>NC_080202.1:18487348-18790378 GCF_030028045.1 Hippopotamus amphibius kiboko
GACACAGTTGGACTTAAGCAACATATTCTTCACTCTTCAACACAGAATAATGAAAGTCACTGTAACGTTTTAAAAGATGGGCCTTTAAAGAAACTAGATTTCATTAAAAGACATGCAAATATGTCTACAAAGATGCTGACTGTAGCACTGTTTGCAACATCAAAAAAAAAAATTACAAACAACCTAAATGTCCACCAATAGGGATGGATAAAAATAAATTTTTGTTTCCCAGTGTAATACACACTGACACAGAAAGATTTCCAGAATATATTAATGAATGAGAAGTGAAGCTGCAAAATAATACATATTGCAGGATCTGTGGGTGTGTGTGTGTGTGTGCGTGCATGTGTGCACATGTGTTAGTAAATGCTCACTAATCTGGAGGAGACCACACTTCGCTGTGGTCACCTAGGTTGATAGGGTAGGTAGGGTGGAATTTCAGGCAACTTTCATGTTTTACATAATGCTGTAATTTTTAGTTTTTCTCTTAAATGAGCATGTTTTATTTTTATAGGGAAAAATCTTGAAAAGAGATGTTCTGAAAAGAATGGGTGATACAGAAAATGATTCCAGTTTTAGAAGTTCTTCCTTATAAAGCCAAGTGAAATTTATTGCATCTGGTTAATACATCATAAATGTGATCTTGATTAGTTTAGAAACTGCTCATCATTTCGTTCGAAGCTGTATGGAATCTCTCTTTGGTACCAGGTATCTATGTCATTCTTTATTCGATGAATGCTAACTCTCTATAGAGCACTCTCCCCCAGTGGATATATTTTAATTTCATTCTAGGTCTTATGCTTTTGTTTCTATTTCACTGACAAAATTCCTCTTATATGGGCATATCACTGAAATAACCTGATGTACCAGATCCCCTGTTCCTTCTACTACCACTGTAAGTGACCCTACAACCTTATCTCCTCATGAATGAAAGTATACTTTTAAGTGGGGCTGGGGAAACTGCTTGCTTATGGTAAATAAAGGAAAGTGTCTACAAAACTATGGTAAGATATGCTCTCAAAAGACTAGTAAATGTAAATATGCCTTATTCTCCTGTACCAACTGGGTCTAGAAATAAAATTAATTTAGTTCTCAGCCAGTTATTCTCCTGAGCGCCAAAGGAAATTTTAAAAACTTATATCCTTGTCATAATAGGCTGTAAAGTCAGAATCAGAATTGGGAATGTACCACTATCAAGAAAAACACCTCTTTTTGACCTGGCAATCTAGCCCAATTCTGAAGAGAAGAAGAAAGCCCACACAGGGTAGTCTAGTCCAAATTCTCTTCTTTCAGACCAACCCAGCTTCCTTTCTCTCTGTTTATAAAACTGAAGGCTGAGATGTATACATGGAATGTGACTCTTCTGTAAATAAATACTGAGCCTTAAAGTGGCAACTTTGGAAAGCTCTTGTTTTTTCCTCTTCAAAAAGTCCACACCACATAAGAAAGTCATATTGCATTATGGCCGCATTGCCCACTTTCTTTTCTAAAAAACCCATCCGTTCATTCCTTACATATTTACTGGGTAAACACCATGCACCAGACACTCTGTGGAACACTGGGCAGGGCCTGCCCGCTTTACCACTCCTCTTGCTGTGAGCAGAGCATGATGAGGTATGAAACCCTTTCAGAAAATGAATCCTATTTGGAACTTCCGATACCAGGGTCATGCTTATTAACAATGATGGAACAGCATGGTTCTGCCTCCCGGAGCCCCCTTTCACTCTAGGGCATGCTGAACACAGTTGAGAAAAGATGCTGGTAGAGCAGAAAGAGCAAGATACCTGTGAGCGTTTGAACAAGACAACCTACCAGCACAGCGTAACATCTTTGCTGGGCACACGTAACATTGAAGGCAGCGGCTATAGACTAGAATTATCACAGCAGTATCTTTCTATTACAAACAAATACAGAAATAGAGGGATATAAATAAAAGGACAGAGATGGTCTGCATGAAAAGAATCAAAGTAGTTTAACTATCAATAATGATATCCATGCATATCAGAGTTTAAGCCCAGCCTAGTCACGTCTGTATAGAAAATGAAGCTCCAGTGAGAATTTCCTCCTGTTGTTGGATTGTTCTTACCTTTCAATCTCTGCTCTCTGACTGGGGTTGGTGATGGCCGCAATGTACTGCATGATGTACTTACTGGCCTCCGTTTTACCAGCTCCGCTTTCCCCTGGGGGGAGAATTGTGCACGGCTTAACACTACAACTTAAACCAAGAGTAAGCTAATTTTTAATAGAATCATTTTCAGCTTTGATGTTAGTTATTCATGTGAAATCCCTTACGTTTCATCGTTTGAGGGTTTTTTTTTTTGAGTTATTTCATCCTGTCTTAATATGGGATTGGTTCTAACAGATCTGAACATGTTGAAAAAATTAAAACTATGATAGAAGCAAAATAACAGATTCCAGATCAAGATTTACTTAGTAAAAGTATCAAGGGATAAAATGTGGTAAACTAATTCCTTAAAGTCTTAGTACTTGGCAGTGGAAAAGAAACAAGAAAGTGACAAACAGTGGCCGCGGCGAAATTCATATAATAACTTTGTTTTCTATGGCAGGGTTTTTTGTTTTTTTTAATCTTAATGGGGATGAAATAATTTTTTCAGAAAATTAGAGTGATGTTAGTGAAAAAAACAAGCTCCAGACATATGGTGTCACAGCAAAAAGGCATGGCAACCGACAGAAGGAATGGAGAAGGGACACGTTTACAATTAACTACCCAGGCTTTACATGTTCATCCGTTGTGACCCAAAACTCCACTTGTAGAAATTTATAATCTGGAAATATGAAAAATACTAATACAATCAAATGATAATCTTCAAAGGTTTTAAGACTATTTCTGCAGACTGTACTATATGTTATAGCTAAAATCGGAAAATAATATGCTCATCAGTAGAGGACTGGGTAAATAAATTACAATTCAACGATTCAGTGGCATACGACACAACTGTTAGAGAATGTACTACTTCTACAGGGACTCTAATGAAAAGATGTTCATTATATATTGTTAAGTGGAAAAACAAGTTATGTAATAGCAGTTACAACATAAGTCTATAATATAATTATATATTTACAACATAATTACACATGTGTGACTATATGTATTCACGCACACAGAGAAAATGTGTGAAAGGATAAATGCTTTGTTGTTCACAGGTGTTACTGCTACAATTTGGGGAAGAACAAGGTATTCAAGGGAAAGGGACTTTTTGCTTTCGCTTTATACACTTATAAAATTGTCTCCTCCCCCAACCCCTTTTAAAAGCAGGCAATATTGCCTTCAAAATGTGTTTTAATAAAAGGTAGTCCTAGGATATCGTTCTCCAGCCCAACACTAAGTTGCCTCACTTCTCTGACCCTTAATATTTTCATCTGTAAAGCAGAAACACAACTGTCCTACTTGCCAGTCACAGAGCTGCGCTGATAACCAACATGGAATAAAGATCACAGAAGCATTTTAAAAGTATAAAGCCACTCACGCGAACAGGAGGTATTATTAGCACCAAAAGACAGTCCCACAGTTTGGAAGAGGGTATCCCGGGTCAGTGGGCACACAGTTTCTTGTCCCCAACTCACTACACAAGATTCCTTGAAGAGCTCAGCTTTACCCAGAGAACCTGGCTCCTGCTCTTGGACGCCAGGGTCTGTCACCTGTCTCCCCTCTGCAGGCTTTAAAGCTCCAGTCCCCAGCTCTGAGATCTTATTTCCAGCCCCCAGGCCTCTGTATGTCCCTAGACACTAGCTCCCCTTCACCAGTCTGACTTGGAGTTCATTCTTCCTTTTTGGTACCTCAGGATTCCATTTTCCTGGTTTCATTCATTGAAAATAATTTTTGTTACATTTTTATCCAGTAGTTTCACATGTTTGAGATGGGAAGATGAATTTCCCCCTGTCAGTGCTGTCTACAAAACTGACCAGAAGTCCATCCAAATGTACTATATAATGTGTAAATAGCAGATGGTCAGAAATGTTAGAAATAATCTAGCCTTTAATGCTGGTTACACTTTTTTCTCCTATAAAATTACTTAAGCTTCTAACTTCAAAAAAGACCTAATCAATTGTTTGGACCCTTGAGTACTAAATAAGCTAAACACATGTTGACCTTGGAAGTACAGGGGCTCCTTAAATACCTGATATCACAATGCAAGTGTCTTTCGATCGCCTCTTCATAGCCTTGTAAGCAGCATCGGCAATGGCAAAAAGATGCGGCGGTCTCTCGTACAGCTCACGCCCTTTGTACTGTTCAATCGTGTCTCTCCCATAGATGTTCAGCAACTTGTAGGGATTCACAGAGACGACAACTTCTCCGATGAATGTGTAGATGCGTCCCTTTTCAAATCTGCACAGAAGCAAGAGAAAAGGAAGATGGAGCTGTGGTTATACAGAGATGGTATTTGTTTCCTATGAGTCTCTTATTTCCAAGAAAATCCAAATATCCCAGGCGCAATTTCTGAACCAACACTTCACAGTCCTGAGTTTCCTTTTAGAGATAATGCTTGAGGCCGTGTTCATTTGGATGCTGCTGCTAGAAAAGACTGGCAGGGGGTATAAGCTGAGAGAGAAGAAAGAATTTAACATTTTGGAGGCTAGAGATTTCCTCATTTCCAAAATACAGAAGGGTAAGAAGGGGGAAGAAATAAAAAGAGTTGACGACCACCTAAGAGCTCTAGGAGGAAAAGGTACAGAAGCTAGAGCAGGCCTTGAAATCTATTTAGTCAGATTTTCAGTTATAAAGAAAATTGTCCAAGTACGTTTATTTCTTCTCCCTCTTGAAACCCCAATAAAATGTCAATAAAGGAATAAAAACAGTAAAATCCATACCAGAGGGAATGGCAGAGAAGACATTTCTGGCAGAAGTCAAAGTCACTTTTTTAAAAGGACTGCCTAAAACTCCTCGGTGCAGATATATCCTTATTTATTCTATCATCATCCCCCTTCCTTCCTGCTGTTATGAACAATATTGTAGAAGGCACTCTTGGTACATAATCTTACAAATCAGTGTTTTTTCTGTGAAACAAATTCCTGGGAATGGGATAGCTGGTTGAAAGGTATGTGTATTTTATTTTATTTTTTAAAAAATATTTATTTATTTACTTATTTATTTGGGCTGCACTGGGTCTTAGTTGCGGCATGTGGGATCTTTAGTTGCAGCATGCAGACTCTTAGTTGCAGCATGCATGCGGGATCTAGTTCCGCGACCAGGGATCAAACCCGGGCGCCCTGCATTGGGAGCGTGGAGTCTTACCCACTGGACCACCAGGGAAGTCCCTAGGTATGTGCATTTTAAAAAGTATAACATGATCCCACCACTGACACATGTAAGAGGCTAAAAATCCATCCTGTGTATGTGTATGATATGTATATAACTGTACATAAATATATTTTGTACATGATTACATGAGCATGGAAAAATATGGAAGGCTGCATACTATGTCCTGCATATCTTTAAATACATACAGTAGGGTGATGAGGAGGAAGGCCATATGGGCAGTTGGAAGAAAGCCAGAGAAACTAAGAAAAAAAGAGTAAAAAAAATAACAAACCCAGCATATATGATACAACTCCAATTGTGCAAAACCATGTGTCTACATGTGCAAAGAAAAAAATTCAATATAAAATTTAGAAAACCCGTATATATTTACCACTGACACATTAACTCACACATATAAACACATATGAACCAGAGCGAGGCCAATACCCGAAAGGACGTTTCTACACAAGCGGCTGCCACTACATGCTCCATCTGCCAAGAGGCGCAGGCAGACAGAGCTCACTTTCAACAGTTGGAAGAAGGGAATGCCAAGACGGGAGAATGCTGGTCCATGGACAGTGGCCGGGACTCTGAGCACTCCTGTTTGTAGGGTCAGTACAGCGGAGAGATAACTAAAGCATTTGCGACCAAAGGGCAAGACCCTTAAATTCCGTTTACACTGGAATGAAGGCTATCGGCTAAAATTAGGAGCGGAAACAAACATTCTGATAATGTCAACACTAAATCAAAACCAAGATTTTTATCAAGTAGTTATTGTATGTTTAAATAAGAGTTATTGATCACTTCAAGGTTTTCTGTGCATTTTTCTCCTGTGGTTTTCCTATGCATCCTCCCCATTGCTGGACAGAAAGTCTATACGGTAGCTAAACGCAGCTACCCTGGAGTCCTTGATACGTGGGTCCAAAGGCTCACACTGCAAAGTTAAGAGTAGTGAGACTGTGAAAGCTGCTTAACCTCCATGAGTTTCAGCTCCTTCACCTATAAAATGGTGATAATTATACCCTTCCCTCCCTCTGACATTGAGTAAGTACTTAAAAAAAAAGGCAATTAATCTTATGCATCCAATTATGTTTTGCATGAAGGAGATTTTTAATAAATGCTTTTATTTTATTAACATTGCAACTAAAATCACAACAATCCCTACCCATGAGGAATCAACACAGTGATCATAATCTGATTCCCTGCCTCAGCTGTCAATCAACACAAGTCACAAGCAAAATGTCTGCATAACTCATATTCAAAGACCCACAAAAATAATAAGAAGCTGAGATTCACTGCCCAAGCCTTTCTGGCTTAACCTGCAAATTTGAAGGGCATGCTCAATAGCTACCTTCAAAGATAAGAACTGAAAGGACAAAATTCTTTAGTTTAAAAAACACTGCCCAAAAAGAAAAATAAAGAGAAGGAGAAGCGTGTTAGAAAGAAAATTGCCTCATGAGTCTGGAACTCTGTGACTAAGAGACAGCAAATAACATAGGAGTTTAGAATGTTTTTCTAAGATTCCAGGTCTGTCCAATCATGCACTTTCTCTGAAATTCCATTTTATTTCAAATGGAATGTTTTGTTTATCAAAAGTTCCAAGCACCTTTGTAAAACACAAGAGATAAAAATTATCCAATGCGTAACTATGAACTTGAAGACAGTGGCAAGGGCTTAACAAAATACAGTATTTTTTTTTGAAGCTCTTTACTGGAATATATTTGCTTTAGAGACTGTCATACAGAGTGAAGTAAGCCAGAAAGAGAAAAACAAATACCGTATGCTAACACACATATATGGAATCTGAAGAAATGGTACTGATGAATCCAGTGACAGGGCAAGAGTGGAGATACAGAAGTAGAGAATGGACTTGAGGACACGGGGTTGGGGTAGGGGGTGAAGGGGAAGCTGGGACGAAGTGAGAGAGTAGCATAGACATATTTACACTACCAACTGTAAAATAGATAGCTAGTGGGAATACAGTATTAAATACAATGTTTCAGCAAAAGTTTGGTTGTTAAAGACGAAACTTTCAATTTGGTTAGGTCTCAAAATCACCACTAGATGGTGCCAGCATACACCTTAACACCAACCTGAGATTTCTCTTCGCTTTGGAGAGCCTCAGGGTACGAAGCAGGAAAGCACTCACCTCTGGTTCGCCTCCGAGAGGAATGACAGAAATTATCCTAAATGACTAATGCGTGATACCATCTCTTGCAAGAGACCAAGGAAGGCATTTCTGTGACCTCTGTGTGCAAACCTTTTATGTCAAACTTTTATCATTCATTCTGCATATCTGAAATATTTCATATTTCATAAACTGTATAATTTATGATTCAGTATCTACTTTGTGTCTGGCACTGGGTCTGACCCTGGGGATTAAAAAAGGAATAAAGAACAGGGAAGTATTGTGAATAAGTGATAATGATACAGTGCGATAGGTAAGATACTAAAAGCATGTACCCTGGTGGCAAAGATGATTGTAACTTTTGACATGGAATCCTGGAGGGTAATATACGAACCACAGCAGGGCACACGTTTTTTGTGTTCTGGCCTCCACATTTCTCTTCACTTGACTCTCTTAACTCCCCACAACACGCCCACCCATCAACCCCACTCCCGCCCCCTCCTACCCCCCCAGCCCATGTCACTCTTGCTCTCACATTAATGAGCTATTTACAGTTCCCAAGGCCACCATGCCTGCATGGTTTACTCACGGGATCTGTTCTGCCTAGAATACCCATCTCCACCTGCCTCTTCTTCCCCCATCTGCTGGAAGATTCCCATCCTTCTTCAGAAGCCTAAAACTCAGCTCCCTGAAGAAGCCATTCTTAGTACCCCACCCCCAACACTAGGGCTACCACAGTCTTTGCTCTGCTTAGATTTTTTTTTTCCCCTTTGAAACGTCCCAAATAGTGAAAATAGCTTAGCAACAATTGATTTTTAAAACAATTTCTTTAAGGAGTTTATGAAAAATATTTACTGAATGGGCAGGATATTGTCACTGACTTCTGAATGAAACAAACAGTTCTAAAAAAGTTTTTTAATTAATAAGTAGCAATGGAGAACATACAAAGGTTTTGCCTTTGGAGAACGAAAGTCTTTTGTACATGACTTCTGAAACATTAAAAAAAAAAAAAAACAGCCTCATTAATTTGCACATGTGCTTACATAAAAGATTACCTACAATGGGAAGTCGAGATGCATGCGGCTCCCTCGGATCAGACACAGACAGACTATGCGTACAGCCCTGCACAGAAGTGTGATGCTGGGGGTAGGGCAACAGACCCAAAACAATACTAAAGATAATCAAGTGCTAATTACTGACAGGAACTTAATATGAACGTAAGCATGAAGGCAGAACCACGTGGCAAGATTAGAAGTATGAGAAGGAGGCAGGCCTAACCAGAGCAGGAAACTTGTACTAGGGAATGTCAGGGAACAGCTGGAAAAGTAGGAGGGAGTAAGATTTGATATGATGTGATAGGCTTTTCACAAAAACTGAGGTATAACTGACATACGAGGTTATAATTGTTTCAGGTGTACAATATACTGGTTCAGTATTTGTACATATTGTGAAATGGTCACATCTGTCACTATACACACAGATATTTTCTTGTGATGGGAATTTTTAAGATCTACTCTCTGAGCAACTTTCAAACACGCAACACAGTATCATTAACTATAGTGACCGTGCTGCACATGACATCCCCATGACTTGTTTATTTTATGACTGAAATATGTACCTTTTCACCTTCTTCACTCATTTCCTACCCCCCACCCCAACCTCCACCTCTGGCAATCACCAATCTATTCTCTGTATCTATTAGCTTGTATTTATTTATTTATTTGGTTCCACATGTAAGTGAGATAGTATGGTATTTGTTTTTCTCTCTGACTTATTCATTCAGCATAATGCCCTCATTTCACAAATGGCAAGATATCCCAAGTGGTTGGGTAGTATTCCATTGTATATATGTATCACATCTTCTTTATCCATTCATCCACTGATGGACACTTAGGTTATTTTTTGACATGAGAGGCTTTGAAAACCAGCTTGAGGAAGTCAAATTTGATGTGACTGGAAACAAGGGAAAAAGTGAAGACTTTTCTAGGTAAAGAGATCAATAAGGCTGGGTCTCAATGAAGGGAATAACTGTAGAGATGAGGCAAAGAGAAATTTGAGTTGTTTCAAAGGGAAATGGGAAGAATTTGAACACTTCCTGAACATGCGAGACAAAAATATATTTAACTTTAGAACTGGGTGGAGAGAAAAGGGAATTTATTTTGGCTGATGAGATTCCAAAATGTACTCCTGAGGATTATAAGTTCACCCACTAACAGAATTCAGTGTTACCCTTGATCGACCCCTTAAACTATTAATTATCACCAGGAGGAAAATTCTCTGTGAATAGTCTACTATGCACTTAATAAAATTTTTATTCATGAGTAAATACTATTTATTTCAATGAGAATGTACGTTTTCAAATAGGTGATGCTAAACCACATCCATCTGGCCTGTTTTCTTTCCCTTTTCAATGAGAAGGCAATCTTAAGCTGCTATGAACATTCACACTTCTCAGGACAGGTGTTCACCTACACACACCATTTTTTTGTCTCCCATTCTCTCCTCAACCAACTCCAACCTGGGTTCCTCTCCAGCACTTCAATAAACCTTGATCAAACTTGCCAAAATCACTTCCCAATGAAACTGCTGAATCCATCAGCTGACTGTCTGTCCTCAACTTACTGCTTTCCCAGCAGCATCTGACATTGACTCCTATCTTCTCCCCACATTCTTTCTTGGCTTCTGTGAGGCCACATTCTCTGGGTTTTCCTCCTCAGTCTCCTTTGCTGGCTCCTCTTCCCTGATGATTTCTAAACACTCAAGTTCTCTAGTGTAGGGTCCAGTATCAACTTCTCATACCACCTAAGGGATGCCCATTTAAGGTGGATGGAGTAATGATATCTTATCCCTATTCTACTGTCTGGAAGTCAACAAGACAAAACAAAATCAGAAAAATTAACCTAAGAGGAAACAGAAAACTAGCTACAACTCAGAAACACCATCTATGAAGAAAGGGTGTGGCGTGCTGGAAAACAAGCCCTCGTGGAAGAAGGCTGCTGAGAGTGGGCATGTGCCTCTGGAGAGCCCAGGCACCACAGCAAGTCCTCTGGAAGTGGCTGCAGTTCCTGAGTGGGTCGCCAACAGCCTTTTGCTAAGAATGGCAGGCTCTTGGGATGCAGGTGGTTGTGGAACAAAAGGGGTCCCATTTGACACTTCTGAATAACTGCAAAATGGAGCTAAATGAAGAAGTGAGTGGCAATCATGTTTTTGCAAAGAAGCGGGCTGTCAGGATGGTGAGGAGAAAATGAAAAAGTAGGTACAATTGCTCTGCGGCAGGCGATCTTCATAAACGAAAAGAGGTCATGCTAAGCCGCCTCCCCGGTGTCTCAGGGCATCCGTATGGGACCTGCTTGCTAGTGAGGCAAACTCCCTGCCATTTCAGGGCAGAGTGTTGGTGAGAAAGGGTCTAGAAATAACAGATCCCAAACTTGGTGATCTACTGGTCCTTCTGCACACTCTCTTTCAGCCACTAACCAACCCAGAATGAAACACCTATTCAAAGATGGTACTAATCAAAAGTGAACCAGAAGGGCGCCCATGATCAGATGTTAAAGGAAAAAAGCAGGCAAAGAATTGGACAGACAAAAAGCAGATCAAGAATAGTCAAGGAGAAAAAAATAGTGTAACATGAGAAAAATGATGAAAAATATTTCTGCATGAAAGCAAAGAAAGTAAAGAAAATATAGCCCCATAAACCAAGAGATCAAAGAAAACATTGTTAAAAGAGAGAGAAAGCATATTTAAAACCATTTTTTAAAAGAGATAGACTGAAAGAGCTCAAGGAAAAAACCCCATGGAAATGAAGGTCTCATTAAAAGACATAAAAAGGGGAACAGGCACTGCTGAAAATAGCCTGGGACAAGAAGAGGTGGAGAAAAGTAAGCAAAATGAAATGGAGAAAACAAAATTAAAGTAGAAAGAAGGAAATTCTAGAAGTGGGAGATAACGGAGGTGACATAATTGGTGTTCCCGAAGGCTTCCGTATATGAGAATGGTGACATTTCAAAACAGCAATAATACCAACGTTAAATGCCAAGAAATAGAGTTAGGAAATGAGCTGGCCACCTGGAAAAACAGAATGCAGATTAGTGGGGTGGCCTGAATTGTGTTCCCCCAAAAAGGTATGTTGAAGTCCTAATCCCCGGGACCTGGAGGGTGATGTTATTTGGAAACATGGGTTTTGCAGATGTGATCAAGATGAGGTCATTAGACGGGCCCGAACCCAGTATGACTGGTGTCCTTCCAAGAAGAGGAAAATGACGGTGAAGACAGACAGACAGGGAGGGAGGAGGCCCTGTGGTGACAGAGGCAGATGTGGCTACCAGGCAAGGAATGCCACGGTCTGATGCTCACCCCTGGAAGCTACGAGGAGGCAAGGAAGGATTTCTCCTCTACCAGGTCTCAGAGGGAGCATGGCCAGCCGGCATCTTCATTTTGGACTTCTGGCCTTCGGAACTGCAAGGCAATCAATGCCCACTGTTTTAAGCCACCCAGTTTGCTGTAATTTGTTACAGCAACTCTAGGAACCTGATGCAACTATTTATACCAAAATAAATTCCACGAAAATATGTCTCAATTTCATTTACGTTTAAGGAAATGCAAATCAAAGCAACAATATGATACCATTTTTTCAACTATAGATCAAGAGTTTTATAGTGAACAATGTTAGCAAGAATATGCAGTCACAGGCATCTTCCCTCTCACAGCTATTGTCTCAAGTGGTCTGACCCCTTTCAATCGCCATGCAGCAGGAGGTGTGATCTTAAAATATAAATCTAACTACTCATTCCCATCCTTAAATCTTTTCAGTGGAAAACCTCAAAGTAGGCCAATCTGATATTGAGATGTTGGCTCATCTCATACCAACTACCCCTGATCACTGTGTGCTCTGGCTGAGAATAAAACAAGCTCTTTTCCTGTCTAAACTGCACCCCTCCCTCCCATCATCTCACACTTGTTTGTTTCCTTTATAGTATTTGCCACAAGCAGTTTCTTGTTTGTTTATTGTCTGTCTGTAGGAGAATACAGACCGTATATATTCTGATCATTGCTTTATCTTCAGGATGCAACATGGTCCTGGAACTTCTAGGGGGTGGTTACATATTTGATGAATGAAAAAACAAAGAAACGAATGAATGAGTTCCTTTAGGTCACCTCTACTCTCTCAGAAAATAGTTTTGCATTCCACTTACAGAGAAAATCCAGGCTCTCAGGTGTGCCAAACTTTAAATCACCTGCCATCATTACCATTTTTTCCTATTTATATACTTTGTTTCACTTCTCTTACTTCCTTGTGACTTTCTAAAACTGGGGGTGGGGGGGGTGAGTATTAAACATAGCAAGATGTCACCTAGGTAAAAATGAGCCATAACCCCATGATCCAACATAAAATAATCTTTCCCTTCATGTGGGAAACTTCACATAAGCTAGATATAAATAGCAATTTTTATTCCAGGAAACTATGATTGAATGGAACCTACTCCAACCAAGACAGATTTTTCACCTTGGAGAAGGAAGTTACAAAATATGTGGGTTGACTTAGAATTGGAGATTTCAGTATAAACTTATGGATTATGGGGGATTAAGGGGGGATGATGTATGTACACACATTTCCTAGATCCATCTGCTGAGACAGCTTAGAGGCAATGGTACCCAGATGTTGGCTCATAAATACCATCTTTCTTAACTAAAAGGACCCAGGGCTCCTTGGAGGAAAAGCTGACTCCAGAGCTTGGACAAGGAATATAGAAGATGAGACTGGAATATTGTGTTTAGCCAGAGAGTAGGGAAGTACTCCAGGAAAGACAGGGACATGTCAAAAGGACAGAAGGGCCAGCTTGAATGGGTTCCTGGCCAAATCGGGGACCACATGAGCATTAAACTAAGTAATGTCAGGAATATTATAATCCTTTGAATAAAATAAGAATCTATGAGTCCACACTGATATAAAGAAGAAATAAGAGAAGGAAAAGCCTTTCTTTAGAGGGGAATGTCTCTTAAATATAGAAGGAATGATGTGAGTTAGAAAACAATCCGTGAATGCTAAAACAAGGAGTTGAAAGTGTGACAAGGAAGAGGATATTTACACGGACTCAAAGTATCTCCCCACAAATTACTTATTAATTACAAAAGGGAAAGATAATAATTTTACAGTGGAGAAACCGTACAACCACATAAACCAACAGATCAAAATTAACACCACCAATATTGAAACAAACTAACACATGTGCCTGAGGTGGTGAATCTGATGTGTCAAGTTGACTGGGCCATGGGGTGCCCAGACATTTGGTCAAACATTATCCTGGGTGTGTCTGTGACGGTCTTTTTGGTTGAGATTACATTAGTAGACTGAGTAAAGCAGAGTACCCTCCCCAGTATGTGAGCCTCAATCCATCCAAGGCCTGATTAGAATAAACAGGTAAGAAGGTATCCTTTCTGCCTGGCTGTCTTTGAGCTGGGATATAGGTGTCCTGCCTTCGTACACAGACTCAGACTAGAATTTACACCATTGGTTCTCTGGGGTCTCTTGCTTGCTGACTGCAGGTCTTGGACTTTGCAGTGTCCAAAATTTCTTAAGCCAAAAACCTCTTTATACACACACACACACACACTCTCTCTCTCTCTCTCTCTCTCTCTCTCTCTCTCTCTCTCACACACACACACGCTCTTGTCCTCTTGGTTCTGTTTCTCTGGGTAGCCCAAACTAAATACAGATTTTGGTACCAAGAGAGGTTCCAGAGGAACAGAATTTAAAGGATGAGTTTTCTGAACTGGTTCTGGGGGTCCTGGAATTGGATCTCTAATACAATTAGACTTACAGCCACTAATGACTCTATTTCCAGTAGTAAAGAGAGCACTGATAGTCCATGGTGTGATCTGGCCATAATGATACATCAATATTTCCACTGTGGGGACCTCCCTGGCGGTCCAATGGTTAGAACTCTGTGTTTCCACTGCAGGGGCACAGGTTTTATTCCTGGTCTGGAAACTAAGATCCCACATGCCATGCAGTGTGGCCAAAATATAAGTAAGTAAGTAAGTAAGTAAATAAATAAATAAATAAATAAAAATAAGCTTGCCTAAAAAAATATACATATCTCTCCATCGGATACTCCTAATCAACCTTTGTAAGAAGCAAGCAGCTGGCACTATATATGCTATTTGCATGTCCCTGGACAAAGTGGTGAATAAAAAGGATGATCTCAGGGATTCAAATTCCCAGCTCAAGAGCCATGAAATGACCAGAAAACTGCTCTGTGTGCCCTGAAAGAGAGCTGTGTCTCCCATGGCCTCGGGGCTGAGAATCCAGAGAAGTACAGTGCCTCCTGGTAGGAGGCAGTAAGGACACAGCCATCACTTCCGTGCCGTCTGCCAAAAACACACAACCCGAATCCAATCAGGGGGAAACAGAAAACCACCCTAAACTGAAGGACAGTCTACAAAATAAGTGGAAAACCTCACAGTCAAGAAAACAGACAAAGGCTGAATAACAGTCCAGATTAGAAGAGATATAACAGGAATTCCCTGGCGGTCCAGTGGTTAGGACTCTGTGCCTTCACTGCTGAGGGCATGGGTTTGATCCCTGGTTGAGGAACTAAGATCCCACAAGCCGAGCAGCGCAGCCAGGAAAAAAAAGAGAGAGAGAGAGAGAGAGAACGACTAAATGAAAGGTACACTCCTAGGAAGTTTCTTGTAGTATTCTTGCAATTTTTCTGTAAATTTGAAATTATACCAAAATTAAAAGTTGCAAATAAAAATCCAACTTTCATTCTTCCTGATATAGTAGGTTTAAGTTTTATTAATTTATTACTTTTGAAGAGGCAATACAGACTCCTAGTAAAAGATTCAAAAGGTATCAATGAATAGGCAGTGAGAAGCATTTCTCTCATCTTTTCCACAGCTTCCCTCATCACAGGTAACCACTGCCACCAGTTTCCCGTGAATTCTTCTAGAAACAGTTATGCATACACACACATGCATTCGTGTAGTTTTTCACACGGATGAATTTTTCTAACTAAAAAAAATACATATCTTGGCAATGGTTTCATGTAAGTAAATAGAGAGAAGCCTTGTTTTTAATGCCTGCATAGTACTTCATTTCATGGATGAATATACAATAAAATATTTAATCGGTCACTACCAATCACTTGTTACTGTGAACAATGCAACTATAAACACACTGGCACATATTTCTTTGTGCATATGTATATATACACCTATAGAAAACATTTCTAGAACTGAAATTGCTAATTCAAAGGATTACCTGCAATTTAAATTTATGAATTATTGCCAAATTATCCTCCAAAGAGGTTGCAGCAATTTATACTTTCCCCTACAACGTATGAGAGTTTCCGTTCCTGGGTGTGGGTTTTTTCCACCAACGATGCTGGCCCATTTCGAAAGGACAGCCCATACTGCAGTTTTATTTTCAAAGTACACAAAACTTTGACCCCTTTCTTTACTTACGCAACACTCATTAGCTTACTGCCAACTTTAATAAGGCTCAGTTCACCTTCTCCAGTTCTTAGAGGAGAATCTCTCCCAAGGGTGAAGTCATCTTGTTTCTGCTTCTGGCAAAATCATGGTCTCCATGTGATGGAGTCAATCTGTTTTATCCCTTTTGTCAGACAGGACGTTCCTGAGATGGGCAGGGACTATGTTGGAAAGATTATGAGCTTTAGTTACATGGTCCTGGAGCCCCGGGTTTGAATCCTGCTCTGCTAGTTGCTGATTAAGTGTGCTCACAAACATGTGAGTACCTAAAAAGTGCCGTGTGCCAGGCACTAAGCCAGGAGCCTGAGCAACAAGGCACAGCATCACTGCACTAAAAGGTTTACATAAACAGACAATGTCATGTAGTAACATAATGAAAGAGGGTTTAAAAGTTACATTTTTATCCTTCCCTTTTTCATCCTCCCCTTCCCCCCACCCCAGGTTTCAGAAAAGATTTAAGGCAAAAACAAGATAGAAAGGATGCTATGGAAGCTTAGAGAAAAGCTACCTAATCCAGCTCTAGGAGTGGGAAAGTTTAAAGAAGGTATCCTAAAAATTAAGTTACTTGACATTTAAGTTATTGATGTGATTACACAACCTCCATACAGGTAGTTCTAGGCATCTGTGGGTTTACACTGCTTTAAGAGCATATGAAATAGGATGTTTTATTTATTTGTTTAGGTCTTTATTGGAATATAATTGCTTTACACTGTTGTGCCAGTTTCTGCTGTACAACAAAGTGAATCAGCTGTGTTTATAGATATATCCCATATCCCCTCCCTCCTGCAACTCTCTCCCACCCTCCCTATCCCAGCCCTCTGAATCATCACCCATCGAGTTGATCTCGCTGTGTTATGCAGCAGCTTCCCACTAGCTATCTATTCCACATTTGGTAGTGTATATATGTCAATGCTACTCTCTACTTGGTCTCAACTTTCCCTTTGCACCCCCCCACCCCGCCCTGTGTCCTCAAGTCCATTCTCTACATCTGCATCTTTATTCTTGCCCTGTCACTGGGCTCACCAGTACCATTGTTTTAGATTCCGTATATATGTTAGCATACGGTATTTGTTTTTCTCTTTCTGGGGATACTTTATTTTGACTTTTTATTAACATACTGTAGCCTTGGAAGAGAACGCTTGAGCAGTACCACCAGAGCCCACCAGCGCAGCGCAAGGGCCTCCCTGGACCCTCACAGCAGACAAAAGGGCGCATTAAGAAAGCGTACTCGGGAACCTGACGGCAGTTTAGCACCAACTAGCTCTGGATTACATGCAAGTGACGATGCTCGTATCTACCTCACAGGACTGTGATAAGAAATGAGACACTCCACTCGTGGACCCCGTGGCACACTACCGGCACGCGTGCGTGGCAGGAGCGCAGAAGACCAGGTCCTATTCTATCTACTGTGCGCAGCACTGCCAGCCCTCTGAATGGCAGGAAGCACCCCCCACCCCCACCCCCCAGGTCCCATTGTCCCGCTCGCTGCCTCTGTACTGCGCTGTGTTTATCCTCAGGCAGGGTCGCTTTTGTTATCGCAATGAATCACGATCCAGCTGGGCACTGTGTCCGGAAAGCCTTCTTCTGGGAAGGACTCTCCTAAGCCAAAACTCCTCCATAAAAACACTTAGGCTTTTCACAGGACATAGGAAACTAGCTAGGGCCACTGGCAGTGGTTTTATAGACTTCCTGAGTTCATCTCTTGGTTTTCTTCACTAAATCAACACCTCTTCAGATGAGCAACACAAAAGGTAGTCAACCAGAAAATGTGGTCGGGAGATGCCTGGCTGAATTATTCATTCATTCATTCATTCATTCATTCATTTCCTTCCTCCCTTCCTTCCTTTTCTTCCTTTCCTTCCCTTCCTCCCTCCCTCCCAATTTGCTTTTGATATATACCTTTTAAGATAATGACTTTTTCAAAACACACTTCTGTTATATAGTAAGGCACTCCGTGTAGAGAAATAGTCACTGTAAATGCTCTTACTGCTGCCTTTAATTTTATTTGCATTCTTTCGTTCATTCATTCAATACATCACTATTAGTGCCCATGTTCCAAGCACTGTGCTGGGAGCCATGGGTGGAGAAACAAACAGGTAGACCTGTCTCCGCCCTAATGCAGGGTAATGAGAAGAACAGCTCTCAAAAGGGGCATGGGGAAGAGGCAACAGAACATGCACTGCTCCAGTGGAGGGGGGAACACCTGCCTGAGGAATCCGGAGCAGGACAACGTGACCACAGCACAGCAGAGAGAGCAAGGGGGCAGTGACGTCAGGGGCACGAGGTGGGAGGCGATAATGTGCAAGCCTTGCAGGTACGTGGTAGGGGTTTGGAGCTTTATTTCAAGGGCAGAGTTGTAAGTACTGATCACATTTGCTTTTTTGCAAACCCCCTCTGACCTCAGGGTGGAAAAGATTGAGGGCTGGGTGGTGAAGCAGTGAGGAGGCTACTGCATTAGCCCCGGGAAGGGATGACCGGGGCTTTGGCTGGGACGGAACAGTGGAAAGACGGAGCAGCAGACAGGCTTGAGAGCAGACGCAGAATCAATGAGACAGGATGACTTAGACTGGATGTGAGAAGTGAGAAAGAGGCAGGTGTCGAGCCTTCTCACACCCACAGCTGAGCAGACCACAACGCTGCTTGTGCACAAGAATGGGGACAGCGGAGGAAGAGCAGAATTTTAGGAGGTGACGGGGACTCAGACAGGCTAATTCCTGAGAGACAGCCAAGTGAAGATGTTCCTCTTCTTTCTGTCGTAATCTAATTAAATCTGATCCCTTGAACACAAAGGGAACAACACAGAGGGTGGCAGAGTATCAAGAAAACAGAAAACAGCCAGAAATCCTTACCTGTCACGGTGGGCAAACGTTGCCAGGGGATCACATGCTCAACTGCCCAATTTAAAATCAAGGAAAAGATTTTAAAGAGAGAGTACATATCTGGGTTCTATTTTAAATTTTTCACTAACTGAATTTGGTCATGTCAAGTTACTCAGTGATTCTACTTTCTTGGTATAAGAAAATACTCGAAACAAGCCAACACCCCTGCCATAAAGTCTATCTACTAAGGTCCCAGGCAATTTGGTTAAAAGTAAAAATACAATGACTAGCTCTCAGTACACTGTCTAAATCTCTTGACTGGGAAAGACACTTTTACCGAATATCACAACTCATTCACCTGACAAAAGGAAACTGCACATTTTGAGGTATAGTTCAATGAAAACAAGATAAGTCTTGAGGATATAAAATATAATCTGTCACATACAGCAGCTGGGTTGACATCTGTAAATGGACTGCTTTTCAGTTTGTGTTGTTTTGTCTGCTGGGGTGTCTGGAAAGGTTCAAACTTCAAGTCAGTCAATATCATGAGAAGGACGCTGCCCACTCACAGGGCACTCAGCCAACCAGCCACGTTATAACAGGTGAATCTCTAGCACTGCTGGTGGTAGGACACGTCCATGTGGGTGGAGAGTCACTGCTGGGTTGGAACACCTGCACCTTCAACACACTGTTGAAAGTGAATCTGAAAAGGTCTCGTTTTGATCTTGCAAGGGAAGCTGTTACCCCCATGAGGTCATAAAAGGTCTGTAAACTTACCAAACCCATACCATGAAATGCACATTGTCTGTTTTGGTCATCGTTTGCCACCCTATAGCTTTTAGGTAGTATTTTAATATTTAAATGACTGATGTTTCTCAAATCCTACTAGAGGAAATACAAAGATTGGTGAATTGAACCACAGTAAACTATAAGGGGCTATAAGAGTTCACAGAAACTAGAGACCCTCAGACCAAGAGAACGGATGTTTAAATATTCACATAATATTAGTAAGAACCAAAAACTTTAAATCAGTTAAGATCTAGAGCAAAGAGGAAAAGGAAACTGTCCAGGACTTCCCTGGTGGTGCAATGGTTAAGACCACGTTCCCAAAGCAGGGGACCTGGGTTTGATCCCTGCTTGGGGAACTAGATCCCACATGCATGCTGCAACTAAGAGTGCGATGCCACAACTAAGGAGCCAGCAAGCTGCAAATAAGGAGCCTGCATGCCGCAACTAAGAGTGCGATGCCACAACTAAGGAGCCAGCAAGCTGCAACTAAGGAGCCTGCATGCCGCAACTAAGACCCCGCACAACTAAATAAATAACTAAAATAAATATTTTTTTTTAAAAAACAGAAATTGTCCTATTAATAACAACAATTTTCTCTTCCAATCAACAAGTAACAAATATAATTTATCCAACACAGGGCGCACTCTTACATATTCATTCCTTTACATCCATTTCATTTAAAAATGATGATTTTTTGATCACAGTAACCATCTGGCTACCTGGCACACCTAGGGAAGTAGATAACTGCATTTTGCCTTAACCAAGGAGTTAGTCTATTAATAAACCCAACACCGCTCGGGAAAATGAGTCAGAAAACTCATGCACAATTATGTAAATGGATAACAATGATACATTTTAAATAATTCTATAAACCACTTAAACTGCAGTACTGAACATTCTTAAAAAACATATACATAAATCCCAAAGATGTCTGAGGGCTGAAACTAAATAGGATAAACTTAGGATTCTTTTTTTTTTTTTTGAATGTTTAGTTATTAAGCATTTTTTTGTTTTTTAAATTTTTTTTAAATGTAATTTTTATTTTATATTGGAGTATAGTTGATTTACAATGTTGTGTTAGTTTCAGGTGTACAGAAAAGCGACTCAATTATACATATACATATATCCATTCTTTTTCAGATTCTTTTCCCATATAGGTTATTACAGAACATTGAGTAGACTTCCCTGTGCTACACAGTAGGTCGTTGTTGATTATCTATTTTATTTATAGTAAACTTCGCATTCTTACCCCATCCCACCCTCAAATTTATACTGGTAGGAAGCCCCTCTACCTTACCTGTACCCGGGTACCCCGCTCGGGTTCTCTGGGTGATAGGAAAGCTAACAGGCACACCCTGTCACTTTTTCACAACTGTGTCTAATTTAGTAAATGACAGAACACCTCATCAATATACTGTATCGCTTTCCTAAAAACTATAGTTCCTTATGCTGATTTTCACAACACGTGAAGGCTTTGCTAGTCAGTGTTGGGACAACCAGGTAGGCAGCCAAGCTGGGGAGCAGCTGTGTGGCAGGTGACACTCAAGAGCAATACGTGGTTCTGTGGCCACGTGAATGAATTATTTCCTTTTCACTTTTAAAAGTTCAATAAACAAAGTCACACTAAACTTATATTTATTGTGCGCCTACTGTGCCAAGATCCTTGTTGGATGTTTTTCAGGTATGTTGCTAATCACCCATTTTTAAATATTAACATGAAGTCTTCCCAAATCTTCTTTTCTTGATGTCACACGCCCAGTTACAGGTAAGAAGAAAGTCACCATATATTTAAAACGATCACCTAACCACTATCTCTGCTTGGAGAAACGTGAACCACAAAGCGAAGCTTTCATTGGCCTGGGAGGGAGATCTGTTTCTGCTACAGAAGGGGGTTTCATAAGAGTAAGGAAACTGGAAATTTGCCCAGATGCTCCGAAGTTATGTGTCCAGCTATTGTTTCTGTTGGGCTGAACGAGCAGCCGTCACTGAGCAGAGGATTTTATAACCAGCAAAAATATTTACTGAATGAATGAATGGCCAGAAACTTTGTTGCCTGGCTCTCTCCTTGGCTTTCCTTGTCAGAAGTCTGCAACATCTATTAAGGCCACATCTCCTCATGTAAAGCTCTTAATTTTGCATTATCCTCATGCTTGTTATGGTTGGCATTCTCTCTTGGCTTGCTTCTTTTATTTTTGTTAAACAACCTTTCTTGTGTCTAAGGTAGAGTGAAGGGTTTACTTCCTTTTCCCCCATCAGTGGTGTAGGATACATGTCATTTTGGTAGCCTGACTTTGGGGCTGGGGCCAGCAGCTTCAGGGGAAGGAGGGAGGTTAAGCTGGCACATTTACTGTTCCACGTTGGAAGCGTCTGGGGCATACACAACTTTCACAGTGCTAATCTGCTAATACTGTCACTCCTCTGATGCCAGCAAGCCCTAAAAGGAAATTAAGAATGTCAGATGGCATCTCCAAGTGAAATATCAAGAGCGGCTCACCGGGACCCCTCAATAATGGCTATTCATTTGGGGATAAAGTTATTACGGTAAGGAGAAGGGAGCTCACTTTGGAAGGGTTTAGAGAAGATATACAAGTCAAAAGACATCGACTCTTACGACTCTGCAAAGGGTTTTCATCCTTACCTGATATCTGAGATGCTGCATTTTCCAGCTTTGTTCCTAAACTGTAATCAAGTTCCCTAAGAAACTGGAAGCCAGATTTCTTCTAAGTTCATTTTGACTTATTCCTAGTACGCTGCCATGGGACCCAAGCGCATTTTCACGAAGGAAGGAGGGACCTGGCACCGTAAAAGAGTCGTTATTAAAACTGCAGAGTATTAAATGGGCCCATGTTCAGATGACAGAAATCAACACATTCTGAAGCCACACAGATATGGATAATCAACGACTCGGCTTGATCCGGCTGGTCCTTCTCCACTGGTGAAAATAACCCAGTGCCGTCTACACTCAGGAGCGGCAGACATCAGGAAGTGAACTAAGAGAGGAAGAATGTGGTGGCAAAGAAAAGAGTCAAAAACTAAAAACAGATCAAATACATCAGGAAATGGAAAAAACAAATAATTTCCCCTATTTTTCTTAGTTCCTAAAGCAGAAACATTCTTTTTTATTGCTAAGATCAAACTGAGAAAGGAATTTATGCGAGTAGACTGGTTGCCAATGTGAGAGAGATACTATAATATTTATTTTTTCTTTTAAGTGTCCCCCCGCCACCAGGCTAATAGGGAAAGCTCAAGCTGCCCTCAGAAAACAGCTGCCCCTCAAGTTCAACCTTGCTCATGGAAGCTGCGAAGTTCCTCTAAATGTCTGTTAATGCTACACTTCAAAAAGGAAAAGAAAAGCTAAGCCGACTTATCAATAGCATTATTTCCAGATCTTTAACTGAAATGAATTCCATCGTCCTCTGTGAATAAGAATTGAAACTATGTGATTGAATAATGAAAAAAACATGAATCCTCTTATTATCTAATTTCAGGAAATACTTTGTCTCGAGTTTTTGCTTATAATTCATCTGAGTTTGAAAAGTCAAGGGTTTGGCCAGCATGGCTAGTACACTTGTGAGAGCCGGGACTGAGGACTCAGCTGGCTCAAGCCGGTGTGCGTGGTGGGGCCAGGAGAAGGGTTCCACCAGAGCAGCTGGGGTGTCCAGCAGGCTAGGGGCCACACGGTGGGGAAATCAGTTACATACAGGAGGATTAAGAAAATAAGGCAACGTTCTGAGGAGAAGTTTCTCACTTCTACAGAAGGAAATTACGCATATGGAAGCGAGGCGGCTAAAATAAAGCCGGGGGGTTAGACTGAAATGGGCCGTACTGGGATGAACTCATGGTAGTTAACATAAATGGACAAAGAAATAGAAACACACGTGTGTATATGTGTGTGTGCATCTTCCCCCTCAGATTCTCCTGAGCAAGCCTAGAAGCAATGACACGTTAGCAGCCACAACTGGACCTACCGCCTAGATCATGGTTGTTAAGAGCCACATGCCGCCAACAAGAACCAAGGCTTTTGGGGGAAACGGCTGAATCTATCACCCGACCAGGGAAAGCACTAGGTGAGCCTGGAATCAGCATTACTGAGCCAGAGAGGAAGGAAGTTCTCCAAGAATGTCAGCGACATGTCAAAAGGATACTGCGGCCAGCAGAAAGAAGCTTCCACTACCCAAATCTGGGATAAATCATCTGGTTTATTTGGGAAAGTAAGGAGAATGCATTCGGTTGCTGACGATGTATCTTTGTTCCCTGCTGCAGCTGCGTGCACTACAGCTGGTATCCCCACCAGTCTCCTAGGAGACACACACCACTGATGAGGCCAATGTGTGGGACTAAACTGGCACAAATTCATCACCACAAATGAACACGTAGCTCAAATCTGTGACCTCTTGACAACACAGTTGCTTGTTTAAAATATGTAAGATGTGGATGTCTACGCATCAGAAATATGGATACGCTTTGCTAATGAGGTCCTTCTTTGGATACATAGAAGCCTGCATTTATTAATATCTATGCTCTGAATGCTTTCTTATGTCAGGGTCCTAACAATTAGATGTCGAGACAAATTGTTTTGGTTGTTCATGCACACAAAAAATCTTTTTTTCTAAGTTTCATTCTTCATATCAACTACAGTAAATTTTTTTTTTTCTGGAAAATAACTTGTAAGACATGGTATCAATTAGGTTGGCCTTAAATGTTCCCTTTCCCTAAATTCAGACTAAAAGATTAAGCACAGAGGGAGAAAAAAATCTTTCTCACTGCTGACAATCTGTGGTTGAGAGTTAGCTCTGACGTTTAAAAATAATTTTCATATTGAAATAATTTCAAACGTAGGAAGAGCATTAACAAACTCCCAAATATCCTTCACTCAGAGGATTCCCCAATTGTTAGCATGTTTTCAGATTTGCCTTATTCTCACATAAATGTGTGTGTAAATGTCCATATACACACCAATATTTGTTTATATGGATTACAATAATCTATTTCCGAGATCAACCAATTTACTTCAACCACAGATTTACACATAATTTTATTCTTCAAATGACACACAGGTCAAGTTAGGAAAGGTAACTGCTAAAGCTGAAGGTTTTGTTTTGGTGTGGTTTTGAATTTGGTGGGTAAATCATGCTCTTACACACTAGTCCTGTGATCAAACCAAGCTGTCTAGGAAGGCCAGGCAGCAAGAAAGACAAGTGAAGCAGAAAGAAAGTCAGCCAGATGGCATGGCGGGGACTAGACAAGTGTGTGCTCTGTGTAAAGGGTGCAGCTACTACTTTGATAGATGGTTCCTATTCTGAAATGTGGACTGAGTTGCACCAGAAGTTCTGATTTTTCAAGAGAAGGTAGAAATATGGATTCTTTTAGGGGTAGTATCCTATTTTAAAATGGGACTAATGTCTAAAAACAATGAAACTGGTCTGAGGAAAAAAATACTCATCTCTAACGTGGGTACAGCTCACCACACTGCCAGTTGACAGGTGTAATAATAACTCCCATTTAATTTTTGGTGATGACTAACAGAAAGTTATAATTCCATAAATAGGTAAGAGACACTGTGCAAAAACAATGAAAAAAATGACCCTACCCTTGGATCCTGTAGTGAATTCCCTTACAAAGGAAGTGATGCAATAGAAACTACATGCAGGATAAATAAGAAAAGGAAGATTGAGCTGGCAAAAATTGATCCCATATTACAAAACAACATCTGCAAAGCAGAGCTTTTTAAAGGAAGCTTATGGAGTATTCTCACTTATAAAGAATCTGGTTCAAACACAGTAATTACCACGAAATTTGTAATGATGCAAAAGAACAAAGACTTTTATTGTTTTCAAAAAAGAACACAAGCAAGGAAGTTTCCTTTGCATTCAAAGGCTGACATTGAGATTTATGTAGTAAAATCAGTATTTACATATTACTAATTATTATGACTAATGCTTAAAGTTTACTTTTAGCTTATGGAACAATTCAATTAGTTAATCCAGATATTACGACTAAAGTAAAACTGACCCAAATTATATTTTTAAACATCTTATTATTATCCTTTAAGAAGTGTTTCCAAGTCCCACTGGCTCCTTAAGACTGTCTCTCCTTGGCACCTCTAGCCTGAATGATCTCTCTCTTTACTGGACATGAAGGATTTACTGTCTCTACACCTTATTTGTCAATGAGCTGGATGCCACTACATTGGGGCCTCTTTTTTATTACCCTTTTAAGCTACTGAATTTTTATTGCTATTTAATATTTCAAGTGTTTCTACATTTCCTTATATTCTCCAATAGTTCCTAGAACTGTTACTCCAAGTGTTCCAGCCTGCAAATTGTTTGTTGCTTGGTCTGTGGTAAGTACGGAAACGGAGAACATTTAGAAACTCTTTACAGCAATTTGACATTATGGTGACAGCCAAGAGCGAGACCAGTGAACTCATTTAGTTCAGCAAAGTACAGACCATTTTGGATGCTATTAAACTCATGGTGTGGTTGAGTGGGATGCAGGCGGGGTATTTCCCTCATCCACAGCAGAACCAAGTTACAATGTGTAATACTTAAGAACAGTTTATAAACTCTAACTCAAAAGTACATAAAGATCTCAGAAATGTAAGCATGTATTTATTTTTATTACTTGCTATGCTTACAATTGTTTAAATTTGTAATAAGGCCTGGTTTTGAATTTATAGTTTAGTGCTATTAGCTACATTAGGAAAGTAACATTTGTATTATTTTTTTAAATAAATAAATTAATTAATTAATTATTTTTTGGGGGGTACACCAAGTTCAATCATCTGTTTTTATACACATATCCCCATATTCCCTCCCTCCCTCAACTCCCCCCCCACCCTCCCTCGAGTCCCCCCCACCCTCCCCATCCCAGTCCTCTAAGGCATCTTCCATCCTCGAGTTGGACTCCCTTTGTTATACAACTTCCCAATGGCTATCTATTTTACAGTTGGTAGTATATATATGTCTGTGCTACTCTCTCGCTTCGTCTCAGCTTCCCCTTCACCCCCCCGCCCCCACCAAACCTCGAGTTCTCCAGTCCATTCTCTGCATCTGCTTCCTTGTTCTTGTCACTGAGTTCATCAGTACCATTTTTAGATTCCATATATGTGAGTTAGCATACAATATTTGTCTTTCTCTTTCTGACTTACTTCACTCTGTATGACAGACTCTAGGTCTATCCACCTCATTACATATAGCTCCATCTCATCCCTTTTTATAGCTGAGTAGTATTCCATTGTATATATCTGCCACATCTTCTTTATCCATTCATTTGTTGATGGGCATTTCGGTTGCGTCCATGTCCTGGCTATTGTAAATAGTGCTGCAATAAACATTATAGTACATGTTTCTTTTGGGATTATGGTTTTCTTTGGGTATATGCCCAGAAGGATTGCTGGATCATATGGTAGTTCTATTTGTAGTTTTTGAAGGAACCTCCAAACTTTTCCATAGTGGCTGTACCAACTTACATTCCCACCAACAGTGCAGGAGAGTTCCCTTTTCTCCACACCCTCTCCAACATTTGTTGTTTCCAATGTATTATTTATTTTTAATCCAATTTAACTTAAGCCTAATCTGCCGCAAAACAAGCTTCACAGCCCCCCCTTTTTTGGGGGTCCAGAAAAGACAGATCTTTTCTGAATGTAGCAGTCATAGTGATGAAAGCGGGTCCAGGGAAATGGGGACCAAAAGAGCTTGTACTAAGTTCACTGAGAGGTGTGAGTCCTTCACACACTGAACCTGGTTTTGGAGCCACACTGATGCGGAGGTGTGTTACTGGCAGACATGACTAACTAATAAAGCCGTAAAACCATCAGAAGGAGGCAGCATTTACACGTAAAGAAGTAACTTCAAAAATCAAAAGTATTTGAAAGAAAAAGCTAACATTTACAGGATAGTCTCAGCCTGGTCAAGGCAGTCCATAAGGACATCAAGATAGGAGCTTGGCAAAGAAGCATACGCCTTGGAGCTGATCCTGGAAGAGCTATTTAAGAGGCTGTGGGCTCTTTCCTGGGGTTTTAGAGACTCTCCCTGGTAGACACTCAAGCTCAAACCATGTTGTTCTTTTCAGGCCACAGGTACCTGCAGGGATTATGCTGTCCTCTGAGGGTCTGATGATAGACAGAGGATGCTGATTATAAAAGGAACCTAAGGCCACTGCATCTAAGGTGTTACGCTGTTTGTTTTTTCAATCAGAGTTTAAATGTATTTTTTAAATGTATATTGAGTACATAACCCATTTGTAAATGAAAATGTCTGGGTTTGTAGAAAGAGGGCATTAACCTGTAAAGGTGAACTTTTGTGTTTTGAATGCCTAGAGAGATTAATATATTTTAAGATTTTTCTTGTAGGAGTAAGGATTATGTCATCTGTTACTGTATTTTTATAGCTCACTGGGTACTTGGCTTTCCAAGGCAACGCGAGGCAGTTCCTTGCTTGTTCACGATGAATGAATTGCTTATTTCTTTGCCTGCCCTTTAATTCCAGCATATTCAGGAAAGGAGTGGTACAGAGTAAATGGTGAAGGGCATTTCCCATTTTATAAAGCTGGCAACATGTGAGGCTTAACTAAAGAACACAAGGAAGTACAAACATCGGTGGATTTTGCTATTTTTCTACTCTGTTCATATTATATACACACATACGTGTTGGAGCTATAATTTCATTTCAGGTGAATTAACAGTTGTACAATTCAGACTTCTCAAATTGAATTTTTTTTTTCAGGAAGCATTTGATGGAGTCAAGTTAGATCAGATTGGAAAAAAACCACAAAAATTAATATTTGTTAATTCTGCTCTCAATATATATTAATAGAAGGTAATGACTACACGATCGTATTTAAGGCAGTTTAAACATTTTCTTGTTAGACTGAAAATATTAAAAATAATGGTAAAAAAATTCCAACAGGGCAACCTTAGTCCCACTCTCCAGAGGTTCCTATTGTCAGTAACTTCTTATATATCTTTCCAGAAAACTTTATGTGCCTATGCTGCAGAGAGATTTTATTTTTAAAAAAAAATTATATATGTGTATTATGCATGTGTGTGTAATATATAAAACACACACTACATAAGCTGATGTATACGTTGCTTTTCTAAATTAGTACACTCTAACTGATACGGCCACAACGGTCGTGCCTGAAACACCCCACCTGTTTTCCCGCACTGTGAGCCCCTCTTGCGGTTAGGCAGGCCACGTGATCAGCTCTGGCCAAGGGGCTGTGGGATGCACACACTCCTGGGCCAGAGCGCAGAGAAGCAGGCGTCTGCGCCGCCCTGGTGATGAGGAAGCTCTGTGTCTGAGACGGCAGAGCCATGAGATCGGAGCAGGCTGCGTGCTCGTGGCTGCCTGCAGAGTCTCCCGGATCCACTGGTTTTCTGCGAGTGAGACACTCACTATGTGACACTAAGCTGCTGAGACTCGGGGGCTGCTCGTGACTGCAGCCTACCCTACCCCATCCTAATTCAGCAACCTTTCCGTATTAGTCTACCTCGTCTTTCTAAATGACCGTCCAGGTAAGTAGTAACTGATGCGCCCGCCCCCACTGAGGGCTGTGAGGCTGCTCCCAGTTCTGTTCTTGTTGTTATTATAGGCATGCCATTATTAACACCATTTTAATGCAGTTTTGCTAACAGGTATACCAATATTTCTGTGGGATAAATTCCTTGAAGTAGAATTGCTGGGCATAGAATAGTACACTAAAAATATATATATTTTTAAATTAGTGATACTTCAATGACCAAAATTCAAAAGGCACACAAAGGAATGTGATGAAAGCCTCTCTCACACCCTGTCTCAGTGCCTCCCTCTGACTATAACCAATGCTAAAATTTCCTATGTATCCTGCAAGATTTCAAATACACGTATATATATGTAGAATCGCACAGCTCTGTGTGGATATATGTATATGCACATCTAAAGATACGCACATGCACACATGCACACTTAGGGTAGATTCGCAGAGACATTTCTAAACTGCCTCTCCATGAGAGTGGCTGATTCCCCACACTCTTCTATGGCTGTCTTTAAAATAAAAGGCGTGTGTGCTCTGTTTCTGGACAGTAATGATAACAACTGCTAACATGTGAGCAGGCCTTTTGCATTATCTTAAGAGAAGAGGTCCAATTATAATTGTCAAGTGAACTCATAATCTATGTAGTATGTGCAAAACAAATTCACAGTGATCAAGCTACCCCAACGGCAGGTCCAAACTACTTTAACGCTTCTCCTCTACCTAAAGGCCAGGGAAATGGGCTGAGTAAAGGATGAGGGTAACCCGGGGGCAGGCACAAGAGCAGTGGCTTGCAGGTAAGCAGAGAGGTCTGACCGGGAAACAGCAAGGAGACTGATGTGGCAGCAAGGTGTCTGCAAACACTGCAGAGAAGCAGTGGGACACTGAAAGTAGTGCCCAGTGCCAGGGACCAATGGGACAGTGGCTTGCACATGAAGGGAGAGGAAGCTGGAGAGAAGAGTGCCGGGACGCCAGATGTGAGGCTGAGCAAGGGTGGGCTGGGGAGCTGTTGGCAAGAGAAACAGAAGGGAGGATGCAAAGAGTTGATAAGGGCAACTCTGAAGGTCAGGCTCACAGACTCAGTAAAGGTACAGATGGTTGGGTGTCCCCTGTCGGAATGTGCTGAGACATGTGCCCAGGTAATTTATTTTTTTAATTTTGATTTTTTTTCCCCACTTATTTATTTTTGTTTTTATTTCCATTACTCTAAGAGGTCTGTCAAAAAAGATCTTGCTGTGATTTATGTCAAAGAGTGTTCTTCCTATGTTTTCTTCTAGGAGTTTTATAGTGTCTGGCCTCACATTTAGGTCTTTAATCCTTTTTGAGTTTATTTTTGTGTATGGTGTTAGGAAGTGTTCTAATTTCATTCTTTTACATGTAGCTGTCCAGTTTTCCCAGCACCACTTATTGAAGAGGCTGCCTTTTCTCCATTGTATATCCTGGCCTCCTTTGTCATAGATTAGTTGAGTGCCCAGGTAATTTAGGTCTAAACAGCAAAATGAAAGTGGATACTTTGAACACTATTTTCATGGCTGTAATTCTGGGGATCTATAAGGTAAGACTATAACTTTTAATATGCCTTTAAACAACTCTGTCCACTTATCACAATTTCCTGGGCATGAGTGTACAGGTATTCTGGTGTGGGAGCTGCTTTTGTTTTTGTAATTTTATAATGTTATGGGTCTTCTAAAAAGTAGGTCAATTACATCATTTGGCCTTGTAAATTGTGAATTAATCTTAATGGCGGATGGTTACTTGACTTCCATCCTTACATTGAAATCTTGGCACACAGTGGTTGAAGCAATGGCTTCACCAAAAGAGGGTGGGTTCCCTAAGAAGAGAGGGAGAAGGCTGTCGCCTAGGAGAAAGCTATTGACCTGAGACAGGTCATCAAGAGGAGGGCTCGATGCCGGGTAACAGCACCGAGAGTGAATGACAGGGGAAGGGCAGAACTTTCAGGGGCAAAAGAGCAGCATTTTGAAATCTACATTTCCGGTTCAGACATTTCTTCCCACCGCCTAAGGAATATTTCCATTGGGATGTCTCACAGGTAACTCAGACTCAACCTGTTTGAAACTTAACCCAATTAAACCCCTATCAGTTAAGCCTGTGAATCCTGTTCTTTTCCACATCTCCATGAATGGCTATCCAAAGCAAACCAGGCCATCTTCCCTATCCCTATGCCAGTCACTGAGGATGCCAGACGCATCTCTCAAAACCATCCCCTCTGCTCCAGCCTCACTTCTTGGTCTGACTTGATTTTCTACCATACCCACTACCTAGTTTTCCTAACTCCAATGGTGACTCCCAATTCTTCGTTTGTAGAGCTTCCCCCCTCTAAGTATGACATATTTCAAACACGGTAGCAGACTCTGTATGCTCTCTACCCAAATTCATCCCCCAGCCCTCTTTCTTTGCCAGCAGATCCCTGACTCTGTACAGGTGTCCAGTCCCCCCGCCAACCCCCCTACTTCTGCACATACACACCGTCAGTCTGCTCAGGGAACAGAACCCTCTCCCCAGCTCCAGGAGAATGGATCTTGGTTAATACAAGCTAAAACTGGGAATTCCAATCCCCTTGTCAGTGATCAGATTAGGAAATTCTCCTTGATCTGAGCGGAAGATGAGGGGGAAATCCTGTTAGAATGTTGTACACAGTGCTTGGATTTTCATCTTGAGGTGAGGGGAGCCAGCTTAAAAGGATCAGTGAAATTGCCGAGGGAATGGGAAGGACCTGGGTCTCTGAGGACATGACTGGGCCACTGGGTTATCCAACCTTGGACATATCCTACCTCCAGACTTCTTGTTATAGGACAGAAATAGCTTCCCTTGAAGTTGAAGTCACTTTTATTTGGGTTTTCTGTTACTTGTAGCCAAAGTATCCTTCTACAGAGAACAGTTTGATAAGCTTAGCTATGAATACTGAGTTTGAGTTTATTGTAGGACATCCAAGGGGAAACAAGATCAAAGGGTGAGAGCGGAGGAGAGGAGCACAGATTCAAGACAGAAGTGACATGTCCAGTTACATCAGAGCAGCTGTGGTCACCAGGTATGATTATGACAAATGACAGCTGACAACTATTCAGTGCTTCTTATGGGCTAGGCCCCATTCCCAATGTATTAAAAGAACCTCTCTCTTATCCTCACAACTCACAATAACGGAAGTGTCCATTCCTACTTTACATATGGCAGAAATGAGGACCACAGAGGTTTAGTAAGTTGCCAAAGGTTACAAAGGTGGGGGGGGGGGGGTGTTAGTGCCACAGTTCAAACCCAGCAGGCTGAGGGCAGAGGAAACGTTCAGCTCTTTACGCCACATTACCCTCGCTTAAATCACAGGAAGAGAAAGAGTGCAGTCCTAAGTAGCAGTAATCAAAGAAGTAAAGACAAAGCACAAAACTTTAAAAGGAGCAGTTTCACCTGGAGGGGAAGAGTGAGGTGTAACAGTCACAAACTCTGAAAGTGAGGAAACCAGAGAGACGACCAGAGTCCCGGGTCAGGGATGAGGTTCTGGCCCCGAGACAGCCTTCGGACAGTCTGTACAGGACAAGGGAGAGGATGCAGAGGTGCAGTGAGGCTGGACCCCAACTGCACCCGATGCACACTTTGGCTGAGGAGCAGCTATAAGGCATTTCACTTTTTTCCCCCAATTTTTTAAAAAAATTATTATCTTGGGCTGCGTTTGGGTCCTTGTTGCTGTGCGCAGGCCTTTTCTCTAGTTGTGGCCAGTGGGGGCCATTCTCCGTTGCACTGCGAGGGCTTCTCAGTGCAGTGGCTTCTCTTGTTGCAGAGCACGGCTCTAGGGCTTCAGTAGCTGCAGCACACAGGCTCAGTAGTTGTGGCTCATGGGCTCTAGAACTCAGGCTCAGTAGTTGTGGTGCACGGGCTTAGCTGCTCTGCAGCATGTGGGATCCTCACGGACCAGGGATCGAACTGGTGTCCCTTGCATTGGCAGGCAGATTCTTAACCACTGAGCCACCAGGGAAGTCCTCACATTTCACTTTCTTGTCTTAACCAGATACTAAGTCACAAACAGGAAAATAATATTTATTGAAGACCTACCCAAATGCTAAGCAGTAGGCGAGGGAGAAACTGTATCACTTAATCCTCATGGTTACTTTAACCATAATTGTGACACTATCTTGTCATGAACAATTTCACCAGGCAGATATAATCTATAAGCGTAGAGTCCTTTACATCCATCAGCAGATCCATCTGCAAATCCTATTAGTTCAACCTTCAAAAATGTATCCAGAATCAATCATTTCTCCTATAAATGGCCTTCAGCACCAAAGATTTCCCAATATTTGGAAAGATATTCTAGCACTAAGTTTAGTCATTTTTAGTATATCCTCAAACATCACTTTGTAGACAAATCTGAGAAAGACTGGGTTCCTGTGACTCACTTATCCAAGTGTTTACTGCGCTACACAATGTGTTATGGGCTTACGTACACGGGTCATCCACATGATCACGGCCTGAGATCCTCCAGACAGCCTAGTAGGGTATACAAACAAGTAAGTAGAAAGTATAGCACAGGAGCTACCATGACACAGGAAATGCAGGGTGACTGGAGTACAGATGAAGGGCAGTTACCCCAGACCTTAAGGACCTGAGAACGTGACCCAAGAAGCAGCATCTAAGCTGAGAACCAAAGGATGGGTAGGAATGATCAGGGGATAAAGACGGGGTGGTGGGAAAGAGCAATGCTCCACACAGAGGGCACCACAGGAACAAAGCTGAGAAGCTTATGGAAGAGGAAGGTGTGTTTAAAGAAAAGTTCCATAAGGTTGGAGCACAGGGCACAGGAAAGATGGTGCAGGTAAAGGGGAGGAAAGATAGTGAGAGAGAAGACAGGAGAACTGATGGCTGATGATGCAGGGCCTTGCAGGTCCCGTTAGGAAGTTTAGGCTTTGGACGTCCCTGGTGGCGCAGTGGTTAAGAATCCACCTGCTAATCCTGGGGACACGGGTTCGAGCCCTAGTCCAGGAAGATCCCACATGCCGCGAAGCAACGAAGCCCGTGCACCTCAACTACGGAAGCCCATGCTCTGCAACAAGAGAAGCCACTGCAATGAGAAGCCTGTGCACCGCGACGAGAAACAGCCCTTACTCCCCGCAACTAGAAAAAGCCCATGTGGAGCAATGAAGTCCCAACACAGCCAAAAAAGAAAAAAAAAAATTTAGGCTTTATCCCCAAGGGGCAAGGGACAGTCACTGAAGGATTTCAGTGCAGAGGCATAGGTGTTGAGTTCTGCATTTTACAAAGTAAATTCTGGCTACGGCATGGAAGTATTAAGAGAGGAGAAAACTATGAGGCCGGTTAAGAGACAGCCGCATCCATGGGACCCTTAATAGAGACCTAAACTAGAACATGGTGGGAAGCAGATGCAAAAGATACTTGGGAGGCTGAATTGACCTCACCTGGTGACTGACGAGATGGTTAAAAAAGAGAGATGAATCAATAACAACCAGGTTTCTGGCTTGGGCACGAGGTGGACGGCTGAACACAGAGCAGCTTTTACATGTTGGTAAATTTCTCAAGGCAGCAACACGTTTTAGAAAAGTGACCTGCCAGAGTCTGCGTCAGCCACATAAATTATACTTTTGTGTTGACATTTTAAATGTATTCCTTCTCTTTTTCCTACTGCACTTGTAAGAGTAAATGCCCTCTGGATTTGTAAACACAGAATGTGACCTTATAAAATAGTGTGAGAGGAAGGAGGATAAACAAAGGACCCACTTAATCAGAGATGCCATTAGCTGGCTGTTTCAGGAAGAGCCAAGTCATTTGGAATAATGAAAGACTAAGAATCAGCAGATTATTTTCAAATAGAACTACTGTTTCTTCTAAGTTACATTACAAACTAAGACATAAGTTCATCATTCTTGAAATGTTAAATATTTACTCTGAAAGTGCTGTATTAGCTATGAAATGTTGCCTTAGGGTGACACTGGTTGAAATAATAAACTCCAAACTTCCAGCGGCTTAACACAAGAAGTTTATTTGTTATTTACACATTAGTCCAACACAAATGTTTCTGGGGAGATGGAGCGGGCCTTTGCTCCAGGCAGTCATATAGAAACTCTTCCATCTTCAGCTCATGACTTCCAGGTCACCGTGGGCCTCGATGATGCCAAAGCGGGCAAAGAATGGAGAATCACATGGGGGGAGACTTTTAAGAGCTAGACTTGGAAGTGGCTGGACCTTGCGAGTTCCACTGGCGAGAACTCAGTCACACGCCACATGGAACTGCAAAGGAGGGGGTGCCCAGGAGGGAGAGGAAACAAGTTTGGGTGAATAGCTAGCAGTCTCTGCCATAGATGGGAAAATTCTGAGGACAAGACATCTGACTCATTCATCTTTGCAAAGTGGCAAAGCCTAACAGTATGTCAAAGAGAACTGGAATTCAAGGACTCAAATATAATTCTGTTGAAGAAAACACTTTATGAAAAAAATCACCTTGTAATAGATTCATATTATGGCATAAGCTGCTGCTAAAAGAATTGTGGGATACATAAACTGAAGGAATGTAGGAAAAACGAGAAGGTTTTTAAGATCTTGGTTTATAACAGTTGCTCATTTCAACCTAGACTTTTTCTTACTTACCAAGAAGAGACCAAAAATTACGGTGGAAGAAACCATGCCAAACTTGTGGTTCAACAGGAATCACGAACATAACTTCTAAAGTACTACAAAATCCCAGCTAGTGGCTGTGAATTACTTAGATGTTTTATATTTTCATTTGTTAGCTCTTATTCTCATCATTTTTATATAAAGCGTAGTTACTGCTTTAGGTAGTTCAGGCTCAAGGAAACAGGTAAGATCCAAATGTGGAGGTTTTTCCTAAGAAATGATCTTCATGTTTATAATTTGTTTCTCTGAATGGAAATTTACATACCGAGAGAAAGTTTCTAATTTATTCATCAAGGTAATACTAAGCTATGTTATAGTAACACATAAGACCCTGAAATCTAGTGGCTAACGCTGAGGTTTAAATGCTGAGGTTTACTTCTTGCATAGGTAAGTCCCATCCTGGTCAGCCAGTCCTCTTGCATCTTGTACACTTGCCAACTAGAACACATGGCTTACAAAGCTGCCATGACAAAGCAGAAAGGAATGAAGAAAGCACGTCGGCTATAACTACCTGAGCCCCAGAGTGACCGCTATCACTTTGGCTCAGAGTCCATTGGTCAATCCCAGTCATGTGGTCCCAACCTAACAGCAGGCCAGGCTAGGAAATGCAGAGAAGTACAAGGTTATTCACTGGTGGTCTAGTGGTTAAGACTCCCCACTCCCAGTGCAGGGGACCCGGGTTCGATCTCTGGTCAGGGAACTAGATCCCGCATGCCACAACTAAGAGCCCACGTGCTGCAACAAAGATCCCGCGTGAGGCAATGAAGACCCTGTGTGCTGAAACTAAGACAAGGCGCAGTCAAATAAACAAATATTAAAAAAGAAAAAAAGTACAAGGTTATTCAGTGATTACCGTCTCTGCCACACTTGCACAGATCGTAAGACCCAGTTCTCAGGTACATCTCCTACTGTAAATTGAGAAGTTGTGTTTTGGCACACAAATCAGCTTCTTGTAAGTTTGTTTACCAATGAATCTGATAACAAAAATGGTCAAGTTAAATTTCTGGGCTTGCAAACCTAACCAAATCCTTTACCCACAGTGACCTAGTAGCAATGAACGTGACCTGAAGCCCTATGTGAAGTAGCCAGTTGAGTCCTCTCAACATCTCTTTGCTACAACATCCTAAACAAGGAATCCATTCATTCTTCAGCCAATAAATATTTATTGAGGATGTCCATGCGTCTAGCATGATGCTTTTCATGAAGGCTGTAGCAGTGAAAAAGACACATTTGGTTCCTGAGCTGACAGAACTTTAGTCAAGTGAGGAACACAGTTTTTTAAAAACTACCAATAACGCTATTATTACAATCCAGATAAATTAGAGATATGAAGGAGAGAAGAATGCTAACATTAGTGTTTAACCTGAGATATCACTGCTTTAGGGATGTTTCCACTGAGAAGAAAGCAGGACCCTGAAGGATAAGTAAGGGTTAGACAGCTACAGAAGGGGGTTAAGAATGTTCCAGACCAGGGAATTCCCTGGCAGCCCAGTGGTTAGGACTCCATGCTTTCACTGCCAAGGGCATGGGTTCCATCTCTGGTTAGGGAACTAAGATCCTGCAAGCTGCATGGCCAAAAAAACCAAAACCAAACCAAAACCAAACCAAACCAAACAAAAACAAACAAAAAGAATATTCCAGACCAAGGGAACAGGACAGGCCATGGTAGGAAAGACTGGAAACCTGGCCTGATATTATTACTTCTGGTCTTGAGGTCTGAAATTGTTTTAATAATTCTTTTGATTTCTCCCCATTTGATTCCTGCAGCACTATTAAAACTAAATTTTAAACAATGTGGTGTGATCCTAAGCAGTCCAGTTTGCAACAGACTGCAATTCTTTAACAGTATCTTCAAATACTAGGGGAGAGGAAAACACTTAATGAATTTTTTCTTTGAAAATACTTACACTATTTATTTGCAATTAGTGAACCATGAATTAGTTCTGTTTTGGATATTGTTTTATATTTTAAAAGTCGTCTAGATCTAATAGGTGAATGTTCTTAACTGCAGACACTGTAGAAAACTCCCGGATATAACATTAAGTATGAGTTGAAAATGCACTATCAAAGCCCTAATCCATCTCGAACATAAAAACAGGATTCAGTCTTTCTTCTTCAAATACAATACTATCCTCTTTGGGGATTTTTAAAATAATTTTTTAACTTAGTATTTTTAACAAAAAGGGAGAAGACAATTAGCAAGAGAAGCCACAGCACAAAGTTTTTTTGGAAAGGAAAAATGATCACTACTCATCTATGTGACTTAGACGAGTGACTATTTGTGCCTCAGTTTTCTATTTAATGAGGTACTAGTCAAAAATCATTTCTAAATTCCCTTCCAGGTCAACTTATTGAGTCTACATGCATGTGGTGTTTCTTGTAACTGTCAAATGTCAGCCTGTCAAATTTATGTGTAACTGCCCAAAATAATCACCTTATAATAAATTGTACATTATTGTATTTTGTAAACTTGTACCATATGTACATTGCATAATTGTACACTGGCACAATTTATGCAATAATTGGTAGTACACTGTGCAAACCAAGACTTCCACTGTACATGGAAATGTCTAGGAAACTAAAAAATCAATACAGCCCAACACAAATTATGTAGTCTATGAGAACAAAAAATATCTGAAAATTATTCCTCTGGGTGGTGTACTAGAAAAGAATTTTGAGTTATTGTTTAAAATCAAATATTGGCATAGTGTTACAACCAAAATAAAAATAGTAGTCACCTGCTAGCCACTTCATAGTAATGTTTTAAGAATGTATTTAAAAATCTGTGATATTTTTTCAGTCTTAAAAGATAAGGACACTGAAGCTTCTTTATTCTGCTGAGAATCAGGAAAACCACAGCCATGCTATTTAATGGTTTTGCAACAAAAAAAAGTGGAACAAGAACATATTTCTACCTCTCCTCATTATCATCACAAAATGTATGTACATTTTCTTCATTTTGAAATGAATATTTTACACTCATAACCTGACCGCAGTTTTAAAAATTGGTCTTCTCTGCTCAACCTAGGAGTTGACATTTTCAAGTCACCATTTTCAAGGAAAGAAATCCTTCCCAGCTATAAAAAGCCTATGAAGGTACAATTTTTTTTTAAGTTTAAAAACTTCTAAAAATTAACCTAAATAAAAGAGGATTCTAGTGAGAGACAGATGTTACCTCTTCCTTGCTGTTCCTGTAAACTGTTTTCAAGGAGTACAATAACGGCCACTAATTGCTGTGCGTGACTGTGCCAGGCCCTGTGTGAAGTGGTTTACAATACACGATTGCATTTCACCCTCACAACAATCCAATGCATCGCATACCTCTTCTGTTATAGATAAAGAAACCACGACTCTGAGAAGCAGTAGATTCTAGTTCAAGGTCACATAAGCATCAAATAGAAGAGCTGAGATTCACCCAAGCAGGCTACTTCTAGAGCCAGTGCTCTTCACCACGCCTGCCTCCTGCAAGCACTCTGGCATCAAATACTATGCAATCATGCTCAAACTGGACACTGCGGCCCCTGCAGTCTCTGGCCATCCCCCCCAGCAACACCTGGCTGGGGTTCCACGTGAGGGCCTCTGTATGGAAGGAAGCTTGGCTAGACCTCCAACAGCAGTTGCAGCTCAGTGGGAAGATTTCTATACTTCACTGCTATGGGGGCTGATGCAATGGCTACGTTCAAGACCCTCTCAGCTCATGGATTAAGAAGTGGGGACTGTACATTCCCCGCCTTCTTTTCTGGAAGAGATGTTCAAAGAAAGACCATGTAGAGGGAAGGAAATGTAAAGTAAAACCCTCACTCTTCTCTGGCCCGAGCTTTAGAGCCCACAGAGGCATTATAACATGCTTTGTAATCAGAAAGACCTAGGTTCAAATCCTAGTTCCACCACTTGTTGTATCTTTGATCTTGGGTAAGGAGTTCATCTTTCCAAGCCTGTATCCTCATCTGTAAAGGGAGAGTATTGTACCACACAAGGGTGTTGTGAGTATTAGGGGAGACAGAGGGTGCAGTGTGATACTGGGGTCTAGTTTCCTTTACTTCTGAAAGTAGTGAGACTAGAAAAGCTTTAAAACCCATTCCAGCTCTAAAAATCTTATGAAGTTCTACCCCATTTTCAGTTCAAAAATTTGCAAAGATTAACCAAAATAAAAATAGAATTCTGCTGAAGAGACTGAGATCACCCTCTTCCTTGCTTTTTCCTTAAACTGGAATATGACAAAATAGGATACTTCTGGAAAGTGTTCAACCTACAAAAAAGGAAGTCTGCAGTCGCTGAAAAGTCTCGGCAGCTGGTTATTCACTTTATTCTGAGAGCACTAGCTGCTGATATAATCACAGCACAGGAAAATTGCACAATGTTGGCTACAAGCAATCTGAGATGACACGGCAGTAATCCTCCATCATATACAGGTCAGCGGTCACCACTGCTTTTTTTTTTTTTTTTTTTTTTATCATTGCTTTTGTCTGGCTAATTTGGTTGAAAAGACGTGAGAGCTGGGCCAGCTTGGTTATGCCCAGGGCAGTGAGGAGAAGGGCTGGGGTCTCAGGGGAAGCCTGGGGGAGAAATTGCAGGACCGGGAACAGAGGGGTGTCTCGCGGCTTCTGTTCCTTTCTGCTCACTCAGTCCACCTCCTCCCTTTAAGAAACAGCTCCCTCTGCTTCGATGCATTTCTGTTCCTTCATAGATCTCACTGGCACGTGGCTTTGGCTTACCAGAGCCCTTTCCCTTCCTTCTCTCAATGAGGCGCTTTCAACCTTGACTTTGTGCACTTGCCTGTATGCGTGTGTCCCCTTCTGCAGGGAACTGCCCGTGCTTTCATCAGATTCCTCCAGGAGGCAATGACCCCGTAAAAGGAGCAAGCAACTCTGTTCTGTCTCACAACTCTCCAGCTTTAGTTTCTACTGGTAACTCTCACAGTCATTCGGTTTCCTAATTCCAAATTCCTAGCAGAATAATAAGAATGGCCACCATTTATGGAGCTTTGAGTATAAGCCAGACCCTACTGTATGAACTTTAAGTGAATTAACTATTTTTAATTCTCAAAACATTATATAGGATCTCATGTTTTACAGAAAGGAAACTGGGGCATAGTGAACCCTAAGTGAGGTGCTCAAGGTTACCCAACTAGTAACTGGCTGAGCTTGAATGTGAGCCTACATGATATACGTAGTGCTTAAAACGGGTTGAAAGAAGCTCTCTGAATCAAGCCACAGGTTGTTGGTGAGATCGTGGATTGGCCGTCTTTGGGTCAAGTCCTATCTCAGCTGTGGCAGGGTGAGGGTGGAGGGATGCAGGGCGATCTGACGGCTCAAGACACAGCCCCTGCTCAGCCAGGCCATAGAGAGTGGCTACTCTTAAAAAGGGTGTAGGTGGGGGACTTTCCTGGTGGTGCAGTGGTTAAGAATCCACTTGCCAATGCAGAGGACGAGGGTTCGATCCCTGGGCCAGGAAGATCCCACATGCCGGGGAGCAACTAAGCCCATGTGCCACAACTACGAAGCCCATGTGCCACAACTACCGAAGCCCACACACCCTAGAGCTCTTGCTCTACAACGAGAAGCCACCACGATGAGAAGGTGGCACACCACAACGAAGAGAAGTCCCCACTTGCCGCAACTAGAGAAAGCCCATGCACAACAACGAAGACCCAACACAGCCAATAAATAAATAAATAAATAAATAAATAAATAAATCTTTAAAAAAAAGATACTCAACCTAACAATCCAGGAATGTACCATAAAATAATGACATAGCATTTTTCACCTCAGATTAGCAAAAGCTGCTTACAATTGCAAAATCTAGTGTTAAAGGGATAAGAGTGGGATAGGGAGGATGGGAAGGAGGCTCGAGAGGGAGGAGATATGGGGGTATATGTATAAATACAGCTGATTCAGTTTGTATACAGTGGAAACTGCACAGCATTGTAAAGCAATTATACTCCAATAAAGATCTGAAGAAAAAATGGGGGATAAGGTCTTTGGTTAACAGGTATAAGTATTTGAGAGAGCAGTTTGGTAAAATGCATCAAAGAGCTTTAAGTGATGAATATGTGCATATACAAAGGGCTCAGCAATCACATTTCTGGGCATCTATCCTACAGAAATACTAGCCCAAGTGTGTAAAAATACAGACACAAGGACATTCACTGCAGTATGCTTGTAATGCCAACACATTCCAAACAACCATGACTAGGAAAACGATTTTACATCCAAACAATGACATATGATGTGGCCAGTGGAAAGAGTAAGGCAAAATCCAATACACTAACACCAAAAGAGGTTAAGGGCATAACGTATTAAATGGAAAAAGAACCATACCATATGGAGATTCCTTAAAAAAACTAAAAACAGAACTACCATATGACCCAGCAATCCCACTACCGGGAAATCATAATTCAAAAAGATACATGTACCACAGTATTCAATGCAGCACTATTTACAATAGCCAGGTCATAGAAGCAAACCTAAATGTCCATCAACAGATGAATGGATAAAGAAGATGTGGCACATATATACGATGGAATATTACTCAGCCATAACAAGAAACAAAACTGACTTATTTGTAGTGAGGTGGATGGACCTAGAGTCTGTCATACAGAGTGAAGTAAGCCAGAAAAAGAAAAACAAATACCATATGCTAACACATATGTATGGAATCTAGAAAAATGGTACTGATGAACCCAGTGATAGGGCAGGAACAAAGACGTAGACGTAGAGAATGGACTTGAGGACACTGGGTGTGGGGAGGAAGGGGAAACGGGGATGAAGTGAGAGAACAGCACTAACATATATACACACTACGAAATGTGAAATAGCTAGCGGGAAGGGGCTGCATAGCACAGGGAGATCAGCTTGGTGCTCTGTGAGGACCTAAAGAGGTGGAAGGGGGAGGGTGGGAGGGAGGCTCGAGAGGGAGAGGATAGGGGGATATATGTATAAATATAGCTGATTCACTTTGTTGTACAGCAGAAACTAAACATTGTAAAGCAATTATACTCCAATAAAGATGTATTTTAAAAAACAGAACCATACTACAGAATATTATTAGGGCATGGTCTCTTTTAAAATTGTATTTGTTTGTTTGTTCTTATGGACATTTAATTTCATACAACATATTACTTTTTAATTTGAAACTATACATGTGTATACATGTCTGTGTGCACATACACACAAACCCACTCTCTTCTTCCTCCACGACTCTCTCCCACCTCTTATATATGTAACTAGTTGGTTGTTCAAATGTCTGCATGCTCTGGAAAGAGATACACCAAACTTTCAGCGTCTACTTTTGGGGAGTAGCATTGGGGGAAGAGAGAGGAGGGGGGAATTTCACATTTTACTTCATTTACTTTGGCCTGCTGGGAAGATGTTTTCCTTTAGTAATTTAAAAAAAAAAAAAGGATAAAAAAGTAAACCCAATTAAAAGGAACTAAGATGTAAAACAAGTTAATGAGAAAAGAAGGTTTATCCAAAGAACAGCATGTCTTTGTTTTCTCAGCTGTGGTTTACTTGAAAACTGTGATATTAGAAATACTTGTTGAGGGACTTTCCCGGTGGCTCCGTGGTTAAGAATCTGCCTGCCAATGCTGGGGACACGGGGGTAAGCTCCATGACATTGGTCTTGGCAATGATTTTTTTGGATCTGACACTTTTGCAAAGACAACAAAAGCAAAAATAAGTAAGTGAGACTACATCAAACTAAACAGCTCTGCACAGCAAACAAAACCATCAGCAGAATGAAAAGACAATGTATGGAACGGGAGAAAATATCTGCAAGTCGTGTGTCTGATGAGGGGCTAACATCCAAAACATATAAGTAACTCATACAATTCCACAGCAAAGAACCAAATAATCCAACTTAAAAATGGGCTGGGCACCTGAATAGGCATTTTCCAAAGAAGACATACAAATGGCTAAGAGGTACATGGAAAGGTGCTTAATACCACTAATCATAAGAGACGTGCAAATCACAACCACAATGGGCTATCACCTCACACCTGTCAATGGCTATCATCAAAAAGACAGGAAGTAACAAGTGTTAGCAAGGATGTGGAAAAAAGGGAAGCCTTGTGTACTGCTGGTGGGAACGTAAATGGGTGCAGCCACGACGGAAAAAAGTATGGAGGTTCCTCAAAAAATTTAAAAATAGAACATATGACCCAGCAATTCCAAAGGAAACCAAATCACTATCTTGAAGAGATACATCTGCACCCCTATGTTCATTGACTCATTACTAATAAGAGCCAAGATATGAAAATAACCAGGTGTCCATCAGTGGATGAACGGATAAAGAAAATGGGGGGTGTGTGTGTGTGTGTGTATACCCATATATACATTACACACACACCTTGAAGGCACTGTGCTAAGTGAAATAAGTCAGACAGAAAAAGACAAATACTGTATGACCCCCACTTACATGTGGAATCTTAACAAAAAAAAAAAAAAAGCCAACTCATAGAAACAGAAAACAGATCGGTAGCTGCCAGAGGCAGGGGGTGGGGGGTGGGAGAAATGGGTGAAGATGGTCAAAAGGTACAAACTTCTAGTTATAAGATAAACACAATCTGAAGATGTAATGTACAGCATGGTGACTCCGTTAATAATACTGCATTATATATCTGTATGTATATATATGATTATATATAATTTTACTGTATTAATAAACTTGCTGAGAGAGTAGATCTTAAAAACTGTCATCACGAGAAAAAAAACTATAACTGCATGAGGTAATGAATGTTAACTAAACTTATTGTGGCAATCTTTTCACAGTATTACATATATCAAATCATTATGTTGTATACTTCAAACTAATACAATGTTATATGTCAATCATATCTCAATAAACGGGAAATTTTCCCATAATACACCACTTTATAATGCAGGTTATTTCTTATTTCAAGGTGAATTTTCTTTAAGTACAGTAACATGCTTAAATTCATAGTTTTGAAACTCTATTGGTATTTTAATAGCCTGAGCATAATTGCTGCTTTCTTAACAGAATACTTCTTTTACAAACAAGAGATGATGTTAAAATGCTATGAAGGGACTTTGCTGGTGGCGCAGTGGTTAAGAATCCACCTGCCAATGCAGGGGACATGGGTTTGAGCCCTGGCCCGGGAAGATCCCACATGTCGTGGAGCAACTAAGCCCGTGTGCCACAACTACTGAGCCTGCGCTCTAGAGCCCGTGAGCCACAACGACTGAGCCCACATGCCAAAACTACTGAAGCCCGTGCGCCTAGAGCCCATGCTTGGCAACAAGAGAAGCCACCGCACAGAGAAGCTGGCCCACCGCAACAAAGAGTAGCCCCCGCTCGTCACAACTAGAGAAAGTCAGTGTGCAGCAATGAAGACCCAACACAGACAAAAACAAGCAAATAAAATCTTTTAAAAAAATGCTTTGAAAATGTTTATGACTACTTTATCCTGGGAGTCGACTACTTGAGGAAGAATATATTTCCTGAAGAATTCTGGGGTCTTTTAGGGATCTTGGTGATACATTCTCCTCCTCCGTCCAAATCCTAGATAGCTCGCTTACTCCCAGCCACTCCCCCAACACTCTGTACCTCTCCCTTCCCGGAACTTACCATAAGGACGTGTCTGTTCACTGGTCTATAATCAGCGTCCCCATCCCAACCCACTGAGCGCAGAGCCTGGCACACAGGAAGTCAATAACAGCTGGTTGACACCAATGAATAAACGCTTTTAGACATACGTGGGAAAACGTACAGGGATACTTTGGTTACAACAGCCAGTGACAAAGATTCTTTGCTTGACCAAACTAATCAGGTTCCTGAACCCTTTCCTAGGCACCATCCGCGCACGTCCTTGTAAGATCTAGTTTTAGCAAGAACCCTTCTAAGTCAGTTTAACCAGAACCCCCCACCCTCCATATCTGATCAGGTTCCTCATCCTCTAGCCCCCTGCAGCCCCCCAACGGATGTCTGATCACCCAGGCCTCTCTCCAGCAAGAATTCTGTTAGGTTGGTTTAGCCACACCCCCCTTACTCCTAATGTTTCCTCTTACTAATTTTCCAGCCAGACTCCCACTCTGCTCCTTGGCTAAAAATTCCTACATTCCCATGCTGTTTCTAGGGGTGAGCCCAATCTCTTCCCCCACTGTAAAATCCCATTGCAGGTGTGGTCCCTAAAGCTATTGAGGTAGCACCCCCCACTTGAATAAAGTCTTCCTTACTGTGCTTTAAGAAGTGCCCTTGGACATTTTTTCTTGAATACCATCTTATTACCTTAGAAGGAATAGAAATATAAATACTTAGTGGCAAATGAATAAATCTAAGGCTTGAAAATTTACCTGTAGAAAAATATGCATCACTTTAGTAACTGTTATTTGCTATTAAAAAATCTGAAATCTATCAAAACTTGATATTTAATAAAACTGGACACAATGTAAGCTACATAGGTGATACCACACACCAGAAACCCTGTGCTGAGTTAGAACACAGTGGACACTAGATCTCCCATGCTCTTGCGATAGTAGAAAATTTCTATTTGAACAGAAGACAACTCATACCAAACAGTAAACTAATTTGATGGACATAAAATTATCTTGAGGAAACATGAAAAAGTGCAACAGTCAGTTATGCATTTCTCATGCCATTTCATGCTTTCCTGCTCAATTCTTTAAGAACCATAGTTGGAAAGGTATATTTTATTTATTAAAAAAATTTTTAGGTCTATATAATACTATTAAGAACCATGGAAATGTAAAGTGGTACAGCCAGTTGTGGAAGACAGTATGATGGTTTCTAAAAAATTAAATACAGAATTACCATATGATCCAGCAATTCCATCTCTAGGTACATACCCCAAAGAACTGAAAGCAGGGACTCAAACAGATATCTACATACCAGTGTTCACAGCAGAGTTATTTGTAACAGCCAAAAGGTAGAAATAAACCCCAATGAATGGAGAAACAAACTGTGGTGTATATATATACGATGGAATATTATTCAACCTCAAAAAGGAATGAAATTCTAACACATGCTACAATATGGATGAACCCTGAAAACATTACACTGAGTGAAATAAGCCAATCATAAAAGGACAAATATTGTAAAATTCCACTTATATGAGATACCTAGAATAGTCAAATTCCTAGACACAGAAAGTAGAGTAGTTACCAGGGGTGGGGGTAGGGTAGGGTAAGGTGGGAAGCTAGTGTTTAATGGGTACAGAACTTCAGTTTGTGATGATGAAAAAGGTCCAGAGATGGGTAGTGGTGAGGGTTACACAATAATGTGAATGTACTTAATGCCACTGAAATGTACACTCAAAAGGGTGAAGATGGTAAATTTTATATTGTTTATTTTACCACCATAAAATTTTAGTACAAGCATTTCACTATTTGTAAAGAACAAAAGTTTTGCCTTGTTTCTCTATATTTCCAACCTCCAATTGATTCAACTAATGTGTACCAAAAAAAAAAAAAAAAGCAGGAAAAAAAAAAGGCATCGTTAAGTTTAAAGACTAACTCTCTAGAATCTACAGCCCACAAAACAGATGGTCAGTGACTATGTACACAGGAATTGCCTTTTATGCCAAGGCAATGAGGAAAAAGTGAGCTTAAAAAGAAACTCTCAGTTAAGCAAATATTTGCAAAATATTTTCAGAAGTCTGGTTTGCAGGTAAAGGATGGTGCCTATCTTCACTTATTAACTACATTTTCACCAAGGGAAAAAAAGGGATATCACATTGGTAAAGCATCAAAAAAACAACTCTTACCATGTCAGAACCGCACCACTGGCGAAAGCACACGGTCACTAACCACTAAATACCGGGCAAAGAACAAAACACTGAACTTGGGAGAGGCTAAATGCACACTGGAAAACACTTCAAGTTCAGGCCTCAGCGGATCGAGCAGACATGGAAGCCAGTAATACAAATGGCAGGCGTTATTTTCCAGAAAGGCTCTGGGTAAGAGCTGATTGTTTTGCGTAAGTAAATCAGACTGTTTTCATTCTTGTGTGTTATTGGGAGGAGAAGACAGGAAACAGGTGCACATGTGGACAAGTCTATCAGAGTGAGTAGGCTCTTGGCAGTGGTATGCCACGTTCCACTGTTCTCTTTAATTCTGCATTCAAGGGCAGGATGGGGGTGGTGGCAGGGGGGTGGAGGAGTGGGGAAGGGCAGTGGAAGCCACCGGGCAAGATCAATGACTTCGTATTACTTAAGGGAGTACAAGGGGTATAACAGCTAAGTTTTGAGTCCTTGCTTTGTGCTATGAGGGAAGTTGCTACTTTCTATGCATTTTTCTCATCTGAATGTCACAATGACATTCAAATGGGCTTGTATCCTGTATTATGCGTTTACTGATTCCGCATTATAATATTCTGATTTGACTGCCGTGGAAACTGAGGCACATGCAAGTTGGATAGACCTGCTTGAAGCCATGCTCTCACAGCAAATAATGGAGATGGCAGGCAAGCACAGGTCTGACTCTGAGGCTCAGGACTTCCTGAGCTGCGCAGCCTCAGTTCCACACAGGCAGGGCAAAAATGGAAATGATAGCAGGAAAATATGCTCTGGTGGAGGCCAAAATCAACTGCAAAACATTTACTTTTAAGATGAGATCTTGAAATAGTAGCAAAAGAGAGACAACTCACAGGGAGGGGCTGGGCAGGCACTGAACAGGGAAACTGGATCTCTCAAGGGCATCTTTGAGACAGGTCTTCTCGGGGCACTTTTATGCCCTTTGGGGGTGGGGGATGTTTACCAGAACATCAGACATACCCATTTTCAACAGAAGGGTAAAACTGTGTTTATCCCAGATCAAAAATTATTTTTTCCACTTTGAATTATATGTACGTAGACTCTGCATGAATCCTAGAATCAAGGGCTTTGCCGTCATTCCTGTTGGACACCCATTCTATCCCTGCTGGGAGCTGGAATGTGAGTCTCAAGTTGTTTTTTAAACAAATGAGGAAATGAAGAGAGAGACAGAGAGACACAGGCACAGACGAGGACTGAATACCTGCCTTGGGGGATGTGCAAAGCGGTGAGCACAAGACCCATCATTAAAAGGTCTCTGCATCCCCCTTAGCATCAACCAAACAAACATTTCTTCTAAGGATAAAAGAGTTGACTTAATAGGTGTAGTTACTTTAATTACAATATCACCAAATTTCCTGGGTAATTGAAGCCCCTAATTTCTAGGGTATTTAGCCTTAGAGTCATATCTGAAGTTAGAGAGAGAAAAAAAAAAAGCTACAAAATAAAGGCTTGAGACGGTCTCCAATGAATGAGAGGAATTGATTACAATATCTATTTTAGCTTGCATTAAATAAATTTTACTCTTGTCACCTCAACTGTGTTCTAAATAACTGGGTCAGTAAAGACAGTGGTAACATTTAAGTCACGATATTCATCATTAAAGCAAAAATTCCCCATCCAATCAAAATGCCATTAGCACAACATAATTACCATTGAATATAATACTAAAAATGTACAACCACCGAGTACCCTCAGGAACTGCTCTGACTGGATTAAAGTGGGGAGGACTAAAAGCAGAGGAGGCAGAGGCAAGGCTTTGAAACAGAGCAGAGCATGAAGCTGATAATGCTGAAGAGACATTATCTACTGACAAAAGAAAACGTTTTTAAAAAGCAATAAGTGAAACATACAGTTTTATAGCACAAGCACTATTTATGGCATGAATCCATTTTTTATTTTTAAAAATCACATAGGCATTTCTCTTACCTGTGTATCTATATTTATATGCAGGAAAAAGTCTGGACAGATAAACACAAAATATTAAGACTGGTTATCATTATATGGAAGAATTACAGTTTTTTGTTTGTTTCCTAATACTCAATTTCTATTTTCTACAACAAAAGAAAAAGGTTTTAAAAGATAGTGACGTGAGCACAAAAAAGGCAGGGAAAGACGATGTTTTAATAAATATAGTACTGACTTGTGATCAATATATGGAGAGAAGAAACAGTACTATAAATTAAAAAGAAAATAGAATTTGGTACAGTTCTAAGCAGCAATTTTGATAGTGTTAATCTAATCAGAAAATGCTTCAAAATTCTGCTGAGAAAGAGAATAACATTTTTTCAAAGCACATAATAGTCACTTGGAGGAAAAAGAAATTGCTTTCTGATTTTTTTTTCTGGGTTAGATCATGCCGAGTTTTTACTGCAGGAAATCTATCAAAAGATAACCTCTGCTAATGACACCCAGGGAAATCCTCACAGATGGAATTTCTTTCACTTTCATTCCAACTAATGTGTGAACATTGCTTAGGAGAACCCATGCTGACAGAGAATTAAGTGCTTTCAGATAATGAAATACTTAGTAATCCCATTAAAATATCTGTTTAAAGAGGAATGTGATCCTCAGACTTCCACTAATTTGTTTTCAAAATGAAGGCTTAGGATCAATTACAATGTAACATTTGCTCAATTCTAAGTAAACAAGGTAAAAAACAATGTCATTAAGTATTCATGTGATGCAAACTAACAACCAGAATTGTGTGGTTAAAAACAAAAACAAAAACAAACTGTACTGCATTTATGAACTCAACTTGTGCCCCAAAGAATCTGATTACTTTTTTTTCACATACTTAAAATAACTTATGTTGGGGTGTTTGTACTTAGGTTTACATATGATTCTTAAACAAATATCGACATAAGTTCATGTTGACCTGCTGCTTTCTTTTCTTGGAATTTGAATTGCTTAATCAGGTAACGAAGCATGCCATTGTCATTACACATAAATGCAAGCCATCCTTCATCATCTCTTGACTTTTTCTAGCTGCAGCAACGCAGTGGCACAGATTCCGAGCCAGATTTGAGCCCCTGTCTTGCTGTGTGATTTTGGGTCGTCACCTCTCTGAACTTCTGCAGCCTCGTGTATAAAAATGGGGGTTACAATCGTCTACGTGGGGTAAAAGATTCACTAGATGAATGTATATAAGGCAATCAGCACTGTTCCTGGCAAGAAGGAAGTACTTAAGAGTGACACCTGCCTAGTCAAATCCTGGCTCTGCCACTTAGCTGTGAACTTGAGCAAGTTACACCTCTCTGGGTCTCAGTTTCCACAAGTGCAAAATGGAGATAGAGCACCTACCTCAGTAGGGCTGCTGTTCAGAGCTAATACATGTAATGGGCTTAAACTGTGCTTGACACATACTGTTACGTGAGTGTCAGCTCCTGTCATTACATCACTGATGTGAAACTAAGTAGGACCCCTTGCTGCTGCCTCCCGTCGCGCCTTGATTCTCTTTTGCCCTATCAGAGTACTTCTATTGTATTGTGTTCTGTTTCCAGAATATGTTTAGTTTCTCTACATCTAACATCTATCGGAGTAAATGAAGTGCCTGAAACATAGCTGGCTTAGAAGAAAGAATGAATAAACGCTTTCATCAACCCAGTCTATCTACCTTTTCAGGTGGTGTATGCTTTCCACAACAGACACACTTCATAAATGCTAATCAACTGTGTGTGAGGCTAAATGTTAAAAGAAAGGGAAAAGATTTCACTAACAAACAAATCTTCATTTTATACCACTGCATCAAGATGGCTATTTTCCATAATTCCTTACTAAAGTACTACTCAGCATCCTCAAAGTAATGCTACAGTAAATAGAATATCAGTATTTATATATATTATAAAGTGTTTAGCTATAAAAAATGCTTAAATATGACATAGCTCCCAATCTTCTTATAGCTATCATTCATAAATTAGGGAATTAAGTCTGATATACTCTGCATTATTTCCTAATTAGATTATACACTTGTTAAAACTTACTTGCAGTCTGTGAACACACACAGAGAAGGGCAAGGCAAGATAAGAAAGCAATGGGGGACTTCCCTGGTGGTCCATTGGTTAAGACTCCACGCTTCCACAGCAGGGGATGTGGGTCAGATTCCTGTCGGGAACTAAGACCCTGCAAGCCATGGCCAAAAAAGAAAAAAAACAAAAACAAAACAGAGAGACAGACAGACAGAAAGAAAGAAAAAAAAGAATGAAAGAAAAAAGAAAAAAGAAAAAAGAAAGGAATGGATGTTTAGAGTAAAGGTAGCTGCACACACAAAAAATTGTTAATTTCACCAATTTTACCAACTTGAGAAAGAGGCATGTTTTATTTAAAAAATAAAGTAAAACCAAAAAGCAAAGAACTTCTGTAAAGAACACTGTCTTTAAAATGCAAATAACTTTTAACCTGGGTACGAGTTAGCAGCTTAATCTATCTGATCTATAAAATGTTTTTATATAAAATGTGCCCACAAAACATAATCTGAAGTCTTCCCGAGGGACCTTTACATGATTCTAAAGTGGTGTTGTGTATGGCACTCCCCTGAGTCATGGGTGTTCAAATCATAAACTACACTCACAGGACTCACCTCTCCAGCCTGGCTTCTCCCCTGAACCTCAGAATAGTCTATCCAACTGCCTACTTAGCATCTCTACTTGGATGTGTGCTGGACATCTCAAACTAACATGCTCAAATTGAGCTCCTGGAACTGCCCCCCAGCCTGCCCCATCTGCTGTCTACACCCCACATCTAAGCCGTCAGGAATACCTACCTTCCAGCTACATCCAGAATCCGACTTGTCCCCATCTCTGCTGCTGCCATCCTGGTCCTCACCACCAGCATCGCTCTCACCTGTTCTCACATGGATTATCGCACAGGATCCCACCCCCCACCCCCCACCCCCCACTGCATGGCTTCCCTGCCTCTGCCCTTGCTTCCTCTTTCATTTGTTCAGTTTATAGCAGCCCGAGTGATTCTGTTACCATGTAAGTCAGGCCATGTCATTCCCCTGCTCAAACCCTCCAAGGCCTCTCAGCTCAGAAAAACACCACATCTTTCCATCAGCCTTCCTGACTCCAGTTCTCCCCCAGTTCTGACCACATGTCCTTCTACCAGTACCCCCCCACCCCACCCTTGGCTCCAGCCTCACTGGCCTCTTCACTGTTGCCGTAAACACACCCAGCAAGTTCCTACCCTGCAGCTGCATTTCCCTCCGCTTGGGATTCTCTGCTCCTAGCTGTCTGCACAGCTCACTTCCTTCAAATGTCACCTGCTCAGTGAGGCTCTCCCTGACCACCCTACATAAAAATTACAAACCACACACCCCAACACTCCCCCTCCCCACCCTGCTTTCCTCGGCACTTATCTCCATCTAATGCACTATATACTTTGCTTCTTTATTATTTTTATTGTCTGCCTCCCCTCACAGAATAAAAACTCCATGAAGGCATGGATTTTGTGTTTTTTGTTTCCTCAGGAGCCAAGAATGGTGCCTGGTATACAGCAGGCATGTGATAAGTGTTTGTTGAATAAGCAAATGAGTCAACTTTCCAAAACTTAATAATATTTGATGTCATGTTTAACCTCATCAATAGTAATTAAGTACAAAAGACAGAAGTCCCAGAATTGCCACCAATTTAGTGGACACTTTGGGAGGGACGGCAAATTGTGCGTTCACTCACTGTCTCAGTCACTGGGAAAATAGCAGATAAAGTATCTGCCCTCATAGAGCTGACGGTCAAGTGAAGGTATCCACTCCCCTGCCCCTACAACCAGGATCAAAAGGTGCTTGTGCGTAAGGTAGGGATCAGCAGGCCCCGTTTCCCAAGCTGGTAACCTGTGAATCACCTGTAAGTCTTTCTTCTCCCTTACCTTCTAAACCAATGAACGAGAGAACAAATATATGGACACCAAGGGGGGGAGCGGGGGTGGGGGATGAATTGGGAGATTGGGATTGCCACATATACATTACTAATAAGAAAAAAAATCAAATTGTACACTTTAAATATATGTAGTTTACTGTATGTCAATTATATCTCAATAAAAGTCCTTAAAAAAAAATAAACCAAGGAATCAATGTCATTAAGGCCTCTTGAGTCTACCTCAGGAATGTGTCATACACAGTCAAAGCTCTGCCCCCTGAGAACTGCAGTATCATTCCCCTAATTAGCATCTTGCCACAGTCTCCCCCCATGCAGTCTGTCTCACACAATGTGGTTGGAGTTACTGCCCCCCAAACAAACACCATTCCCTTCCCTAAATTTCTTTAATCACTTCTCATTGCTTACAAAGTCCCGAACAAATCTGGTCCCAAACATACCTTGGTTGGTTCATCCAACACAGCTCTGGTTTTTGCCCCAGATACCATTCCCTGCCTGGTTCCTCAGCAAACACTGATTAACCCATCATTCAACACTCCACTAAAAGGTTACCTCCTCCAATTCCCTGCAGAAGACAATGCTGCTCCTAACATTCTGTTTCTACTTCTGTCCTAGCACTGAAGACATTATCTGTTATTGTTTGCAGAACTTCCTTTGTCACTATACAAGCTCACCAAAGGGAACAGGTCTTACTTATTTTCCAAACTCTAGGCTAAGTAGAGTACCTACAACAGAAAAGCACTCTGATCAATGTCCGGAATAAATGAATGAATACAATTGCCACAAAGAGTTTTCTTGCACAGCCCTGAAGTTGATTCCCTGGAATGGCCATTACCTGCTGATACTGGTTCTGCTTGAGACCACAGGGAGCAGAACACACTCTTTGTCACACGAATCCCTTTTTATTTGAAAACAGCCATCATATCCTCCTGGGTATTTCTTCTCCAAGAGAACCATGAACAGTTCTTTCACGCTTCTTTCACATACCACCACCCGGATTCTCTCTATCTTCCTGGCTGTGCTTCTGCTGAATAGGTTCTAGGTTATTTATATCCCTTTAGAATGGTGGGCCCTAAAACTGAATGACTATCACTTCCTTTGTCGCAGTTACCACTCTTCAATGAATCTCACCTAAAAGAGAACTGATATATGGGAGTTCACACTAATTGTTGGTTCTTATTGAGCTTACTATTGCCTGAAAACATTTTAATGTTCAAAGTAAGGTTAACAGGTTTCCATTATGAGAGCAACAGTCATTAAACATTTTTGTAAATTAAAAATAGGAAAAAAAAATCCCACCAACTAATCACATCTAATTCATTGAATATATCTTATGAATCAATTTTTTTTTAACGTAAGGGACTTTTGCTATTTCTCCAACCATACTACATATTCAACTTATACATATTTCACATGTCATAAACATTTAAAAATACTTCTAGTTGCTCAGAAACTGCCATATATTACACACTGACCATATGCTGTTCCAACAGCGAATGTGCAAGTTAAGTATCCTTATGATTTACAGATGAAAATACTGAAGCTTTGGAAAATGAAGTGACTGGTCCAAGGCCACATGTCTTTCATTTCCCCAATTTTTTTTTAATCAGTGAGAAATGCAAAGGAGTGCACACATGTGAAATAATACAGTCTGTTGAATTTGGACATATGTATCAACCTATGTAACCACCATAGAGATTAACATTTAGAAAACTTTCATCGCCCCAGAAGGTTCTCTTGCATCCATTCCCAGTCAGTTCTCCCACCCAGGGGTAACCACTGTCCTGACTTTTTTCACTATCAGTTAATTTGCCTGTTCTTGCATCATGTGACTGGAATCATTTAGTATGCACTTCTCTGGTCTGTCTTCTTTTGTTCAAGACAATGTCGGTGAGATTCACTCATGTTGTCGTGTGCATCACGAATTTGTTCTTTTGTTACAGCTACACAGTATTCCACATAGGAATACGCCACAGTTTATTAATCCACGCTCCTGTTCTTATGATCACGTGGGTTGTTTCCAGTTTTGGGCTAGTTTGAATAAAGCTGCTTTGAAAAACCATGTGTGTCCTTCGGTAGACATATGAATTCATTCTCCTGAAGATGTACCTGGGAGTAGAAGCGCTGGGTCACAGGACAGGTATATATTTAACCTGAGGAGACACTGCCAAAGAGTTTTCCAAAGAGACTGAATTAATTTATGGTCTCCATAGCAATAGGTAACAGTTCCAATTGCTTCATGCCCTCACCAACATTTGATTTTTGTCAGCCTTTTAAATCTGAACCACTCTGATGAATATGTAATGCTGGTTTGTGGTTTTTAGCTTGCATTTCCCTGACGTGCAGTGATATTATGGACTTCCCCAAATGGGTTCATATTCACTTTTAATAGTCATGTATTATTCTATTGATTAGCTATGTCATCATTTAACTATTTTCCTACTGCTGGATATTTAGACTATTTTCAAATTTTTGCTGTAATCAAACTTGCTGATGACCAATTTTTAAAGCTTTATCTGTATCTAAAATTTTTTCCTTAACTTAGATTCACAGAAGTAGAACTACTGAATCAATGCATATGACCATTTGGTATTGATACAGACAGAGCCCAACTGCTTCAGAAAGAATTGCATCAATTTATACTGATATTCAACAATGCATGAGAATATCCACTCACCATGTCCTCACTGACTCTGGCTCTAAAAAAAAATCTTTACCAGTTTGATAGAAAAAAACAATCAGTATTTTACGGTTTTAATATTTGGTTCTATGACATAGTGAAATTGAAAATATTTTTTGTTTAGCTATTTTTCACTTTTGCAAATGGTCTATTCATTTTGTGTGTGTGTATTTATCTACTGGGGTCTTTAGAGTTTTTCTCATTCACTCAACGTATTAAGCTTTTCTTTTCTTTTCCTTTTACTTATTTTATCTTATTTTATCTTCTTTTCTGCAATTATTCCCCAAGATGTAATGTGCTTTGTGCTTCTAAAAGTTTTATGTAGTCAAATCTGTGATCACATCCAAACTGAGAAATGTCTCCTCCCTACAATATTCCCTACTAAGTATTCCCTATAAATACGAGTATTTCTCTATAAACAGTCAATCCATTTTCTTCTAGTTTTAAAAATATTTAACTCTTTAGTCCCTTAGTAACCTTTTGGGCCATACTGTAGTGGACGTATCTCTAAATCATACCTTTTTTTAAACTGATAACCAGCTGTGGCAGTACCATTTATCAAATGTTCTTTCCTCCTTTGGATTTATGATGCATACTTTATCACATGTTAAATTTTTTATATAGGTAATCATCTCCTTCTGGGCTCTTTTCAGTTCCACCGATCGTCAGTTCTTACAATACCATTATATTGTTTCCATTCTTGTAGCCTTATAATTATTTCATTTGACTGATATTCATTGAGCCCCTGCATTATGTCAGATCCTAAGGTTAAAACGGTGAAGACACACACCTGGTTCCTGTCCTTATGGCACGTACAGACTAGTGGGAGGACAAACAACAGGCGGTGACAACACAGTGTGAAGCATGTGATAGGAGACGCACAGGGAGCTGAGGGGCCCCTAACCTGGACACAGGGAATGAGGACATGGCTCCTGGAGGAGGTGATGTCTTATGGCTGAGCAGAAAGCCTGTTGAAAAGATCTGGAAGCGAAAGAGAAAAGAGCACTGGAAGTGGAGCATGGGGTGGGAAGAGGAGAGTGGCAAGAGCTGAGGCTGAAGAAACAGCAAAAGTCGAGATCACCCAAGACTTTAAAAATAATTTTGTACTTTATCCTGAGGGCAAGGAAAGCCACTCAAGAGTTTAATCATGGAGCAAAGTGTCCGGAGATGCATTTTAGAAAGACCACTTTGGATATACGCTTTAGAAGGACCACTTTGGCTGTAAGAAGATGAAAAAATAATTTACTAGAGGAAGTCAAGAGAACAGCCAAGGAGCCTACTTAGGGTACTGGTAATAAAATTAAGTCCTGATTCAATACTTCTTTTTCAAACTTTCTGTGCTAATATGGCATATTTATTTTTCCAGATTAATACTGAAATTATTTAGCCAAGTTCCTTCCTGTACACCTGACTCTATTCCAATCCAACTGTGACTTTACTTGAAACGACAGTAAATGTTTAAATAAACTTAGGAAGAATGACAACTTTATACATCATTTTCTCTATGGTTTTTAAATAACTGCTGCCAAGCCATATCTCCTTTCAGCATCTATTTTTGGAACATAAGACTTTGTTTCAATTACAATCTTCTCCTTAATCTTTTTATCTAGGCAGAGGGTGATTCCTTCATTCCACAAACATTTACTCCGCTCGAGGCACTGGGGGTATCATGATGAAAAGGCAGATGTGCTTCCTGTCCTCCTGGGGCTCTCCATACAAGAGGGTATAGAGAAAAATAATTAGATAATTATAGTACCAGGTGCAAGGTGCTGCTGCAGCACAGGGGAGAGGCATCTGGGGAGTTCAGGAAGGCAGCCTGGAGGAACTGACTCTACGGGAAGGGTATGTGGTTATGCGTGGTTGTTAGCAAAACAAAAATGAAGGGGGAAAGGCGGGACTGGAGCATCTTAATCTTGACCAAAAACTTAGGAAATGTCAAAAGCCAAAGGGAAGCAAAAGCAAAAAGGACTAAGGTTTAAGCCAAGAAGGCGGACCAAGCTGTTGGAGAGAGCCAGATGGACGGTTTTAAACGTCGGTGTTAAATACAGGTATGCCTAGGTCCCAAGGAAGAAGGAACCTTATTTTTCCAAACGCCAAGAAGTGACTAAAGAAAAAAATTTTGACCAGGATTCAAAGCATGCTGGAGTTTTGCCAAAATAACTCTAAGCCATAGCAGTGGGGGCAAAGAATCAAAGGAGTGAAAAAGATCCTAAAAGACACCTCAGGGGCTTCCAATCTGCATCTGTGTATGGCTTTACCTGATCCATTCTCATCTGGATTGCCTCACACCAAAGCAAAGTGGAGCAGTGAACCTGGATGTTCTGTGACAGACAGTAAACTGGAGTTAAAAGGCTACCTCCAGAGAAAGAGAGAGAATGAAGGAAACCCGGGGAAGCAGGTCCACCCTGTAAGAAAGAAACTATATATACCTCGCAGCACTCTTCAGTACTGATAAACAAGAATGGGCACATCATTCTGCCGGTGGACGAAACAGAGAAACTGCCCACATCTGTTACATCTATATTTGCTCTTAGGATTTTTAAAGGCATTTTTTTCATAAGAGATTTGTTATTCTGAAAACAGTTTGAGTCATTTTCCAATTTGAATACTGAGATATGTAATTCAAGTCAAGATATGAGAAGCTGAAAGATTTCAGAGTCTTGACAAAACTACTAGATAATGACAGAAAGACACAGTTCTCGTGCACTTTTCCTTTCCAGAGCTTCCTTCCCAAAGTTGCCTCTGTTAGAAAAAAAGAATATTACACCTAAGACTTTGTTCCAATTACAATCTCCTCCTTAATCTTTTGATCTGGCCAGAGGGTGATTCCTTCATTCCAGAGATGTTTACCACCCTCGAGGCACTAGGGCCATCATGATGAAAAGGCAGATGTGCTTCCTGTCCTCCTGGGGCTCAAAGTACAACAGGGTATAGAGAAAAATAATTGATAATTAGACTGCAGGGCGCAAGGTGCCACTGGAGCGCATGGGGGAGGCACGCAGGGGTTCAGGAAGGCAGCCTGGAGGAAGTGAATCTATGGGAACGTTATGTGGACCAGGACCCACAGGCTGGGACCCAAGCTAAGACCTGGAACCAGATACAGAACAGGGTAACCCCACCTGGGTGTGGATTACAGGTGTGCTCTCCCACAACCCTGTAGAATACAGCTTCCTCACCTGTGCCCAGATCACAGGTGTGCCCACCAGCCATAAGCACAGCCTTATTCATTTCCCTCCATGGGCAGTATTGATATTACCATATTCTATGTGGGTCATGACATGGAAAAGGCCGGCAATCACTGCTTGTAAAGAACTCCTGAAATGCTGTTTTTGCCTCTCTGCTGTAATTCTTTCATATTCATTCATTCATATTCTTTCTCTCCATCACCTCACTCTTCTCTATTATTTTTTTCTACTCTTCAATACTCACGCAGAATTTGATTCCCAACAGTTCCAAGATATACACGTTCTGAATTTCAGCCACCAACAGAGATAGAAAAATGATTTCGTTTCAAGTATAGAATCCCAGTGAAGAACTGTGATTGGTCCAGCTTGAGTCAGGTGTCCACTCCTGGACCAAAAGGAAGTGGCCGAAAAGGAACAGTACCTTGTACTTAAGTTGCAGCTTACCATTGAACTAGATTGGAGTGAGGGATGCTAGTCAGAAAACCAATAGGTGTTCACTACAATATCTGAATGCTGAACGGAAAGATCTGGGAGAGAGGGCAAGGATGAAGATTCAACAGAGCAAAACAATAAGAGAGAAGTCAGTATCCCTGTGAGGGTGAGAAGAGATGGGGTCCACGGTAGGGCAGGTGGGACTGGCCGTGCAGAGGAGGAAGGGCACATCTACCGTGACAGGAGGGAAGGAGGAAAGAGTGAGTGGAGGCCCAGGGTTTAGATGTGCCGGCAGGAGTGGTATAGTTCGGGTCTGAAGAAGTATTTCTCTGAGAAGCAGGAAGGTGATGCAGGAGGGAGAGGCCAGGATAGAAATATGAGATTAGTGGAAAGAACAGGAAATAGATGCTATGTGAAATGAGAGCAAGTAGCCTAGGAAAGCACAGGAGGAATGCCTGGCAGTTTTACCACCTGAGCGAGGGCAGCAACTCCAAGTTTATTCATACCTAACTGTACCGTAGCATCATTGTCTCCTGCAAGTCTCAGCCACCCCAATATAGAATCTATAGAGGCAAATAAAAAAGAGCAACTTGATAGGTCCAGGGCTGTGCTTTTGCAGGTAAGGCCCCTGGAGGACAGTGGGACAGTGCAGTTTAAGGTTGAGAAGACAGAGATGCAACGGAACTTGGGTTGAAAATCCCGGGTCAGAAGGGAGAAGGAAGAAGCAGTATGAGAACAGGAATATAGATGACATTTGAGGAGATGACTAACAGCACGGGGATGTGATGCACGACCAGTTGAGACTGTTAATCCCAGCAGTGTCCCAATGAACAGGGATCACTTAGGTCCCTTATGAGTCAGAGACACGCTGGACTGATGGTTTCTGTGATATTTCGCTTAGTCAGAAATATTGTTATTCCTCAAAGCCTTTATATACATTATACACTTAAAGGGAGGCGTCCTCCATCTCTCTCTCTCTCTCTCTCTCTCTCTCTCTCTCTCTCTCTCGCAATAAGCTACCTGCATTCTTTCTCAGGTCATGTTACCTACTCCAATCCAGAGAAAGCAACATGCTATTTCCAAGATGCTGTGGGACTCAACCTTCCACCCATGGTGTTTTACACGCCTTCTCCCCAGTCTCATGCAGAATACACTTCCCACTCCATGTGCCCAGACTGCAAAATCTCACCAACTTTCAAAATCCAGGTAAGTACCCAATTTTTTCAAGGAAGCTCTCCAAGATTCTACGTAACACAAATCACTATTTCTTCCAATACACAGATTTTTTTTTCCCCCCGCATAGTTATACTGTCATTTGTTTTACTCCTCATTCTCCTTAAGGACAGGAATTCTTCTTAAATCCAATGTTTAAGCCAAAATGTATGTGTGTAGTTGGAGCCTATGAAATAGTCTCGATTTAAAGGACTCAGAGAGCCCAAGAAGTAGACAACCGTCTTCTTATTCTAAAGCTCATACATCACACTGAGTATCAGTAAAGAACAAACTCCCGTGACCAAGGAGAAAATGGGAAGTGTGTTTATATGAAATGGATTCAAAGCTGCACGACAACCTGTCAAATGAGTAATGGAATGCTAAGTGAATCAAATGGAATGCTTAGCACTGCTCACCTTATGTTTCTTAGTCACTAAGGAGTTTCTGTGTGGCATTCCAAGGAAATCCAAAGTCACCAAGATAGAAATAAGGGAGGAAGAAGTAGTTTACAGCTCCAGGAACCAGGACTGAAGGAAAGGCAGTGGGCTTCATCGAGGTACTACAGGCAAAATGGGGTGGGGGGTGGGGGGGGGTTTCTACAACTCCCAAGACATACACATAAACTCATCTAGCTCAATTCCAACCTAAGAGTAACATAAATAAAATTCATTAACAACAATAAATTCTTTTTGCCCCAAATGAATATGGCAACATTCATTTTGAAGACATTCTCATGTTCTGTTGAATTAACATCACTTTAATTATAGCGTAATCTAGCAATAAATATAAAAATGTTAAAGGGACATACACTTTGACCTCTTATTTTACTTCTAGGAATCTATACTAAGGAAAAAAGATATCGTTTTACACATACACACACACACAAAGATATTCATTAGCACAATTTTATCTTTATTAGCAAAAAACTAAAATCAGCTCACCATTAAATTGATTAAATATTCTACTGTACAGAATACAATAAATAATACAGTAAGTCCCCTACATACAAACCTTCAAGTTGAGAACTTTCAAAGTACGAACATGCGTTCCATCAATGTCGGGTGTGAGTAGAATAGGAGCTTGCCCTCCATCTCCTATTGCTGACAATCCTTCAGCTCTACCATCTCCCACCTCCTCTTCCTCCTCCAGTCAGGAACTCTTCTTACCTGTTCACTCAATGCCAGCCCCTGCATGCCAGCTGTTGTACTATACTACTGTACCTTTCAAGGTACTGTACGATTTAAAATGCTTTATTTTTTGTGTTTGTTTTTTATGTATTATTTGTGTGACAGTACAGTTCTATATAGCCAAATGTGTTAGTTGGGTACCTAGGCTAACTCTGTTGGACTTATGAACAAATTGGACTCTCGGAACACAACTCATTCATATGTAGGGGACTTACTGTATACAAAATAAATGTATTAAACATGTTGCTATGTGAAAAAAGCAAGTTTAAAAAGAGTATATACAGTGTCATCTAGTTTTCATAAAAATAAGAATTTAAATAACGTTAATGTGTATGTAGACATATATACATATTCAACATGTGTATAAATATAGAAGAAATATGCAACAAACAATAATGTCATGGGGGATGTGAATTCTGGGAATTTCTCTTTATTTTATATTCATACAATGCTTGACCTTTTAATTGTGTATAACTTTGTATTATGTTTGTAATTGGAAACATATAGCTATTTCAAAGTAGATGTATATCTATCGACGTAAAAATATCAATAATACACTTTAAGTTGAAAATGCAGGCTAAAGCAGCATGTTCCCATATTTATGTTCTATAAAAAGTTACACATATACAAGAAAAAGAAATCTGGAAGGATACACCAAAACTGACAACGGCTTTCCTGGAGGTGAGACTTGGAATGATTTTTACTATCCTCTTTATAACTCTGTCTTGACTTTATTAAAAAAAAAAGAACTGCATGTGATTTTTATACTTAAAGGTTTCATTTTTAAAAAATCTGTTTTCAATTTCCACGTTCAAACCTTTTTAAGAGCTAATAAGTTTCAAAAATAGTTCAACAATAATGAATTATTTTAATTTTGCTTCCTCTCCTTATTTACATAATAGACTCTAGGTTCATCCTTGCTAAAAGAAATAATCAGCAGAACGGGAGAAATAATAGGACTGAGATAACCAATAAAAAGTGGTTGCTTCCACCTTTGCTATGAAAAAAAGATGGGGTGCCTTAATGTTGATAATCTCTTTTTATATTTTCAATAACAATTATTTTTTCTTTAAGAACTTTTATTGAGATACAGTTGACATACAATAAACTGCATATATTTAAAGCATACAATTTGATTTTTTTTCTTATTAGTAATGTATGTATGGCAATCCCAATCTCCCAATTCATTCCACCCCAACCCCCCACTTGGTGTCCATGTTTGTTCTCCACATCTGTGTCTCTATTTCTGCCTTGCAAACCGGTTGATTTGTACCATTTTTCTATATTCCACATATATGTGTTAATATACGATATTTGTTTTTCTCTTTCTGACTCACTTCACTCTGTATGACAGTCTCTAGGTCCATCCATGACTCTACAAATGTCCCAATTCATTCCTTTTTTACAGCTGAGTAATATTCCATTGTATATATGTACCATATCTTCTTTATCCATTCATCTGTTGATGGACATTTAGGTTGCTTCCATGTCCTGGCTTCAATAACAATTTTTAAAGAGCTTTTATATCCACAATGTTATTTGGTCCTCAAGTCTACATAAAAGGCAGGGGAAGCATAATCCTCACTTTTAAAATAAGTAGCCTGAGTTAGGAGAGTTGGAAGGATGCGCCCAGGGTCTCAGATTGGTGAATAATAGTGCTAGCTTGCACAATCCAAGATGGTAGCCACTAACCACATGTGGCTATTTAAATTTAAGTTGATTAAAATGATATAGAATTCAAAATTCAGTTCCTTAGTTGCACTAGTCACATTTCAAGGGCTCAATAGCCACATGTGGTTAGTGGCTACTGTGTTGGACCATGGCAGATATAGAATATTTCCATTACCATAGAAATGATGTGATTTCCATGCCAATAACATTTTCCACTCATGTGGTGGCTTTCTACACCCTTGCTTTGCCCTCCTGAAAAAAAGGAAGATATTATTTGATGATCACTCCCTATAAGACATGACTCTCGAAAAATTATAGGAAAAAAAACCAATGGTGCGGAATTAGGATAACTGAAAGGTGGCTGGAATAGCTGGGGAACAGTAAGTAGTTGAAGAGGCTGCCAGAAGAGCCTGAAGGGTAGCACGGTGAACTCGGGGGGCTGCCTACCTAGCACCTATTCACCTTCCTCTTCCTTTGTAATGGAGCTAAGATTTTGTTTAGGTGTCTACCCCTGTCCTACACAGCCTTTTGTGCCTCAGAGTTGGCCTGCAATGCAACTTGGGCTTCATGAAACAAGATGAGAAGTAAGCTGACAGGGTAATACCCTCTTGTGGCTTTGGTCTTGACCTCTGAAAGCAGAATGTCTACTTAAACATCATCTCAGGTATTACCCAAAAAGAGCATCTACATCATGTGATCACACACATGACTGTTAAAGTTACATCTGATCAGTATTACAGAGTCAGCAGTATGGACAAAGTGTGTCATCAGACTCACTAATATAGGTACATCTATAGGTAAGTATCTAGATGCTTCTTGAGGCAAAAAATCTAATTTTGTACTTTATGTGTTGAAGTTCTATCATCTGAAATAGAAATATAGTCTTGCAAAGAAGCAAAGTACAATAATTAGTGGTAGTTAAGAAAAGTGTTAACTTTATATACAAAGACTATCCCCAAATTTCAAATCATTAAGTAAAAGAGAATAGACTGACAATACAAACATTAAGAGCACATTCCTAGGTAAACTTGGGGAAGAACATGATATCCTTTTGGGACTTCCCTGGTGGTGCAGGGGTTAAAAATCCACCTGCCAATGCAGAGGACACAGGTTTGATCCCTGGTCTGGGAAGACTCCCACATGCTGCGGAGCAACTAAGCCCATGTGCCACAACTACTAGGTCTGCACTCTAGAGCCCACGAGCCACAACTATTGAGCCCACGTGCCACAACTACTGAAACCCGCGCACCTAGAGCCTGTGCTCTGCAACAAGACAAGCCACTGCAATGAGAAGCCCACGCACTGTAATGAAGAAGAGTAAGCCCTGCTCACTGTGATGAAAGAGAAAAAGCCCACGCACGCAGCAATGAAGACCCAACGTAGCCAAAAATAAATAATTAAATAAACAAATAAACAAAAACTTTATATCCTTTTGTAGCCAAACATTTATAACAATTTAAATAATCAAGACAGGATACAGAGGTGAGATGACAGCATAATTCTCATCTTTGTAGAATCGTAACATTCAACAAAATAACCCTTTCAAAACTGTTGCCGAATTTCTTAGTTACGTGATTCCATTGAGGCCAGGAATCTCTCAAGAAAAATTTCCTTTTGGGAATTCTTCACATCTTGTGAGAATGAAGCAAAAGCAGAGCTCCACCACACCTTACAGAATGAAACATCAGAAGAGAAAACTGTCATGCAAGTTTCAACGAAACAGACGTGGTAGAGGCTATGAGTGACTTTGAATCACAAGTACATGCTGTTTGTTCACATGCTCCAGAGACAAATGACAGCCCAAGTGCTGGCCTTAAGGAGAAAAATATAGGCTACCTGTCACCTTTCCTCAGCGAGAGACAAGCTGCAGGACAGACTTATATACCTTGTTCAGAACTTCCACAAAAAGTTCAATGGGACGAAGTAGTAGCTCTCTGTTAAAAAGACAGCCTTGAACAAAAGAAAGCTTGGTACTGTACTCAGCACACAACAATACCTATACAGCAAGACTTCAGAAGAACCAATGGTTGCTTGTACAGAAAGTGCTTCACCTGCTGAAAAAGGTACTAGCTCATGAGCCATGAAGTACAAGTATTAATATTTCCTACGTGACAGCTGCTCTATAAACTCTCCTATCACTCTGCTTCAGAAAAGATGCCTAAATGGATATGCATGCAACAAAAGCATGCGATGAAAATGTGCCCCCTCTCTCTGTTTCACTTAAAATAGTTAATTCATTTACTATGAACCCAGCTCAAAGAGATATGATATGAATCCGGAACCAGGAAAAAAAAATGCTATAAAAGACATTATTGGGGGCAATTGGCAAAATCTAAATATGGACTTTGATACGAGACAATTATCTAATCCAAAGTAAAATTTCCTGCTTCCAGTATCTGCACTGGGGTTATAGAAGTGACTCTCCTTGTTCTTATGAAATACACACTCAAGTGATAGGGGTACAGGGGCACGATGTCTGCAATTTACCCTCATGCTGTTGGCGGGGGCGGTGAAAAGGCAAATGCCATACAATTGGTAAATCTGGGTGGAAAGTACCCGGGAGGTCCTGTAACTTCTCAGAAATTCAAAATTATGTCAAACTTAAAAAGTTACCAAAAGAGTTAATTCATCTCTCTCGCCATTTCCTTCAGAAAACAAGTGGTTCTGTGGTGGTCCAGTCTCACAGTGATCAAGGAAATGGAATGTTCTGGATGCTGCAGAGGCCTTTAGTTCGCTTGAAGGGCCACTGTATTCTGTCGCTAGCTCTGACGGTCACGCTGGATCCAGAACTGATTCACTCCTGACAGCACAGCACACGGCTGTTTAGTGTGAGGCCACTCAAGGACCATTTAAAGCATGGACTCCTGGGGCAGTTAGTGTCTAACCACTGTCTTCTGCGCCCTTATTGTCACGGTCTGTAGCTGGGCTCACTCACCCCAGAAGCCCCAAATCTCAAGTTTGTTCCTTAAAATATACGTTTTAAGAGAACAGCCCTGTAATAAAAAGCCTCCTAGATGATCATGTCAAAGGCAATGCCAAGTTCCCTGACATTCCGATGGACCCATGCAAAGTCAGACAAACACACATTATAAAACAAGAGAAGAAATACATTGTGAGAAATAAACATCCTGGAGTAAGACACAGACACTTGAAACAAACAATCCCTTAAAAATTAGGTGTGCTCATTTTACAGCTGTAAAAACATGTTTGAAGGCTGAATTGGGGCATTTCATGTACTTTCTACCGTTTAAAACAAAACACAGAAGGAAATACACTTTACTATCATGACATGTCGTCCGCAAATTATATGTCTAACCCTTGAGCTTATTTTAGAAACTCTCCTCACTAATTTGCCTGTGTTTCTGAATAGCAAGTAATATGTTTTCAATCACAAAAGGTTACAGGGAAATTTCTGTGGTAAAAAACTGGCCTTCCACTAGCATAAAAATCATCAGTCTTACTGCAATCCTTTGGGAAATAATATTTTTCTTCATCATTGTTAAGCAGCTTTCAAACCAATTTTAATAGCTACTGTTCCTGAGAATGGTTGTTTACATCCACGGAAAAGTGATGTCACTCAAAACTATGTAAGAGAAAAAAACGGTCATCAGTCGGATAAAGAAATTACTGTTTCTTTATAATATTTGATGAGTGAATCAAACTATGTGAACTTTTCTCAAAAACAGAATGCTAATTATCCACTAATATTTAAATAGATAATTGTCCACCCTCTATCACATCACACAATTAGCCCTGAACTATCGTACTGCTTTTTTACCATTTGTACAGCACTACTACCATAGAACGTAGCCATTTTACTTTGAAATGAAGTTGTATTTGAAGTTAATTTTTAAAAAAGTATGCTTCACATAAAATGGGCAGTACAAAAATGTAATGGCTTTTGTGAGTGCTCTATTACGTTCTCTTTCATTGTTTCTCTAAAATTTCCAATGACTAAATAATTCCTGCCCCTTCAATAACATTCAGTAATTCTGCACAGGAATAACAGTAACACTGACTTTTTCTTTTTCTTTCTCCTCAAACTATGTGCCCTGTTTTTTATTCTTCTAAGATCTAGCATACAAGGATATGTCAACTTTTCTTTTGCTAGCCTTTTTTTTTTTTTTTAACCAACTTTTCTAAAACTTAACTACGAGCATTAGTGAATTTGAAGGGAACAGAGTGAGCTATTAAGGTCTGGATAGAGCCTGGTGACCAGCTTACCATGGGAGTCAATCTCTATTTCTTTTTTCTTGTTTATGAGAGAATAAACCTCCCTGTGCTTATGTTAAAGTTATTTAAATATACTTGCAAGGAAAAAATTTTTCAGAGGACCAACTGATTACTTTGCTTCTCCCCTGCACCTGGGCTGCTAAGTACTGCCAGAGAAATCCCCTAGACTGACAGATGGGAAATGCTACAGATTTGTTGTTTTCAACCTCAGGAGAACCTTTGATGCTGGTGGTGAAGGTTCAAGCTGGTGATCCCCACGGTTGTCCTCAGACAGCTCCTCTGACTGTCACCTGCATCAGAAGGTAAACCCGTTCACCCTCACCTCATCACCAAGCTGATGTTTCTACCACTCCCTTCACTCTCAGCCAATGTTATGCCTTCTCTTTCACAGAGAAAATGAAACCTATTATTAGACAGAAACTCCTCCAACTTCCTCCCAGCTTACCTGCATGCACTCCCATCCTGACCACCCTTCCTCCTGTCCTTGAAAAAGAGCTGTCCCTAGAGTTCTGTCCCCATCTTCTCTCAAGTCCTCCAGCACCAATTCCTAAAAATATGCCTACACCTCACTCATCTTTAAAAAACAAACAACAGGGACTTCCCTGGTAGTGTAGTGGTTAGGAATCTGCCTGCCAATGTAGGGGACATGGGTTAATCCCTGGTCTGGGAAGATCCCACATGCTGCAGAGCAACTAAGCCCGTGTGCCACAACAACTGAGCCCTCGCATCACAGCTACTGAAGCCCATGTGCCTAGAGCCCATGCTCGGCAACAAGAGAAGTCACTGCAATGAGAAGGCCGCAACAAAGAGCCCCTGCTCGCCACAACTAGTGAAAGCCCACATGCAGCAACGAAGACCCAATGCAGCCAAAAAATAAATAAATGAAAATTTATTTAAAAACAAACAAACAGGGCTTCCCTGGTGGCGCAATAGTTAAGAATTCACCTGCCAATGCAGGGTTCGATCCCTGGTCCAGGAAGATCCCACATATCACGGAGCAACTAAGTCCATGAGCCACAACTATTGAGCCCAAGTGCCACAACTACTGAAACCCAAGAGCCTAGAGCCCGTGCTCTGCAACAAGAGAAGCCACCACAATGAAGAGTAGCCCCCACTTCCCGCAACTAGAGAAAGCCTGCGTGCAGCAATGAAGATCCAATACATACCCCCCAAAAAAATAAAATAAAATAATAATAAAAAAAAAAAAAAAAAAAAGCACAGTAAGAATGAATAATGGATTTGAAATTTGAACCCAGAAAAAAAAAAAAAAAAAAAAAGATCCAATACAGCCAATCAATCAAATTTAAAAAAATAAAAACAAACAAACAACATAATACCTTCTATCAATTCTACAGCCCCTCTACCTAATAACCCTCTCTTTCCTGCCCTTCACAGCTATGGTTCTGAATAAACCATACCTACTTCATCCATTGGTCAGCTCATTGTACACCTGGCTAACAGCCTACCATTACACTAATGCCTCCAGGCACAAAACCCAGCAGATTTGTCGATCCTCTGCTTACGTGACCTCTCTACAGCATTTACTACTGCTGATGCTTCCTTCTAGGAATCCTCTCTTTCATTCGTTTCTGTCATACCATTACTTTCTGGCTTACCTATTTCTTTTATTAACTCTTCCTCCAATAAAACCCTTAAATGATAGAGCCATCTGTCAATGGGAGTAGAAATTGATGCAAACATTTTGAAAAACACTTAATAAAATGTAAAGCTTTACACTGTTCATATCCTTTAACCCAGTTATTCTACCTCTAGGAATCCATGCCATGAAAACAATCATAAATAATGAAAGGAGAAATAATCTTTGCACAGAAATATTAAATGCAATGTTACTTATAATTTTAATAAGATGACACTATGCTTGAACTAATGTTAAGTGGAAAAAATATGATACAAAATTGTTTACACAGTGGTATCTCAACTGTGTGGAAAGTATTATGTGCACAGGAAAAAGTCTGGAAAGAAATATTCCAAATGCTAACAGTGATTTTCTTGGGACAAGAGAATTGCATTATTGGTGAATCATATTGTCTTTATATATTTTTGCACTTTCCAAGTTTCTGACAGGGATCATTTGTATTTTGAGAGGAAAAAAACCCATGTATGAAAAACAAATTCAATAAGAGGGCCCAAACTCTTTTTTTTTTAAATTAATTATTTATTTATTTTTTTATTATTTGTGGCATTTGGGATTTTCCTGGAGCAGGGCTCAAACCTGGGTCCCCTGCATGGGCAGGTGGATTCTTAACCACTGCACCACCTAGGAAGTCCCAAACTCTTTTTTTTTTGAAAGGTAATGTTCGCCTTCACTTCTTACCCTGCCCATTCTCCAGCAGGTAGTCTCATGTACTCCAGAAGCACCAAATGTCACCATCTACAGATGACAGACACCTATGTCCCCCGTACAGGTCACTCTTCTAAGCTTCAGAACTGTGCTTCCATGTGGCTTCAACACAATTCCCTGTAATGACTCACAAGAACCATGGCCTCTACCTGTTGTCTTAGCCTCCTTTCCACTCTCCAACTCTTCTTGCCTCCAGTCTTGGTAAACAGCTCCACCATCCCCAAATTCCTACTTTGGGTAATAAGGTGAGTATGGGATGGATTAACAAATTATGGATTTGGGGGACATCCCTGGTGGTACAGTGGTTAAGAATCCCCCTGCTAATGCGGGGGACATGGGTTTAATCCCTCTTCCTGGAAGATCCCACATGCCAGGGAGCAACTAAGCCTGTGCACCACAACTACTGAGCCTGTGCTCTAGAGCCTGTGAGCCACAACTATTGAGCCCATGTGCCACAACTACTGAAGCCCATGTGCCTAGAGCCCATGCTCCACAACAAGAGAAGCCACCGCGCACTAAGAAGCCCACGTATTGCAACAAAGAGTATCCTCCGCTCGCTGCAAGTAGAGAAAGCCCACACGCAGCAACGAAGACCCAAGGCAGTCAATAATTAATTAATTAATTAATTAATCACTATTTAAAAAAAATAAAACTAGAGTAAAAGATCTTTAAAAAAACAAACAAAAAACAAGTTATGGATTTTTTTTCACACAACTGAACCAGTGCTCTAAGAATCAATATATACAAAGTGGAAAATTTACTCAATAAATAACTGAAACAAGTCATAAGTTGAACATTATGAAGTGTGGTATCTGCCTTAAGTTTACGTAGCTATCTTGCAGTTATTTTGAAAGTGCACGTTTTTAAATCAATTTATAAGAATCTTTCCCTTTTCTTTCTTTTTTTTAAAAATTAATTTATTTTATTTTTATTGGCTGTGTTGGGTCTTCATTGCTGTGCTCGGGCTTTCTCTAGTTGCAGCGCGCTGGGGCTATTCTTCATTGCAGTGCGTGGGCTTCTTAGTGCGCGGTGGCTTCTCTTGCTGCGGAGCACAGGCTCTAGGGCACAGGGGCTTTAGCAGCTGTGGCTTGTGAGCTCTAGAGCACAGGCTCAGTAGTTGTGGCACACGGGCTTAGTTGCTCTGCAGCATGTGGGATCTTCCCAGACTAGGGATCGAACCCATGTCCCTTGCACTGGCAGACAGATTCTTAACCACTGAGCCACCAGGGAAGTCCCTTTTGTCTCTTTCTAAGGCAAATGTTTGAAAGTCAAATTTCAGAGCTACTGATTTCAAACATAGGCAAAAATTATCTTAGTTTCCTAAAAATAGAAAAAAGTCAAATACTCTCCTTACCAGCAATCTCAACAATTGGAATCATACTGGAATCAGCCTGAAGTAAAGAAAAATAAAATCTCCATTTTACTTCATGGAGAGTTTCTTCTCCATTCATTCTAAACACATGCAATAGGTAACCCTTGGGAATTTAAATTTATTAATTCAGAATTTTCATGAAGACCTAACTTATAAGGGGTTATGAAGAAATAAAAATAGATCCTGGCAAATTAGAGACTATTGAAAATCTACGAAACCCTTTAAAACAGATCGCTTCTTTGCTTAACTACTGAAAATTCCTCACAAGTGAGTCACCCTCCTCCAAAAAAGCAAAGTCCCACCTGAAATAAACCTGCATGTGAAGGAGCTTGCACATCGAAGCAAAACAACTTTAGTTTTTCTCTGGCCTAAAGCAGGAAATCATCGATGAAGCCAACTGCAAACAACAAATAATCCAAAAATAATTCTGCCTCACTCTGGGATACACTATACACTTTATGCAGTGGTGACGGACTTAATTTTATTTGACAAACTAATATTAGACTCAGTTTGCACTTTCTGCACACAAACCCACGGAGCCAGTGAGGCAGAGCCGGGGATTCAAAACATCCCATAAATGTGCAATTCTTGAAGGCATCCGAGACTCAAAATGAAATCAGAAAGTAATCTGAAGAGGAGTGATAAACAGAGGGTAAAGGTTGAAAAAGCCCAATAAAATCTGTAACTATGGCTGTAGCGCGCGCACGAACTGGAGGTGAGGAGCGGGGATACTGTGCTGGGGGCGAACTCACTGGCTGAATCCACACCCGATACTGAGCACCTGCACCGTGGTCTGTCCGAGACACCGATGCCTGGTATACAAATGCACACATACACGTGTGTGAATGTCGCCTCACACACATGCACAGACGCCATCTCTGGCAGCTGCTCTTCCAGTCTCTGCACATCCACTGCAGACACGCCACCCTGCAGCTGGCACCGATAAACTAGTGGTTAATCCTCATTGCCTGCAATGAAATTTACGACCCCGTTCATGAGGTCAAAGGACTTCCACCAACTCTGAACTGACTGCTGATTTTTATCCTGTTTCCTCAACAATCTCCTCATTGCCTTCTTTAAAAAACACACTTTATTGAAGTGTAATATACACACATAAGAGTGCACAAGTCAGGAGTGCACAACGTGATGAATTACCGAAGTGAACACACCTGTGCGGCACTCCCGCATCAAGAAGACTATGCCCAGCAGCCCCGGACGCCCTGCTTTCGCTTCCTCCAAATCACCGCGCTCTCTCTCCTCCCCCAACGTTCCCACTATCCCGACTTCCAGCACCACAGATCCGTGTCACTTGGCTTTGAATTTTATACAGACCAAGGCACAGAGTAGGGATTGTTCTGCGTCCGGCTTCTTCTGCCGCATGTGATGACTGTGAGATTAATTCATGCTCCCGCGTGGAGCTGCCATCCATCCCTCTCTGCTGTTATCTATTTACTCTATTGTATGAACACAACTTATTTGTCCATCCCACTCCCGATGCCCTTATTCCTCCTTGCATTTTTAACATCTAACATGCAGGTCCAGCACTTTTTTTTTTTGCCTGCTTCATTTATTCAAAACAATTTTTGTCAGCTACTACATGTCAAAACAGTTTTTCACATGCCCAATTAAATGGTGAAAAATGAGGCCAGGACAGTGTAAACACCACGTGTTGCAAAACACATTCAGCCCTGAGCAGCGTGGCCTAGACTCCCCTGGAGGAGGCTGAGGCCCACCCGAGGCCGGGCTGGCCCATTCTGTGATCTCCACGCGCCTGGCTTTCTCGACTTGAGTGCATTCATTCTTACTCCCTCATTCTCCTCTGACACCCTTTTTTAAAAATTTGTATTTTTTAATTTTTTTGGCTGCACTGGGTCTTCGTTGCTGCGCTCAGGCTTTCTCTAGTCTTCGTTGCGGTGCGTGGGCTTCTCATTGCGGTGCCTTCTCTTGCTGCAGAGCATGGGCTCTGTGTGCGTGGGCTTCAGTAGTTGTGGCATGTGGGCTCAGCAGTTGTGGCCTGTGGGCTCTAGAGCACAGGCTCAGTAGTTGTGGTGCACTCGGCATGTGGGATCCTCCCGGATCAGGGCTTGAACCCGTGTACCCTGCACTGACAGGTGGACTCTTAACCACTGCACCACCAGGGAAGTCCCGACACCCATTTTTAAGGAAGCTATTTTGGAACAAATAGCATTATAAGATAGCACTGAATTGAGCTGCTTTAAACAGAATATATCTTTGCTGCACTTGTTCCAAATGTGCAGCATGTGCTCTGGGTGGACGATGTGTTTTGGAAATGGTGTGGACCAGGCAGCTATGGTCAATGAGGCCGCCTTGCATGGGCACGTGGAGGCTTTTGGTGTCTGGGGGTGGGGGGAGGCAGGCGATGTACATAGTGAGGACCGTGCCTCCATCTCCCCCACCCCAACCCCCGCCCATCCCCTCGGGGAGTATCACCCTTTGCATCAGACCCTCTCTTCTCTCAATTTTCTTTCTCTCTCCTGCCTCCTTCTCATCATCATTGACTCCAGGCTTAAAAATTAAAAGAAAAGCAAAACTCCATCCACCACCTTCTGTAGCTACGGCCTTCTCTCCTTCCCTTCAGAGCAAACTTCCTGAAAGCCTTCTCACCTCTCCTGGCTTCTAGCACTCCACCCCTCGTCACTCACTGTTCAACCCACTGTGACTCTTTTCCGCCTCTGCCCGCAACTGAGACCACACTTGTTAAGGTCCCCAGTACTCTCCTTGGTGCTGGGTGTGAGGGACGCTTCTCCATCCACATCTTCCCTGACTTCTAGGCAGTGCTCAGTTCTGCCGACCACACCCTCTTTTCTGGACTCCTGTGACGTCACACCCTCCTGTTTCTGTCCAACCTCCCTAGACGCTCCTCTTCAGGATCCTGCGAGGGTGCTGCTTTCGACTGTCCCTTAAACACAGATGCTCCTCATGATTCAGTCCTTGTCCCTTTTCTCACACTTCATGCTCTTTTCCGATAATCTCACAGGCATGTCCCATGGGCACCTCAATCTCAGCGTGACAGGAGGTACTGAGAGACATTCTCCTTTTTCCAGTATTCTTTTCAGTATCCTACACACACAGTCAGCACCTGCTGTCTACATCACTGCCTTCTATTCCTCTCCATGTGTAAGAAGCAGATGGGGTAGAAGGCTGTGGACTTTGAAGTCACGCTCATCTGGCTTCAGATTCAAATCGCCTCTTAAATCAGCTCTGTGACTTTGAGAGAATCGTTTCCTCTCTCTGAATACAATGTTTCACATTTGTGTAATGAGTGCAACACCTATCTTGTAGGACTGGATGTATTAAAAGAGAGAAACAAATGACTGAACTTCATGAATTAAAAACCATCTAACCCAGTGCCTGATGTCCCAATCATGAGTTTCCTCCCCATCTTCCCTTTTATGGAAGTTAGTCCTGTCTCCCTGACTACACTGTATTTAAAGCAGGGCTCTCCTAAAGGAACCTTCCAAACTTGTCAGACTAGTCCTCTCACTGTCCCTGAAACATGTTGTGTCCCTTCACAGAGGCACCTCTACATGGAATGTCCCCCCTCTATTCTTACTCCCTGCTAATTCTTACTCACACTCCAACACCCAGCCCCATCCCATACCTCTATAAAGGCCTTCCTGAAGCCCCGAGAAACATCCCCTGGTCTGAACTGTAGAATATTAGTACCAGTGATCTGGTATTAATTATATACTACTGTATGGGGGTCAGATACTTTTTCATGTCAATGTCCTTTTTACCCAATGACATCATTAATGTTTCTTGTAGGGAGTTATATACAGTCCTTAGGATACAGTCTCTAGCAAAGAGTTTTAAATAACACCTGCTGATTGGTATGAAGTCAATCTCCTTTGATTTGTAATAACTGAAGGCATAAACATCATTTAATAAATTCAACTATTACTTCAAAATATGTATACGGCCACCCAGAATCTTAGCTTCTGCGACCGCAGTGGCCACGCAGACCAGTCTTCCAGATGCACAACATCCCTTTACAATGGCCTCAGTGAATGAACTTCCAACTTCTGTTTCAATGAATCCCCACGACCAGAGAGACTCACTACATCCTTTGGGAACCCATATGATGTCTAGGTAGCATTTACTTTTTCTTTTCTTTTCTTTTTTTAATTTAAAGCAATCTCAAACTTACCAAAAAAGTTGCAAGTACCATCTTTCTTCCTCAAGTACTTGAGAACAACTTGCTGACCTACTACCCTTTCATACGAGCTTCCCACAGTGACATTCTCCAACATGACCACAACGCAATTGTCAAAATCAGGAGATTAACACGTGATACATTTACCAACAACGAATCTCAAACTCCATTCAAATTCCACCAAGTGTCTCAATAACGTCCTTTATAGCAAAAGAATCCAGTTCAGAATTGTGTTTTACCTTTCATTGTTATACCATCCTAGAAGAGTTCCTCAGTCTTTCCTTGATTTTTATGAATGTGACATTTTAAAAGATTTTAGTTATTTGGTCCTTCGATTTGAATTTGCCAGATGTTTCCTCTGATTAGACTCAGGTTATGCATTCTTAGTGGGAATCTCTCGGAATATGAGATGCTGTGTTCTCACTGCATCTATTCCTGTGGTAGGTGACCTGACTCATCTCATTACTGATTCCTTCTGCTTACTTACTTAGGTGGTGTCTACCAGGCTTCTCTATGGCAACAATATTTCAGCTTTTCTTTGATATTAATTAATAAGTATTTTGTAGGGAGAGACTAAGTGAGATACTAAGAATGAGATACTAAGATCTCATTCCTCATCAAACTTTACATTCTGCACTTACCAGTTTATATAAGTATGGACTCATGGTTTCCTACTTTAATCGGATACTCAGGCTGACTGGGATTTAGCCAGAGGGAGCTCCTTCAGGGTGGTTTTTGTATCTTCTTTACATTGTCCATCATTCTTTGAGGACTTCTTTTGTTTCTGGCACAACACTAGGTCCCAGGCTCATCTTGCTTTTTATTTTTTGTTTGTTTTAAAACAGAAAGGGATGCCATTCACCTCTTTATTTATAAAATATTTATAGAATAGTAATATTTCATTAAATGTATCGTATATCATGGCATACATTTGGACCAATACCTACACAGCCTTTTTCTTTCAGTCTGATCTATAATATTCCAGAGGGTGGATGGGTAGAAGCTCCTGTGCTCAGGCTGCTTTCCCATCTCAGCCTATGTACCTCTGGCTGTTCACCTGTATCCTTTATAACCAACTAGCAAACATAAGCAAGTGTTTCTCTGGGTTCTGTGAGCCGCTCTAGCAAATTAATCCGATCTGAGGAAGGGGTCGTGGGAATATCCAGTGTATAGTTGGTTGGTCCGAAGCACAAGTGACAGCCTGGACTTGTGACTACTGTCTGAAGTTGGGAGGCAGTCTTGTGGGACTGACCCCTTGGTCTGTAGGATCTGCAGATAATACCAGAAGTGTGCACATTAAATTGGTAAGATATCCAGCTGGTGTCTGCTGAGAACTGGAGAATTGCTCGATGATGCTGGGAAACACGCCAAAGTCATTACGTCCTCTGTCTTCCTCCTTCATTTTATTTTATTTTTAAATTTTTATTGGAGTATAGTTGATTTACAATGTTGTGTTAGTTTCTGCTGTACAGCAAAGTGACTCAGTTATACATATACATACATCCACTCTTTTTAAGAGTCTTTTCCCACATAGGTCATTACAGAATATTGAGTAGAGTTCCCTGTGCTGCACAGTAGGTTCTTATTAGTTATCTATTTTATATATAGTAGTGTTTCAATCCCAATCTTATCACCCCCTCCCCCCTTGATAATTATAACTTTGTTTTGTGTATCTGTGACTCTATTTCTCTTTTGTAAATAAGTTCATTTGTACCATTTTTTTTAGATTCCGCATATAAGTGACATCATATGATATTTGTCTTTCTCTCTCTGACTTACTTCACTCAGTATGGCAAACTTTAGGTCCATCCATATCACTGCAATGGCATTATTTCATTCTTTTTTATGGCTGAGTAATATTCCATTGTATATATGTACCACATCTTCTTTTCCATTCATCCACTGATGGACATTTAGGCTGCTTCCATGTCTCCTTCAGTCATTTTTAAATGACAGTTTCATAATGACATGGTTTTGTGTGCCCTCATCACACTGAGTAGTCTTTTCTGAATTAACATCATTCTGTCTACACAGCTTATAAAAGCGTACAGAGTAAGCACTGTTGGTTGCCTATTTCATATCCTATTCTCCCCCCTAAAATCCATTTCTCCTCAAAAGAAGCTAATTTTGTTTTGGTATCTACTTCCTTCCACATAACCGTGTGCATTCTAAATCAATCATGAAAACCACATTCCTCAGAACTAGTGATGGGTTTAGTAATTTGCATGTGAGCAAATGTGGACCAATGAAACACAAGGAAGTCTTCTACGGACTTCCTAAGAAAGAAGCAAAGACAAGCCTCTTCCTTTGGAGGGTACTGTGTCTGGATGAGATGCACAGAACTACTGTCACGATCTTCAATCAGCGTGAGGATGAAACGAGCACTAGAAGGACAAGGCTGAGATAATCACACACCAGTGGAGCCAGAGCCCTTAAGGACTAGTCCAGAGCCTCTCTTATCACTGACTTCTAGTTGTGTGAGATAATGTGTTTCCTTTCTGTGTAAGCCGGTTTGGTCAGGTTTTCTTTTCACTGAAGCCAACAGCATTTTAACTGATAAGAAGCGGTGACAACTACACACCGCTCCAGGGGAGGTGGATGAGCCAGAGTAGAACTTCCAAGTCCCCTTTTTCTCTCAGTAGAGCCCAGGTGGTGCTGCGGCAGCCACAGGCTCCTAAAACCCTCATCTGCGGCATTCCTAAAATGTTATTTTGTATTTGTATTGTTGCCCTTCAGTAAGAGAACTAGAGATGTACTTCATATTTACATTGTTAGCTTTTTCATTGTTTCAACCTGCTCAGATCTTTTTAAGTAAGTTTGTTTTAAGTGGGGAATGAAAAAGGAAATTAAAGAACAGCTACTTGATTGGGAAGCAATGGCAAGTAAAGAAGAGAGAAGCAGAAGAACAAATACAGAGATAGGACAATCAGAGATTTTTGCTCCAGGAATAACTGTGCCACTAGACTACTGAAGAATCCTGGAAAAAAAAAATCACATAATTTCCGTGTTCCTAACTTTATGCATCTGTACATCAGGGAGATAACCTCCAGGTTCCCTTCTGGCATTAAAATTCTACAACTCAGACAGATTTCATCAGGGAATTCATGGCTCAGAATCCTTCTAGTGCTTGAAGCATAAAATCAGAAAAAGTAGCTCCTGAAAATCAGCTGTAGCCTCTCAGTCATTATTGAGATTGACTTCAAATCAACAAAACACTGCTTTTGGGCTGCCTATTCCAAGAAAGCTTTGTTATACGACGGATCAAGACAGAACTGTATGTGTGTTTACTATTGCCGAAGGAAAAATGTAGAAAGCAATTGCCAACTCCGCACTCCATTCACCAATTTGACAATAACAAACATTCAAAACAACCACCAGACCTGGGGAGTTTTGGCAGCTGAACTCAGATACTTAAAAGCATGCTATCAACCTGAAGTGACTGCAAGATGTGGAAAACCCTTCAATGTTTTCCAGTGCACTTAAAGTCTGAGCCCTTCATTCCCAAGGCCCTTTGCAAAGTGCGGTCCCGACCAGCGCTCCACTGTCACCTGGCCCCACTCTGTCCAGAGACTCCAGCCTCACCGAATTCCCTTCAGTTTCTGAAACAAACCACAGGTTCATCTGTTTGTCAATACCTCGCTCTCTCCCTCTCTAGTGACTCATTCTGCCTGGCCTGAACCACCCTTCCCTATTTGACTTCCCTACCCGACACCTGCCTCCCCTACACACACATTCCTCATCCTCCTGATCGCACTTGAAGTCAGCTTCCTCATAAAATGCCTTCTCTGTGGCGTGAACACACACCACTGCCACTTGCCCTGGGAAGGAACCCTGCTCATTCCTTCACAGCACTTATTACTCCCTGTAATTATTCTTCTGTTGTTTACCAGTTTTGTATGTCTCCCCAGCTGGTCTATCAGCTCTATGGGAGAAGAAACCATGTCTGTCTGGGTTGCCCCATACCCAGAAAAGAATGAGGACGATGTCTGCGTTCATAGTTTCAATGACAACTTAAGGACATGGAAAAAATGCTGAGGACACTACATCATTATATGAGAAAACTATTTACAAAAGTATATCTTGTTTAAACAGGAAGATTCCAAATTTTAAAATATATACATTTATATATGTATAAAATATTATAAGGAAATATATCAGGGTGTTAACAAGAATGGTATGATTACACTTTTTTTGGTATGGGGAATCTGGTAACAGAAAAGTAATATACAGTATGCTAAAACTGGACACCCATAACCACAGGGTGAAAGAAAACGTGCTGTAAGGGTGAAGACTAAAATGTGACTATCGGCACTTCCCTGGTGGTCCAGTGGTTAAGACTGCGCTTCCACTGCAGGGGGCACCGGTTCGATCCCTGGTGGGGGAAGATACCACATGCCGTGCAGCCAGAAAAAGAAGAAAAAAAAAGGGTGACTATCAAATAAATTGATTTAGTAATCACAACAGAACTAAGAACACTGATTATCTGGATAAGTTAGGATACATTTGTTACTATACCAGTCAGTTCACAGCCCATATAGCTTCAACAGAACACAGCTGCGGATGAAACACCAGCGGCCTAGGCTCGTGGTCCCTAACGTGGTTGCACATGAGAATCACCTGGGCATTAATGAGGCTTCATAAATCAGTTTCTGGGAGGCAGAGTCCTGGGAATCTGGATATTTTAAGAGCTGGGTGATTCGAATACAAAGCCAAATTGGAGAATTCACCAGCCTAGGATAAATGAGGAAGTTAGAGAATAGGTTTCTTTTCAGTAAAGAGTTCAGATAAACCAGGAACCCAGGAGGCAGACCTGCAAATGGTAACGATTCTGCCAACAGCTGCTGCCTCCCGCAAATCAACAAGCAATCCTAAAGTGCATGTAGCATGGAAACTCCATGCAGCATGCATTAGTTTGTTCAACCACACAAATAATTCAAATACCAAGGGCAGGAGTAAGTTTCAGAGTAGCACCTTGCCTGTGATTCAGAACTCAGCCTTGGCTTCACACACCAAAGCAATCAAAAAATACCTCTGAGCAGAGAAGATAAAAAACAGACGTCTCAAAACTTGTGCCCCACAACTGAAACACCCAGGGCAACCCCTCGGTCTTCTACATTAGAACTCGTTAACTCCTCTTTCTATGCCTTTCCATGAGCTAGTCGCAGAGCAGGTCAGATTTGCAGATTAAGAGGGGACAGAGAGGACCTCCCTGGTGGTGCAGTGGTTAAGACACCTGCGCTCCCAATGCAGGGCGCCAAGGTTCGATCCCTGGTCAGGGAACTAGACACCACATGCACGCCGAAACGAAGATATCGCATACCACAACTAACGAGCTGGTGAGCCACAACTAAGGAGCCCACCGGCCACAAGTAAGACCTGGTGCAACCAAATAAATAAATATTAAAAAAAAAAAAGAAACCCAAAAAAACTAAAACTAAAAAAAAAAAAAGGAGGGGGACAGAGAATTCATAGGGAGGCACACTAAGAGAAACTACACAAACAACCGTATATTCTAAAATGTTAACTTGTTCAGATTAGTTTGGTGTAGAACAAAACATCACAAACATCTCAATAAACCCCAGAGGTATGAAAACACTTGTTCACAACTATGATCATCACTAAGTCCTCTAGGAAAAAAGTTAAATTACATTCCTTACATTCTGTTTAAGGAAACAAAAATGAGAGAGCATTAGCATTTGAGTACCCTTGATATGTTCAGAACAATAAACAACCCATCTACGATCTCATTTTATGAGATAACCTTGCAATGTACGGATCAGTCCCATTTTAAAACCAGGCAGTAGAGGCTCAGAGAACCAAAGTACATTGTTTACGTCATACAGTATACATAGTAGAGCCATGTTTAAGTGTGGATAACTGAAATATTTCCTTTGCTCATTATATCATACCACACCGCAACTGTTTAAAATCATTTTGGTTGGAAATACTGCTAATTTTGTGTGTATGCATGTGGGTGGTTGCAAGGCTAAAAGGCACCTGGAAAACCACCACCTAGAACAGTGGTTTTCAAACTGGTTTATCAATGTGATAGCATTTCTTCTCAAACAAAAAATTCCTTGGTCACAGACAGAGAACAAACTAGTGGTTAGGGAAAAGGCGAAGGGCATGACAGGGGTAGGGATTAAGAGGTACTAACTACTGGGCTTCCCTGGTGATGCAGTGGTTAAGAACCCACCTGCCAATGCAGGGGACACAGGTTTGAGCCCTAGTCGCAGAAAATTCCACATGCCACGGAGCAACTAAGCCCGTGCACCACAACTACCGAGCCTGTGCTCTAGAGCCCTTGAACCACAACTACTGAGTCTACGCACCACAACTACTGAAGCCCATGCACCTTGAGTCCGTGCTCCGCAACAAGAGATGCCACCACAATAAGAAGCAGCATTGAAGAGTAGCCCTCATTCGCCACAACTACAGAAAGCCCTCTAGAAGCAATGAAGACCCAATGCAGCCAATAAATTAAAAAGAAAAAGAGATACTAACTACTATGTATAAAATAAATAAGCAACAAGGATACACTGCACAGCACAGGGAAATCTAGCCATGATTTTGTAATAACTTTAAAAGGAGTATAATCTATAAAAATATTGAATCACTGTGTGGTATACCTGAAACTAAAAGAATATTGTACATCAACTATACTTCAATGAAAAAGTGAATTAAAAACAAAAATTAGCGCATCAAGAAAAAAAATTCCTTGGAACCCCACTATGTAGATGCAGAGCTGCTGTGTTGAAAGGAGAGGGATTGAAGCCCTACTCCACCCCTACCTGGCATCCAAGACGGCTTCTCAGGCATGTCCGAGGCCTGGGACACCACAGAATGCACACTAAAGAGCACCAATCTATGTGATCTGAGTCACTGGATTTGCTGTGTGAAAAAGCATATCCCTTTAGAGACACTCAACAAATGATACCAGGTTATGTAAAGTCATTCTGATGCTAGTAAAAATGTGATCAACTTGCTAAGGTAAGCGACACCACCAGATTACAGAACCACTCAAGTATGTCTCCCCCTTGTTACAGGATGACATACTCCACGTGACTGACTTCTACAAGTCTTTGAAGAGAAAAAAGATGTCTATCATTTCACAAGGACCCCAAATACATTGTAAGGCTTTTTTTTCTTCCCCAAGAGTAATGGTAGTTTTATTTTCCTCTCCTCCCAAAGACTGGAGTAACAACAGAAAAATTAGATTATTTAAATATGCAAAAACCAATACATAAGATACGGAAAACACATAGTTTGGGCAGGAATCAAAGATGTGGAAATATTATGCAGTCATTTATTCATTCACTGATAAAAGTGGAAACATTTTGTTCGTAAGGCCTGGAAATAAGCCTTTGGAGATGAAGGGAAAGTTGCCCTCGGGACTTAGAGACTAGAGGTTGGACACAAACACGTATTGACAGCATGGGCTGAAAATGCAATAAAGAACAACTCCTCCGAGTTGTACTTACTGACACATAAACTACTCTAGAGATTTGTTGTTTTGAGGATTTTTTTAAAAAAAAAAAGGTTTTCTACTTAATGACAAGTAACATAGGCTAGGATGGCAGAATCAGGTTAACTCAATCTCATGATCAAAAGACTATTCTTTTCATAAATTTTAAATGACCAAGATGCCCATGAAAGTCAAAACTGAAACATAACTGATTTTAGGCTGATCCAAAATAAAAGTAAGGTTTTTTTTTTTTTAATGGAGTTTGACTTTTTTTTTTTTAATTGACTATGCAATTTTTCTCGACTTTATACTGAACACAAAGCAGCGGTTTGAGACGGAGCCCTTCGGGATCGCCCTGACCCCACTACGGATGATCCTCTATTGTACAAATTACTCAAAGCAGACTTTGTGGTCAGGGGGGAAAAACTGTTCGAACTGCTCTTGGTGTTTGCTTCATTGTTTTAGACGAAGCCATTTTTTGACTAATTCATTGGCTTCTAGCGCTTATGGGACCCTGCTGTATGTAAGTGGTGATTTCTTCCCCCCAAGTCTTAGTAAGATGACTGTGGGAGGTAAATGGAGAGGAGGAATGAAAGCAAAGTTGGGTTTGTTTCTTGATGCATTTTCCCATCTATTCCAGAAGTGTTTTTGTTTTTTTAATAGAACCTTGAATTGGCCTGTGTCTTTTTCGGAAAATGCTATGTTCAGCAGTACACGATCTTTTTGTTAAAGCAACATAGCTTTACTGGAATTAATGCTTTAAGCTCACTAAAGCGAAATCCATTTCCATACTGTGCACCAAGGGGCAGAAATGCGGGGAGAATGAAGATGGTCTCATTGAGACACAAAGTAGTAACTACCCTCGCGCGAGCGGCTGTGTCTGGAATACAAACTGGCGTTATCGTCCGGGGTGAGGCTGAGACACGGAGACGGGAAGATGGGCAGAGTATCAAAAAGCAACCCGTTGAGGCTCTCGAATTCCTTCTCCATCAATTAAAGTCACTCCTCAGAACTCTTTACTTTAAAATGGTCGACTTTCCAAAAGTGGACCATTCTATTTCACCAAGAAACGCTGAAAGCCAGGATTAGAGTCACAGGCTGGCTCACGTATGTCTCCAACCCACAACGGGATAACCATGGTATTCGCCCCACAGTCTGGGTGCTGAGTCTTAGAAGTTCTGTAATTAGGCATAAAATAAAGGAAGAAAAAAAAATTTCTTCCATTTCCTCTTCTAGGCCCAAAGAGAAGCCACAAATTGTATAACTGAGCCAAGTTTTTCTCTGGCACCCACCCTGTCATCAGAGCCTGCCTCCCCGAGAATAAACCGGGCCCACACTATCTCCGGCCCATCCCTACCACCACAGTTCAATCCTCCATCCCACGTCTGCATCATCCCTTATGGCGACATGCTGCAAAATTATTACTCAGAAATGAAATCCCCAGTCCCTCCTTCTAACTGACCTCATCGAGGCATGAGACAGCAAGGACCCAGTAAATCTACCCTCACGTGCCTGGGCTGCATTGGAAGTATTTGACTTTGGAAGTGGATTCTCATCAGCCTGACTTCAGTCTCTAGGTGGGAGAATTTGGGGCAGCGTAAAACAGGAGTGAAAAAGGTACCTACAGTGGGTATGGGGGATGTTTTTGTGCTGTGGAAGCTGGCGGGCAGCATGGCCAGCCCACCGGTGCTGGGAGTGGGTGGAGAACGAGCAGAGAGGAGGGCTCGATGTTGGGGCCCAGGGGAAAGGGGTATCCCGATGAGAGATTCTCTCTTCTTCCAACAAGGGTCTGCTCACGTTCTACCTCTTCCACAGAGCACTGCCCACCTACTCCCAATCCCATTTTCTCTTTCTCTGAATTCCCTGAGAACTCTAGTACATAACGTATATACAACTCTTCATTACACTGTCATCAGTTCTGTTTTTTAAAAATCTGGTTCACTGGTTCCTTCTCTTTCGGAAGCCCTTAAAATAATTGGTTGTCTGCAATATTCATTTTGGCTCAATCACATTCTACTTGACATTGATCTACTTATTAAGGTATCTTTTACCCCCAATTAAGCTATCCCCCAACGAATGACTTTTTAAAAAGTAAGCCCCACCAAAGTGCCCAACACAGTGATAAGCACACAACAGGAATTCAAGCAGTTGCCAGCTTTAAAGCCAGGAGATTATACTAAAAATACATAAGGTCTGTAGTTAAATAAGTTAGAGATTTATTTTTTTTAAGACTATACTTAAAGTTAATCACCCATCTATAGTGCCTGGGGACTTCAGGCACCAATGCCACCAATCTTCATGAAAGCAGAGAACAGTAAACATGAAGACTAAAATATTTTGGAATATTTATGAATAATATGAACAGCAGATCTCCTCTGCCAAAAAGTTTAAAACAATTTTCAGGAACCAAATAGTGGTAACCCTGGAGGGAACAGGGTTATGAGTGTGACAGTCATGCAGAGAGTTGGGACCAGCAAGGACACTTGGTCCACAGGGCTGCACTGAGAGGGAAATGGAGAGGAGAGACAGAGGACCATCTGCTGAGCATCTATCTACTATGCTACGGGTACCATGCTGGGTGTCTTACAGGTGGTAGAATTTAATCTTCACAGTAACACCTTCGTCTTTACAGATGAAGAAACCGAGGCTCAGGGAGGCTAACCAACTTGCCCAAGGCCACGTGGGTGGCAGAGTGGACAGAGACAGGATTATGGTCCAGATCTATTCATCTCCAATGTTTTTGCTCTCTTCACTGGCTAACCCCAACCCCTTCTAGAGCACTTTTCATTCTTGCCCCCCAAATAAAGCCAAAATGAATGATTCTGTCTTTGCAAGGAAGGAAGAGGTGAGATTAGCTAGCCCTTCAGCAGTTACAGGTTCAGGGCAGGGAGGCGAGGCCATTTGGGAAGGATTTGGAAACAGAGTTAACGTTGGTTGAGAGGGAATTATGTGCCAAGCACTGACCAGGCACTTTTTACACATCATGTGATTTCACCCCAATAACCCTAAGAGACGATCATTTTACGTATATAAAGAAACCGAGGCTTAGGGAAGTTAACTCACCCTAAGGCATAATGCTAAATAAAAAGAGTGAACGTGAGGCTGGGATTTGAACTTGGTCAGTCAGATCTCGAAGCCTGTGCTCTTTCCACTGCTCTATGATGCAAGGATGTGCTCCCCTTTCTTCTTCCTATAAATCCCCAAAACTAAAGTGTGGGAAACACTATTAAGAGATCTATCTGCCCAGTAATTACAAAGCATTTGAACTGAAGGGAGCCTGCATCCCATAGGAAATAAAACTGTCAGAGCCTTGCAATGTATATTTAAAACTGCTGTTACCCTCTGAACCCATCCCTGAATCTAGTTGACTTTTTGATAGGCCACGTCCATAAGGCCCATCACCAAGTAACCTACCCAGTGGGGCTGGAGCCACTGTTGACAGCAGATCCCGCTAGATGGGCTTGGCAATGACACATGACCCAACCCAGCCCCCAACAGCAACACAGCAAGGGATGCCAGAGAGTTATCATAAAACGAGGCCTATCCTTGAGATCTGGTCCTTTTTTGCTGAGCTGGCCCAGACTTAGGTGAAAATGTCAGCAAACAGTTCTCCACATTAGGATAATTCACAACGCTGACAACTTACACTTGAGTCATTAAACAAACACACTTCTATCTATACCAAGTTCATCATTTTCATCTCCAAGTTAAGCAAAAAGTCAGTGCTCCTCTCTTTAAGGTGGAAGTGGAACCCTTCAGAACCCGCGATGAAACGCACCAGTAGCAGCTTCTGAGCACTTGATTCCACCCACATCTGGCTCCGTTTGGGAGCTAAATTCAGCAGAAGTCTCCAGGGTCAACAAATGACCCCGAATAAAAATAGTCTTGGAAATCTGTCACGGAGGAGGAAAGGAAACAAGACGGCAGGGTGATTCACTCCAAATGGCAGCTCCGAAACCCAAATTCTCATTTTTTTGTCCCAATATGAAGCCAATGTGCAAAACAGGCCCAGAGCAAACTGTCCTTTTCCGAAGGCCTCTAAAAGTGGTTGCCAAAGAATTTCACATGCAAGCCAAAAAGATTTAGTGTGCCATGCACCTCTCCTATGAATCTAACTACAGCTACTTTGAAGGAGAGCTCTGAACCAATCACAGATTGACACGTACTAGAGGACCACTGCGGTATCTAAGGTTTTGCCCCAGTGAGCAAGAGGGACCCTCTGTCCTATCTAATTTTCCAAGTGATCAAACAGCCGCAGAAAGAGTACAGAGGTTGTGCAGCAAGTGAGAGAGAGAGAGTGTATGTTTGTGTGTTCAAGTGCCTGCTCATTGCCTTTTTACTAATTCTACAACTCATCGCTCCTACTTCCCCACCCCCCCACTGAAGTTGTATTAAAATAAGTACAGTATTTTGAGATGACTGTGTCCATTTTTTAAGTGAAGAATTCCATGGGCTGAAGAATGACCAGCCAACATTTGACGGCTTAGTTCACTCACTTTATTTTTAATTTTTAAAAAAAATTTTTTGGCCGCACTGCATGGCTTGTGGGATATCAGCTCCCTGACCAGGGATCGAACCCAGGCCCTCGGCAGCGAAAACGTGGAGTCCTGACCACTGGACTGCCAGGGAATTTCCAGTTCACTCATTTTAAAATGTACTGAACACACAGGTGCCCAATTCTGGAGCATGACAGGAAATGCAGAAGGGCTACAGGTGGGTTTGCTTCACAGCCACTCACCTGCGCTTGCCCTTCCAAAACCGTGTAAATAATTTGACATTCATAAGTTATACTCTTTTTCTTAGAGATGGTTTCCCCCTCCCCAACTGTAATAAGTTTCAAAGGACCACACAACCTGGGTCCACTCCTGGACAGGCTCTCTGGCTTTGGGGAATCGCACAATTTGGTGGGAATGTGGGCATGCAGAAAACAACAACACAACATGATAAATCGTCACTGACAGTTATGATCACATGCCCACATATCCTGGGAGCACAGGTGAGGGTATGGTTAACCCTTGCCTTGGAGGGTTGGGAAAGACTTCTCAGAACTGGTCTCGCAGGACAAGCCGGAGTCTGACAGGCAGGGAATGAGGGCAGAGAGTAGGGGGAGGACATTCCAGGGAGTGAGAACAACCGAGGCCAGTGGTTCTCAACTGGGGACAATGCTGCCCCCTCCCCCAGGGGACGTTTGGCAACATTTGGAAACACTTTTGGTTGTCATACCGGAGGGGAACGGTACTCCTGGCATCTGGTGGGTAGAGGCCAGGGATGCTAAATGTCTCACAACACACAGGACAGCCCCCACAACGAAGCATGATGCAGCCCCACTACCCACAGCACCAAGACTGAGGAAAGCCTGGTCTAAGCAAAGGTATAAAAGACACATTGTGTCAGGTTAAAGGTGAGACGTTGCCTGTAGCTTTGGTAAACACAGTGCTTCAAATTGCTGGCTTTTATGGAAGAGAAAAAGCAGTAAGAAAAGAGGACAAATTAAACTTCCAAAGAGAAAAGACATCAAGCTGAGCAGATGCCTAATTCTCAAAACAGGAACCACCACCAACAAAGTTAGAAACTGGAAGCCTAAGGTGGGTTTCCTCACCCTGTGACACGAAAAGCACATGTCTCAGGGCCACTGCCCTTGGGAACAGCAGGCTGTATCCCTCCTTCCTCAAGGATGGCTAAGTGGTGAGTAAGAACAGAGTGAGGACCAGACGCTTCGCATGGCTGGGCGAGGCAGGGCTCTCCCTGCAAGAGAGGGTGCAGACTTGAGGTGAATTTTGTTAGAACTCAAGTCCAAGAATGGCCCAAGCAACGAGAAAAGGAATCAAAGGCTCCAAAAAGGAAGTGGCTACGAAGAAAGTAGACAATGGTGGGGATGCCAAGGCTGGGCCTTCAAGTGGCCAAGCGGGTGGTTGTCAGGAACCAGGCCTGACCATGAAGGCAGGAGGTGCTTGTGCAGGCATCTTACTCCTGGATCAGACCCTTGGAAGTCGACTGAGGGGCTTTCCACCACCACCAAAACCACCGACACCTCTGCCTCCACCAAAAGGAAAAGCAAATAAATAGAACAAATCTCTCCTAGCAAGAGACTCCTGGGAGGGAGAGAAGGCAGCCCTCAAGATACTACTAGTTTTTGGTACAAGGGTAACAAAATACAAACTGAAACATCTTCTCAGATACACTAACCCACACTAACCCACATCACCCCGAGTCTCACCTCATCCAGACCCCCGTGCAGAGACACATGCCTACATCCATTTTTAAAAATAACAACAGTAAGGGGAAAGGGACATCGGTTGTAGCAGATATCTAAAAATAAAGCTTTTACCCAAGAGGGGAAAAGAAAGCCAGACTAGCAGCAAAATAAGAAGATAATTCTAAATGGACAATGTCACAAAAGCTTAAAAAAAAAAAGTAACCGAAGCATTCCTTTTTTTCTTTCTCGACATAAAATGTCACAACGACTGTCACTGTCGGGAAAATTAAAATTCGGTTTGGGTGACACAGACCCCTGAAACAACTGTGGCTGTAAGTGCCTAAATGCATGTCACAGGCCGTAAATGAAGGAAAGGGGTCCTGCAGAAGAGCTGGAAAGACAGTAGAGGACAGGACCTTCCAGACGGGAGTGATAGAAGCTGCAGTTTGGGGACGGAGGGGATGGCAGGGCACGTGCACACACAGCCACTGTGAGATGGAATACACTCAGATTTCGCCTCTGTGCAACCATAAAAACACACGCAGTATGGACCAACCACCCGTATTCCGGGAGATGAGAACACTGCATGGCGTGATAGCACCTGGATCTACTGTGGGTTTCGGGTCCCCTTCTGCAGAGGGACACAGATATCCAAGGGTCACAAGAGCATGAGCCCAGTAGCTCATCCAGCTAAACACTGGAATAGTCTGGAGGAACATCAGGGTGACAGGAAATTCAAACTATTAGAGAGACACCTGCTTTCCCCCTGGGTCATCAGGATTCACAGCTGGGCAGGAGGCCAGGGCACTGCTAGCCTTTGTAAAGGCTCCCAGGAACCAACTCCTCCCAACTTATGAGCAAATCATAAACAATCACTGAATCTGTGCGCGGAGAATTGCAGCCAATTCGCAGAGTGGAGTACACACACAGGTGAGACACACACAACACCCGAATCTTGGCTGACCTGGTGATTGGGAATAAAGGTAGACCTAAGTGATGAGAGCTGGCGATTCCTTCCACAACTCCCCAACATCCACTCCTTCCCCTCCGGACAACTTAGTGTACTCACTAGCACCCAGAGTCAGCTTTTAAACCTCCACTCCTCTGCTCGGCCACTTTATCCACCTGGAATGTTCTCCACCTACACAGAGCCTACCGTCCTCTGCAACTCCTCTCAGCCCCTCTCCTCTAGGTGGTGTTTCTAGCCAGCCTAAGGCATCTCTCCCTCTGCTGAACTTCCAGAACAATTAGGTTGTACAATTACTTGGGAAAGAATCATCTAAGCTCTACAAAGCTTAACTCTTCGCTGTTTTCTTGACCTGTTATTGAAATGAGTAGGAATTTTCACCTTGCCCTTCTCTTCATTAACACGCCACGTCTTTGAGAGGTAAGGACACATCTGATAGTTCTTTGGACCTTCCCACCTTACCTCCTAGAGTACCCAGAATTATGCAGAATTAAATTGCAAAGATCTCGGGGCTTCCCAGGTGGCGCAGTGGTTAAGAATCCGCCTGCCAATGCAGGGAACACAGGTTCAAGGCCTGCCCCAGGGAAGATTCCACATGCCACGGAGCAACTAAGCCCGTGCGCAACAACTACTGAGCCTGAGCTTTAGAGCCCGTGAGCCACAACTATTGAGCCCATGTGCTGCAACTACTGAAGCCCACGCACCTAGAGCCCGTGCTCTGCAACAAGAGAAGCCACGGCAATGAGGAGCCCACGCACCACAACGAAGAGTAGCCCCTGCTCGCCGCAACTAAAAGAGAGCCCGTGCACAGCAAAAAGGACCCAACACAGCCAATAAAATAAATAAAAAAATAAAAATTGCAAAGATCTCTTCTGTGCAAAGTTCTGTTCTGAGCTAAGTTAGGCTCACTTTAATAACCTTTCTTTAGAGTCAAGCCTCACAAGACTTTGCAATAAATGGAATAGTTATAAATGGAATGAAATAATTATAAGCAGAATATTTCTTGCCGTATCAATAAACAAAGGATGTCACAGTCATCAATGATTGTAGCCTTCCAACGTGGGCTGGTGAGCCCTGAGGAAACTCGGGGCTGAAAAGAATACCTGCCATCTAGCAGGCCTCAGACTGCAGCCACTCCCTGTGGGGAGCCCTGAGGAAACTCAGGATGTGAAAGTACAGGATACTGGCCCCAAGACAGCTGAGGTGCATATGGAAGGAATGATTTTAGTGAGCCCAGACTCTTGCATCTTCCCGTACCTAGAAAAGCGCTAAATTCCTTAACTTGACATATCTGGTTTTCTTTATTTAACAATACTCTTTTGATATTCCCAATTACCTGCTCTTTGTTGCAAAACTCCTATATATCCTGGCTCCTCCCCATGCCTCCTTGGAGCAGTTTCTCAGAGCTATCTGAAACGCTGTCTCCCAGGCTGCAGTCCTCATTTTGCCCCAAATAAAACTTAACTCGCAACTCTCACATTGTGCATGTATATTTTTTTAAGTCAACACGTGAAAGCAAAAAAAAGAATGTAAGTGTAGAAAAATCTTGGAGATCATTATTTTACAAATTAGGAAACTCACACAGACTGGCTCAAAGTCGTTTGTGGTAGGCGGGTGTAGAACTCCAGTCTGTGCCCCTCTGCTCCTTACTCTAGGACATAATGAAGCCTGGCTGTGAGCAGATGGCGTCTATGGGGATTGCAATTTCGAAGATTAAAAAACTTTTTAAAAATTCTTAAAGTTAACAGGGGAATTCATACTGAGAAGTGGGATTAGTTAAGCACCCAAACCTAGATTAAGATCTTCACTTATAAGCTTATGGAGTGATATTTAAAACCTACAAGAAGCGGGGCCAGAACTTCCAGGAAACACACACACACACAAAACGCAGTTATTTTGAAACTCCATTTACTGTAATGTTTTCTTTAAAGAAAGTCAAACTAAAGCTCTGCTTACATATTACTCTATCAGGAATGAAATAATCCCTTGGAGAAGCCTTTCTAAAACAAATTCGTCCTGGAAGCCCATTCCGGGGCGTTGAGCTGTGACTACATTCTCAAGGATGTCAGTAACACAAGGACTCCATCCACAACTCCTTGAAAAAACTGAAACCATGAATGCCTTGTCAAATTCAGACAGTTTATCTTGGCACGGGCAAGCAGAGCAGTCTCTTCGATGTCTGGAAACGTGTCTAATTACGTTTAGAGAGTAACTAAAAAATAGCCAGTGTCCCGGAACAGACAGCTCAGGGATCACTCCACAGCATCCTGAATGACGTGATGGAACCACGCCAGGAAAAAAGAAAGAAAGAAAGACGACGACGAAAGCGAAAAAGGAAAGGACCAAGTGTGAAACCGCGATGAGACCCCCGCCTCTCTCCAAAACAACCCTCCAGTCTTCCCGGGGCCTCGGGGCCGCCACGACGCTCCCGAAAGTTTTTCTCTCGCTTCACTTTTGTTTCCATTCGGTCAGCCGGCGCGCCCACAGCACTCACCTGGGGCCGCGCACTAGCCGGCCCGGCCCCGAGCGCCGCCTCCGCCCTGACGCCCCCCTCCCCCGTCGGGACAGCACCCAAGGCCACCCCCTCTCCAGAAGGCGCAGCCCTGCAGCTCGGCGCGCCCCTTGCGCTCCAAGGCGGCCGCACCCCAGGGCGTGCTCGCTCGGGAAAGCGCAGCCACCGAGCTCGGGGGACCCCCGGCCGCCCTCCATCTCTCGCTCCCGGCGCACCCCCGACACCCCCCATCCGGCCGCGCCGCAAGGGCGCCCCCTCTCGGGACAGCGCAGGCTCGCGGCACTGCGCACGGCCGCTCCGCCCTCACCTGAGCCGAAGGTTGGCCATGAACTCGGGCATGGAGACGGTGTCCATCAGCACGAAGTCCGCCTTCCCGAACTCCAGGCTCTCCTGCTCCGCCATGGCGCCGGCGCACCGGCTCAGGTGGGCGCGGGCGGGCTCAGGTGGGCGCGCTCGGGAGGCGGGGGGCCGGGGCGGGGGCGCGCGGCGAGCTCGGGCGGGGCCGGGGCGAGGCGCGGGACAGGGGGCGCCGCGGCCGCGCGGAGGGGCTGGGCGGGACGGGGGCCGCCCCGCGGCTCCTCGGCGCGCTCTCGGCCGGCGCGGCTCACCCGGCGGTTTCCGCTTCTCCCGCGGCGGCTGCCCGGCGCTGTGGGCGACGGGACAACGAGACGGAGACGGCGGCGGCTGGTCCCGCCTCTGGCCTGGGTCTGGCCCCGCCCCTGGCCTAGGTCTGGCCCCGCCTCCGCCGCGGCCCGCCCCGCCGTCCGTCCCGCCCCCGGCCTCTCCGCCCCGCCCCTCATCACCTGGGCGGCGCGCACGCGCGGGGCGGCCGGCGGGGGCGCGCTCCGGGTCCGGCCGAGGCGCCGGGGCGGCAGCGCCCCCTGGGGACGGGCGCTGGGAGCTTAGGGGGGCGGTGCCGAGAAGCGCGGACGTAGGAGGTGGGTGGAATCAGGTTTCCAGCATCGCCGCCTCCGCCCAGGCTTGGGAGACGCCCGCAGAGTTACAAAAGCAGCTGGCGGAGCTTCTCGCGTGGAGAATCATTACGATTCTGTCGCTCTGCTGTGAAGCCCTCTCCTGCTCTTCTGCTCACATCCTCTCCGTCCTTAAAATGATAGCTCACGCTCAGACTGAGAGACGGTAATACTAATGAACAAGTTGGGGATACCAAAAGTGCCTGGAGCTTTTCTAAGGGTCTTTAGAGAACATAAGTAACTTGCCACACAGCTACTTAAGTAGTGGGGAAGCTGCAGTTTCATCCAGGTCTTTTGACTTACAAGCCCCGCGTTTAGCCTCATCGCAGACTGTTTTCCTTCTCCGGTGCTCCATTTTTCTCTTTCACTCACCTGAGCGAGTCTTCAAACATTACCTTATATTGTTTTTAAGTTTTTCGTCTATCTGTGTATCATCTCCCCGGGATAATTGTAGGCTTCTTGAGCACGGGACCATGTCCGGAATTTCTCCATATCCCCCATGACACGCACCAAGGAGCTGTTGTACTACCTTGTACGTGTACGTGTGAAATGCGCAATGGTTCAATGGAATAGAATGGGTTTTAAGTGGTCTCCAATTTATAGATGCGTTGGTTGATCTTGCAAAATTCTTTTGGAACCTAGACTGCATTTTCTCGGTGAAAATCGGTTATAAATGGCTTTCTAAGGCAGCTGTACCTCTCGAGTCCTGTGTTTCTATTAAGACCATCTTCTGTTTCAAAACCTACTATGAAATCTAGAATCCCCCAAAGACCTGGCTGGACTCCAACACGATGGCTGACTGTGAGATAAGTAAACCAGACCTAAGGAGCTACGTCTGCTTCAGCTTCCAACAACCCTCCCTGGCCAAGAGATAGGGGAAGACAGCTTGATCACCTCCTGCAGGAGCACATCTGCCAGAGAAAGCCACCCCAATCTCTGTCACAGGCAGAGCTGAATTGCATTCTGACTACCATTAGCAGCTCTCATTCTTCAGAAGACACCTCTCTGAACCCCAGTGTCCTCGTTTGTGGAATAAGACCTCTGAGCTAGATACTTTCCAAGGTAGGACTGTCCTTTGCTTGGGTTGTCTGTGTGGGTGAGTCAGTGGCTAAGCAGGTGATTGCGTAGACTGTGGTACATTCCTAAAATGTTTGTGTTGGTATGTTGTAACATAAAATAAAACTAAGTTTCAGAAAGAAAAGGAAGAAATCTCAACTTCTGTGCAATTTAGAGCAACCGGGGACCACACTGATTGGAAATGATCTTTAGAAAATAGATGTAGGTGTATTCCCTGAGCCCTGGGTTTGTTGGAGCAAAAGCAGTTGTACAGTATGTAGGATCTATGGTGGGATACAGCTGTGGTTTTCAAATGGCCAAAGCAAGGGAACTATTGTGTTAATCAGTGTCTTGTACAGCAGCCCAATGTGTAAAACATATACACAACATAGCAAAGGGTATTTTATCAATTTAAAGTGCACATTAATATAAAATCAGGCATTGAGACCAACGAGGCTCTTTTGATGAACCCAAATCTGTCCAGTGGGGCTCACTGTCACTTTAAATCAGCCTCAGGATTTCAGTTTACTTTTGTATGGTGTTTTGGTTGTACAGTACCAAGAAAATTCTGATTTACATAGCTAAGCAGTAATTTGTTACTGGTGCAATCTTACATCCATCCTTTTGAAAGGCCAATGCACAGCTACAATCTTATAAATCAGTGATACATTTACAGAGATGGCAGGGGAAACGAAACACTGAAGTGTGCATTCACACAAGGTAATGTAGAGCAGGTTAGCTCACCATTAATCTCCTTTGTGATGAAAATTTGGATATAAACACATTTGGATGTGTAGGTTTGTATTACAGTTTAAAATGTAATAAAAACCAAATAGAAGTTAACATCGTCAATAACAAGACAGTAACATCATTGAATCATGTGATCTCCTGAAAAAGATATAACATCACTTACCTGCTAAAAATGCATCCACTGTATCTCATCATGAAGAAACATCAAATAAACCCATATTAAGAGACATTCTACAGAACAGTCCATCTGTACTCTGCAAAAATAGCACTGGCTGGCAGTCAAAGAGAGGCTGAGGCACTAGTCCAGGTTAAAAGACCCCAAGGAGACACCATAACTAAAGGCAGTGTGTGACCTGGACTGGATTTTGGATCAGAAAAATATAAAGGCCATTATTGGGACAAATGGTGAAATTTGGATACACACTATGTATCAGATAGTAGCATAGTAGCACTGTTAGTTCTGGAAATACCTTCTAAAGTATTTAGGGGTAAAGGGTATGATGTCTCAAATTGTTTGGCAAAGATAATAATAATAATAATAATAATAATAATAATAAACGATAGTAATGTGTGGGTATATAGGTAGATAGAAAGAAATGGATAAAGCAAATGTAGCAAAGTGTTAACTGTTGGTGAATAGAGTTAAAGAATATATGGGCACTTTTTTTTGCACTCTTCTTGCAACTTTTTTGTAAGTTTGAAATTATTTCAAAATATAAAGTTAAAAATTAAAGAATCTAAAACTTCTAAAATTTTAAAAAGTTTATTTTTAAGAAATCAAATTGTAATAACCTATAATGGAAGAGAATCTGAAAAAGAATATATATATTCTTTATATAATATAAATCACTTTATATATATAAATCACTTTGCTATACACCTGAAACTAATACAACATTGCAAATCAACTATACTTAAAAGAAAAAAGAAAGAAAGAAAGAAAGTCATGTAACATTTAGAACTGAAAGTCACATCAGAAGTTTGCAGACATTCCAGAACTGGAAAACCAGCACACACTTTGAAAGCTCTGGTACAGACTATCTATTTGCTCTGGTTGCCATAGATGTGCTAGGAGATTATAAACGCTGAACACACAATTCTAAAAACAAAAGTAATTTAAATAATTTCTTTTTTAATATGTTTTTATAATTTAGATGCAATAACTTCATGTTTACCTTAGTCATCAAATATGCCCCAGAGAGGGTACAGCCTGTCTGCCTGAAATTCTCTTCCCTCTTATCCCGCCTCTCACCCCTATGGCCTAGCTAATTTCTGCTCATCCCTCCATTCTCACTTCCTCCAGGAAGGCTTCCATGATCTCCTAAGTCAGGGTAGGTTGTCCCTCCTCTGTGCCCCCACAGACCCTGGAAGTGTCATCCTTGTTACAGGCTGAATGCACTTGAACGAACCTATTGTCCGTCTCTCTCATTAGAGCATCAGGGCCATGAGGGCTGGAAGCTGTGTCTGTCCTGTTCTTGGATATAGCTCCGGCCCCTAGTCGCACAGTGCTTAGCCTGTGACGCACTAATACATGCTTGCTTGATGAATGAATAGGGAATGGTCTGTGAATCTATGGGTTACGTAATGTGAGCTTGTAAATCCACCCTTGTTGGTAGATTTTCTGCATTAAAATCCATTCTTTGTGCAGCGTTTATCTCATTCTTGTCTCCTGCCCCTGGAAGCAGGTCTCAGGGCTGTGTTCACATCCCTCCTGGGGGCCAGGCCTGCACGCTGCATGTTCACACTGAACAAAAGCTGTTGTCTGAAAAACCCTCTGCCACTGACACCTGCTGCGGAGGATCTGCTCTGGGTTCTCCCTAAAAATCAACTCTGCATTTTCTACAGCAAATATTTGCTCCCATTCTTCCACTTTCCCAGAATGCTTCTGGGCTGCCCCACCCTCCCTCTCTTTACCAGGTGCATTGCATCCAGGAAGACAGCTCGGCATAAGTCCCACAGGGCAGAAGCAGGAAAGCCAGGAAGAACATAGTCGCAGAGCATGTTCAAAGGGCACTTTATAAATTTATCGTATAATCCCCAATTATTCTAGAGCAGAAGCAGAAAGGCAAATTTATGTTGCAAAATAACCTCATAATGCACTCATAACCATTTAGAAATGATATGGAACCCTCTGCCGTAGATACTATCCGAAACATACGTCCTCCTCTTTCATGCCTAGGGTTGGATCTGAACTAAGAATGATACATCAAAACAGCTTATCTGCCCTCTATGGTTTCCGAAGCCTAAATTTTTTAGAGTAAAGACAGACCCAACAGTTGTCTCCCTGGTGTCACTGATGACTTGTCCACCTGTGGACCCCTCCCTCCACCCGTCCCCAACTCCCTCACCCCTGCCTTTCACTCTTTAGCCATCTCACAGCACAAAGAAAAGGGAGTTTTCATAGCAGAGGTCGCTGTCATAAACCGCCCTGAAAGCCCAAAAAGCGACTTAAAAATCTCACCTTCTCACCTCTAGCTATTAAAGACACAGGATCGGCCAATCAGTTGCTCAAGACATGGTTCCAGGTTCTGGGAATTTTTTGCCCTCTGTGCCTGTGGTTCAGCTGTGATTACCTGTGACAATGCTGAGTTGGGGACAAGGATCTTTCCTTAGCTCTTTGAAATGGCTGGTACCATAGACAGAGCTCCTTTTAACCCTAATCAACCTAAGTGCAGAGGAAGTTGGGAGATAGCTGAGGAGGGGGAGGAGATGGAGGAGGAAGACAAGAAAGAAAAGGGCTGCAGGACTTCCCTGGTGGCGCAGTGGTTAAGAATCCACCTGCCAATGCAAGGGACACGGGTTCGATCCCTGGTCCCGGAAGATCCCACATGCCGAGGAGCAGCTAAGTCCGTGCGTCACAACTACTGAGCCTGCGCTCTAGAGCCCTGGAGCCACAACTACTGAGCCCATGTGCAGCAGCTACTGAAGCTTGCACACCTAGAGTCTGTGGCTCCGCAACAAGAGAAGCCACTGCAATGAGAAACCCGAACACCGCAACAAAGAGTAGCCCCCACTCACCACAACTAGAGAAAGCCTGCGCGCAGCAAAAAAGACCCAATGCATCTGGATAAATAAATAAATAAAAGGGACTGCAACTGCCAGGGTTTCTCTCCCAAGACATATATGTTAAGCACACACGCAAAACAGTGTGCACATGGACTCCTCTGCCCCTCTGCCCAAAATAACCTGTCTATGGATCCCAAGTTAAGAACCCCTGGGAATTCCCTGGCAGACCAGTGATTAGGACTTGGCACTTTCACTGCTGTGGCCCAGGTTTGATCCCTGGTCGGGGCACCTAGATCCTGCAAGCCAGGCAGCATGGCCAAAAAATTAAAAAAAAAAAAAAAAAAAGAACTGCTGAGCTAAGGGAGGATTACACCACAGGTGCTAATCATTGGGGAATGGAGAAGAACTTACGCAAGCCATCGCTGTCAGTATCCTGTGAGTCACCAGACAAGGGCTGTCCCAAGAGCACATCCCCCAGAATGGGCATTGGAGCCACATATTTAAGGCCTCAGGAAAGACAGAGTCAGACGGTAGAGGAAGACAGCCTAGGGCTGCCTCCAGAATTTTTCTTGCCCGCAACAACCTGACTATAAACATTTCACTGGAATGTATCCTCTTTACTAATTACAGAAGTGCTTATCGCACTGAGTTGGAGTTGGCTGTCCAGGCATGACCCTAAACTCCCTAGGTCATGCCATATTCATCCTTTTATCGCCAGCTCTTAAGCTGTGCCTGATGCCCCTTAGATATTTCTTAAACTGAGTGGGTGAATTAATTAGTGAGTTAATTTATTTGTAAATGGCGGTGTGTAGAGGTAGCGTTATATTTCAGGGAGCATGTGGCATTTCTCTATGCCCTGTGCCAGAAAATCACTAAGTCGAGCTATTCTGGCCATTGAAAGAAGTCCTAGAACTAGAAAATTTAGGAGTGTGATAGGAACCCATGAGAGGGAAAACAAAAAGGCACATCCACAATCAATGCATAGATTGATGGCGTCTTAAGGCAGGATGTCAGAAATTTTAAGGTGTATAGGAATCACTTGGGATCTTGTTAGAAATGCAGTCTCAGGTCCCACCTACGTAGATCTGAACTCACTAAATCACCATCTGCATTTTCACAGGATCCCCCAGTGATGCTGCTACCTACTGCCAGATTGCAGACCAGACTGGAGACCAGTAGCAAGATTCTAGGGAATCTTAATGGCCATGTAACCAAACATACATACCCCTTTACAGATGGGGAAACTGAGGCCCAGGAAGAGCTGCTGACTTTGGCTAGGTCAGAGTGAGGCACTGGTAGAGCCGAGACCAGAACTTACAACTTCTGATTTGGGTGAATCGTTTCCACTACCCAACATGAATACTCACTTGTGAGACAATGTGTTGGGGGCGGGGGGGGGGGGAGTAAAGAAAAGGGAGAGCAGGACCCTCCTATCCTATTTTAAGTGGGGGGCTGGTGTCCTCCTTTTCTCCATCCCCCCTTGTCTCCTCCTTTAAAAGCTTGGAGTAGAAGCTAGAGAAGATAATGCTGGGGTCAGGAAAAGTCCAATTCCTTTCTTCCCTCCACCTGACAAAGTAGTTAGTACAGATAACATCCACCATTAATATTTGATTAGTATCCAGAGAGCTGTCATTTCAGGAAGAGTGTGACATCATACTCAAGGTGACATCTTCTAATCTGCCTCCCAGACTCCCTCTCCTCCTGTCATTCACCCAGTTTCTCAACTGGTGAGCTGCAGCGGTACCTGTCTCCCAGAGTTGAGGTCATGAAATAAGATGATGTTACACAGTGTGACCCTCTGACTTTATCCAATCAACTGGATTTATTCTTCAGACTATCTAGAGGTAAAAATATGATGAGCAGTACTTCTATCCAAATTTTGACAATCTGAACTCTAAAAGAAATGATACAGGGGGGAGGTTTCAATGACTTAAAAGTAGAATCCACAAAACCTAGTGTAACCAAAAGTGGGGTCTGGCTGCTTACCGCTCAAAAGCCAATAAGGAGACAAGGTTGGTGGAAAGGAAAGTATGCTTTATTTTGGGTGCCAGCAACTGGGGAGGGGAGGCACAGGGGGAGGGGCAGACCCCTCTCCAAAGGCCCACTCCCCTCACTGACAGTCAGTGGGCAAGAGCTTTTATAGGCGGAGGGAGAGGGCTACATGCAGAAACATCACAGTCAGCTCTGACAGTCATCTTGAAATTGGTCATCAGTGGTCTGACCAGTGTCATCTTGATTGTTTTAGGTTCAGCTAATCTTCAGTTCCAGGGTTGGTTTGTTTCCATTTCGTTGAGGCCAGTGCTCAGAACTGTGGCAGCTCATGTCATGGCTACAACCTGGCCATCATGTGGTTAACTTCTTCCACCTGGTGGGGGTTTCAGTACCTACAAGATGGCACACAGGATATGGCTCAGAATATTGTCTATAGCCCTTGAGAAGGAACCAAAGGTCTTTGACTTTGCTTAATGTCTAAACTATTATTTTTTGGTCTCTTTTGACTGTTTTCCTTTGTTTCTGCATTTTCTCACTTCTCTGATTAAACTTATTCTTTGGCTAAAGTTTTTCCACAGACAAAAGGCAGGCAGAGGACATGGGGGTGTGGGGAGGACCATAGGGTCCTGCTCTGTTTCACTAGGAGACCTCAGAGGCCATGTGATTTAATATCCCACCCAGCGCCTGAATCCCCTCTCCCGTATGCTACAATGCCTGGATCTACCTGGGCCATTTGACTCATGAGGTCTCCTCCACGCCATGTAGATGTCTCCACCTAAAAGCAGGCTCAACACCCTTTCACTCAATCTTACTTCTGAATCACTGCCCAGACTCACTCCGTGCCCTGTATGTCAACCAGGTCCCAACTCTCCCATCCTCTGCTTGTGTTACTCATCCCCATGTATGAGTTTGATTTGCCCTTTGGATCTGCTGTTCCACCAAGAGCAGACCAGGTTAAAGTGAGTTGTAATCAAGGAGGGCAGCCAAGGTCATAGCCAGTTAAGGAGGAGCCTCCTGTTTTTCTTGAACTGACCTGCCTTTTAGAATTTCTATCCATAGAACCCTAACACAATCTTCTCTGATCTCTTTGAACTCTGCCTTGTCAACGTTAAGGTCTGTTTCTGACTGTGCTATATCTTAGCCATGTCAAGGTCACTTTCTCCTAGAGTTCCCATCCTTTCCAAGTCTCTATTTAGCCCTCTGTACAGAACAGGATTCAGTTCGGAATAGCATCTTCCCCATCCTCAAGAGGCAAGAAGTAGTACAGTGGTACCCAAACTTTAGACACCTGTACCAGTAGCATAGGACAGAGGTTGGGGGTCTTCATTTTAATAAGGAGCCCAAGAGATTCTGCTGCAGGTGGACAAGGGGCCAATTTAGAGAAATATTGATGGGAATTTTACTGTCAGACATATTGTAGCTCAATTGCTAGTTCTGCAACTTACTACTTGTGTGACCTTGAACATCTTAGGTCATCTTGATAAACCTCAGTTTCCTCATCTTTGTTAAAGAGATGATAAAATCCATCTCTGAGTGTTAAAACCATGAAATGCAATGACAGCTATAAGGTGCTTCGTATAATTCAAGGCAGGTAGTAAGCACTCAATGAATATGAGCTAGCATGACTATTAGCGTAATTTCTCCTATCTCCAGGATAGGGAAATTATTAGCAGGTAATCTTTGGTTGCATGTCCTTTTTAGCAGACTGAGATGTCTAATAGATGCTGGTGGGTCTTCTGATCACCCTCTGATTTTCCTCTGTGTGAGTTTTGTGATTCCTATTAGTGATTTATCACCATTTCCATGCATAGCCATGGGCCTTACACTTAGTAGGGGTTCAAAAATTGCCACATATTTTGCGCTGAGAGAATGCCATCTGCCCAGGCCTTCTGTGCTACATTCCCATGGCAACACCACATCTGTTCTTCTCACCCTTCCCCCAAATGCTTTCCAGCATCTTGATATTACAGCACTGATTCAGTTCCCTCCTGGCCCGACCCTTCCCACTGCCCTGCTCCAGTGAATAGTTCCATCCTACAAAGCCTTGACGATACCTGCCAGTTTTTGTTTACTTCTTTGCATTAAAACCTCCAATTCACTTCATCATACAATATATACTCTAGGCACAGGTTGTGTTTTAAACAGAGAAATAATGAGAGAGGAAGCTGGTGAAATGGTGAAATGGGAGGAGGCGTTGGAGTGGTGGGTGGGACGTGGCCTTGACAACTAGGTAAGAGGGAACCACTTTTTCCTTTCACGGAAGGATTCAGTGTAGCTTCCATTGTGGTGGTCAAATGATTAATTCAGAAGAATTGAGCCTGCACTATGGATAAGTTACATTCCAAGTTCTCCATCAATGAATGATACACGTAGCGACTGCGCAGAGCGCACACGGGTAATCATAAGGGTTGTGAGGCTCTGGTGTTCAGATTTGGAAGGTGATGGAGTGTGAGGTTAGAAGCAAAGGCTCAGGGACTGATTCTGACACGTAGGCACTGGTGTGACCCCAGGAAAGTAACATCAGCCCTCTGAGACCCAGTTTCCTCTTCTGTAAAGTGCGAGTCATACACAGTAATATCTTACCTCATGATGTTGCTATGATAATTAAGTGTGATAAAGTATGTTAAACACCTAATGGGGCCCAGGACATAGTTAGGGCTCAATAAGTGTCAGCTGACAGTGCTCCCTTATTCAGTAGTCCCTCCACTGGGGCTTTGATATGGCTCATAACCAGGTGGGAGAGGAAAGAGTGTTCCATTCTGGTCCTTTTTTTTAAAATTAATTAATTAATTAATTTATTGTCTGCACTGGGTCTTCATAGCTGCACATGGGCTTTCTCTAGTTGCGGCGAGTAGGGGCTACTCTTTATTGTGGTGCACGGGCTTCTCATTGCAGTGGCTTCTCTTGTGAAGCTTGGGCTCTAGGTGCGTGGGCTTCAGTAGTTGCGGCACATGGGCTCAATGGTTGTGGCTCATGGGCTCTAGAGTGCAGGCTCAGTAGTTGTGGCGCACGGGCTTAGTTGCCCTGCGGCATGTGGGATCTTCCTGGAGCTGGGATCAAACCCGTGTCCCCTGCATTGGCAGGCGGATTCTTAACCACTGTGCCACCTCGGAAGTCCCCTTTTAGTCTTTTGAACCCTGGTTCTCTGGTGTCCTCTTATCTGTTGGTTTGTGTCAGGCTGGTCACATCCTTGCAACTGAGCTGATACACTAATTGCAGGGAGTTCACGGCCTATCTGCAGTTTCTCAACCTTCAGTCTTGAAGGTACAGTGACTTGCAGGCTTTCTCATCCAAGCTTTTTCTCCTGAGTTCCTAATTCTATCTGCATAACCAAGCACGCACTTGCCTTTTAAGAGAGACATTTCTCTCCAAAGCAGATACAGATTCATGGGCCTAAGCGTCATGTCTGTGAAGAGCTTCTCCCACCCCAACCCCGAATCTGGTGTAGTTGCTTTAGGGAGGCCTTATAGACCCATGAATCTCAAATCTGGCTGGTCATTAGATTCACCTGGGATGCTTTAGAAAAACACGGCTCCCAGGATCCCACTTCCCATCCTTTTGAGTTGAAATCTTCATAGCTAAGAACCATTGTCATAAGAACACCTGGAGTTAGGCCCATACAAAGAATAGCTTCTGAGATGAGCGTTGCCTGGTAAACAGATGGCCATTACATCAAATGGGATGCTCTCTTTCACCTGGGGTAGAGCCAAAGAATGCTTGTGAGTCCCTCACCTTGTGCTCCTTCAGGAATGGAACACAAGCTGGCTTTAGACCCCACATCTAATATCTCCTAAGGATTCTGAGAGCCTTCATCTCTGCAGGTGCAGCCACTAATGACTGATTTTACTAGGAAAGAGTGCCTTCCTGCGCTCCCTATAAAACCTCTTCAGAACTGCCCTTGCCTACGGCCAGTGCTCTGAGCTGCAAGTGGAAGGATTAAGCCTTCCACATGCACTTCATGTGCTTACACAGCCTACGATACCCTAAGAAGAAGCCCACAATTTATATCACAGCCAAAGAGAAGGATGAGGGGATCAGCTCTGCCTTTGGGAAGAAGAGGAGGAAGAAGAAGCAGGCGTATTTTAATTACATGGGGAAAATTCTAAACCAAGTGAGTTGGGACTCTCTTTATGCAAACTTAGAATGGCCAAGACGGGTATCGTGTCAGTGGCCCTGGGTATGACCTTGACTTCAGCTTCTGATACGGGAGTCCTTCCTCACACACTGAGTTCCCGAAAAGTTGAGTGCAAACAGCTGCTATAAACTGGATGTGTGAATGGCGGCTATCTTCTTCTGCTTGCCTTTCTTTCTGTTGGCAGCAACTCTGAACACCTGAGCCCTTGGTGTCTCCCTTTCTTGTATCTGTTGACAGCCAGTCTGTAAATTGATTCTTAAATGCCCTCCCCTTCTCCCACAGAGAGGGGACTCGCCACCTCGTCTGTTTTGTCACTTTGAAGAGTTGCAAATATCGGGTTTTCATTAAATGGTCATCTGTACTTAGAAATTTCTTTAAGTGGGTAGGCACTCATTCCTGTTTCCTGCCCACCTCACCTCACCTCATGGCATACAAATTGTAGAAAACAATATCAGGAAAGTCTTCCCCTTCAAGAGACGTTATGGGGAAGAGAATAAGGAGATTCTCGGAAAGATGTGTTAAGGCTTGATTTGGGGTATTACTTTTTAAACACTTTTATTTGATATTGGAGTATAGTTGATCTACAATGTTGTGTTAGTTTCAGGTGTACAGCAAAGTGAATCAGTTATACATATACATATATCCACTCTTTTTTAGATTCTTTTCCCATATAGGCCATTTCAGAGTATTGAGAAGAGTTCCCTGTGCTATGCAGTAGGTCCTTGCTGACTATTTTATATATAATAGTGTGTATATATAAATGGGATTTTACTTCTTTGTGCAAATGAAGCAAGGCTGAGTGTTCATGTCTGTAATTGTACTGAAGTCCCCTGTATCCCAATAGTATCTTTTGGAATCTATTGTTTATCCTGGGAGAAGAAGGGAAAATGGGATTAAGGAAAGACAGGAGAAAGGGAGAAGGTGTGCGATTCAGAACAGGGTTCTCAGCCACAGCCCTGTTGACAGCGGCGGTGGGATCACTCTTTGTGGGGGAGTCTGTCCCTTACATTGCGGGATGTTGAGCAGCATCCCTGGCCTCTACCCATTAAATGCCAGTAGCACCCTCCCTCCCAGTTGTGACAGCCCAAAATGTCCACAGATAGTGCCCAATGTCCCCTGGAGGGCGAAGTCACCCCCTGGTTGCGAGCTCCTGCAGGAGATCCTGCATTTGGCTGGAAAGGCACTCGGTGGGAGTACTTGGACTAAGTAGTCTTCTGATCATTAGTTTTTCCTTGGCCTGTGGGTCTGGCAGGCCACCCTGCTTCTTCAAGCCTCCAAAAGATCAGGTCTGTGCCCTTGGGTCAGCCTTTCAGGGCGCTGTGAGGATAAAACCAGATATTGGTTGGATAAATGCATTGAGTGCCTAAGTGCCAGGCAGGCCAGCTGCGGGAGCTCAGATGCTCTGTTGTAGAGGGGCTCACAGTTCTGCAGTGTGTGTGTGTGTGTGTGTGTGTGTGTGTGTGTGTTGCGAGAGGTATTGAGGAAATACCTGTAAATTATGAAAATCAGGAGAAACGTTCAGGATCCCACCTCCCACCTCAAACCTTTCCTTTCACAAAAAAAGGAACTGAGGCCCAGTATGAGAATATGACTTGCTTACATGATGCCTCATGTCCAGACAGAGTTAGGAGTAGAGCCCTGGATGGGTGATTCTTCGGACTGTTCCTGCTGCCCCTCTAACTGCAGACAAGGATGCTAAGGATATAGGCAGCGAGTGATACAGGTTCTGAGAACAAAAAGTGCTCTGGTCCTCAGCGGGAGGCTGTGTGCAACGCAGATGAGCCAGAGGTGGCACTTGGGGAAGAGCCTTGAAGGATGGATGGGATTTGAAAAGTGGAGTTGGGTGCAGGCATGGGACATAGAGGTGACAGATACACAGTGGCATGGGGACCAGAAAACATAGGGACACATCTAAGGAAGAGCAAGTTTTCCCAGCTTGGCTGGAGATCCGATTGGCACAAGGAAGGAAGGCTGGAAATTAAAAAGTGTTAAATGCTTACTAGTATATATATTGAGTGTGAACACGTACTGGAAGCTAAAACTATATTTTCCACCTTCAGAAGGTGTTGAATGTTAACTCCGCTTCTATTAGGAAAAACCAAGGCACGAAAGTTGAAATGACCAAAGTTCGTTTGTATTATCCGGACAAAGGTTCTCACAAGCTGCACATTCCTCTCCCTCCCTCTTCCTCAGAGAGAGCTGATAGGTACCATGGCCTAGTTTCCTTCATCACATCCCTACTGTCGTCCCTTTGGGTGGGTTGTGTGGTTCCATGGGTGTGCGGGTGCTGGGTTGGACCATACATTCCTGACTGTGGGAGTCTTTGCTTCTCTGTCTCACCCTTATGCTGTTCTGTCCCAGGCCCACCCAGACTTCAGTGGGCACTCCTGGATCTTGGATGCCCTGGGAGCACTGGAGGATTGGCAACTGGAACGGGTTAGCTTGGAGGCGGTTAGACTGTCCTTCTACAACCACAGAAGAGCCATCACCAGCAGAGAGATCCTTGAGGCAGTCAAGCAGAGATGCTCTCGGAAGAGCTTGGGAATAAATGAAGGGGATCTGAATGGCCCTGTTGTTGAAATGATTGCACTTGTCAAAAAAAATTGGATCCGTTGGAGAACTGAGTTGGAAGATGAAGTATCTGAGAAGTACCTGCTGCAAAGGTGGTCTTGGTGTGACACACCTGGCCTCTGGGTCTTACATTTTTAGCCTCTGACTTAATTTGTGAAAAAATAAATAAATAAAGGAAAGGCACTTTCTCTTGTGTGTAACGCTTGTTTATGGTTTTTAACATGTTTTCTTAAGCATGCATCCACCCTGTTTTGAACTTACCTCTTGTATTTTTGGACACAATTCAACCTGTCACACTGTGGGCTTACCATTGCCCTCCCTACTCCAGCCCCAGAGTGGCGGCTGCTGCATTGATATGAACCGAGGATTTTTTTTTCTTAATTTAAGCACCCCTACCTTGACATATAGAAACTAAAAAATAAAGGGAAAGGGGATCTGTTTGCTCTTTGAGTATGAGACCCGTGACGTTGTTTAGGTATACAGCACCTAGCATAATAGAATGTATGTAATGTGTCAGTCAAATGTATAAGCTGGTTCCAACCATAGAAAAACAAAACAATTATAGTGGTATTACAAAAGTACAATAATTTAGGAGCAGAAAGGATAAATGGGCTGATATATTTCAGACATTGTGGTCTGGGAAAGCCTGGGTAGCTGACATGGAGGAGAAGAAGGGGAGGGATTCTGGGCTGAGGGAACAACACGAGGTGAGGCCCTAAGGCTGGCAGGAAAGCTTTTAGCTTGTTAGAGAAACTAAATGAAAGTCAGGGCAGCTGGGTTCTAGCAAGCAAGCAAGAGGTATGTTAGGAAATGAGGTTGGAGAAAAAGGTTGGAGTCATGCAGGGTTGGTTTGTTATTCCAAGCACGCTGTGAAGATGTTGAAGAATTTTATCTAGGGAACTGACATCTCGTTTAGGTTTTTGTTGCTGTTGTTGTTTTTAGTTGAGGTTTATCCTACAGTAAAGTGTACAAAAACCTTAAGCATACCTCCAAGTTTTACATATATATGTATGTATATACCCAGGTTAAGATACAGAACATTTCCTCCACTGTTGCTGCCATGTCAAGAATAGATTGAAGGGACTTCCCTGGTGGCGCAGTGGTTAAGAATCCGCCTGCCAATGCAGGGGACACGGATTCGATCCCTGGTCCGGTAGATCACCCATGCCTCGGAGCAACTAAGCCTGTGCACCACAACTACTGAGCCTGCGCTCTAGAGCCCATGAGGCATAACTACTGAGCCCACGTGCTTAGAGCCTGTGCTCCGTAACAAGAAGCCACCACAACGAAGAGCAGGCACCCCCCCACCACTGCAACGAGGGAAAGCCCGCATGCAGCAATGAAGACCCAGCACAGCCAAGAAAAAAATAACAGATTGAAGAGATTTGGAAATGGGAAGATTATTTACAGATGTTTAGCCTGAGTTTAGTAGCGGGATGATGGTGAGGAGCAGTCAAGAGGAAAAGAAGTGAAGAGATTTGAAATAGAATTTGAGATCAAATCAGTAGCATTTGGTAATGGGATAGATATGAGCAGTGAAGGAAAAAGTGATGATTCCTAAGTTCAGGGCTTGAGCACTGTGGTGGACAGTGTGTCTGGTTATAGAAATGGACAAGACTCTAGGAAGGAGGACAGGTGTTTTCAGAGAGGTGTAAATCGGGAATTGCATTCTGGATGGGTTAAGTCTTAAATACCTGTGAAACATGCAAATTTGGGAATCAGCATAAAATAGTGACATATAAATCAGCCAGAATGGGTGCAATTATCTAGAAAGGTGGGATGAAAAGGAAAAGAGAAGACGACCTGGGACCAAGACCAAAGAAATTCTAATATTTAGATTCAGATAGTGGAGAACAGAGAAAGGAAACCAAGGTGGAGAAATCTGAGAAATCAGGAGAGGGTGGTGTCATGGAAGCCAGGAGGGGAGAAAGGAGTCCAGTCCATTGGGCACAATCCTGGGGAGAGTGTTTTTCTAATAGATCTGTTTTTTTTAATTAATTTTTATTGCCGTATAATTGCTTTACAATGTTGCATTAGTTTCTGATGTACAGCAAAGTGAATCAGTTATACATATACATATATCCACTCTTTTTTAAATTTCCTTTCCATTTAGGTCACCACAGATCACTGAGTAGCGTTCCTGTGCTAAACAGTAGGTTCTCATTAGTTATCTATTTTATACATAGTAGTGTATATATGTCAATCCCAATCTCCCAATTCTTCCTACCCCCCTTCCCCTCTTGGTAACCATAAGTTTGTTCTCTACATCTGTGTCTCTATTTCTGCTTTGCCAATTAATTTATCTGTACCATTTTTCTAGATTCCACATATAGGTGATATTATATGATTTTTGTTTTACTCTTTCTGACTTACTTCACTCTGTATGACAATCTCTAATGGGGAGAGTGTTAAAATGAGATGCTGTGTCTGTCACAACTTGCTGGCACGGAGATCATGGTGACCTTGAAAAATCAGCTCACTGGAGCAAGGTGGGTATCAGCCAGATCTGAGCAAGTTGACGAGTGAATGGGAACTAGTCAGTGGAGACAGTTTTTCTGATGGTGTTGAGACAAAAGGAGAAATTTAGCGCTGAAAGGGAACAGAGACTCTGGTATCTGGGTACAGAGAGATTTTGAAGATGATAGGTACTACAGTGCCATTGTTTGTTGATGGGACTTCTCCAGCACAGAGGGAGATATTAACTTAGAAGAAGTAGAAAAAGAGAAAGGACCAAGGACCTTGAGAGGGTGACTGGGGGTGGGGGGAGAGAGTCAGACTAGAAATGAAAGAGGAGAAGATGTGTACACACATCAGAAGTTTAGAGATTTGGTATGAAAAAATGAAGAAAGTACTTTTTTTTAATGAAACAAGTGAAAGTGGAGGAGGGGCGTGGGAAGTTTGTAGATAAGATACGAGTCGTTGTCGAAGGGACTGAGAGTAAAGCTTGGACATCTACGGACAGATGGCTCACCTGCTTAAGGTCTGTGGTCATGCATTGAAAGCAAAGCCAGTCTTGCTGTGTGACCTCCTCCACCGCATGTATCTGCTCCAGTGCCCACTGGCAAAAAGCAGAGCGTGGGTTCTCCAGAGTGAACTAGGAAGGAGAGAGGAGCAAGGGAGCTACTCCGTGGTGGACTGTGCAATCTGGGCCAGCTAGGAGGGGCGGGGGGTGAGCAAGGCAACGACCTCGTGGGATTCACAGAGGACACGGAAGATATCAGGCCTGTAAACTGAATCTCAAAGAAGAAATTTTCTCTCTCCGGCACCCTTTAATGTCAGCTAACCCATGAGGGCCCTTGCCTAAGAAGCAGGGGTGACACCCAGTGACCACTCCTTGAAGTGCACCTTCTCGGTTTTAGGTTGTCAGCAGACCCCAAGGCCACCCTGTATGAAGAGATCAAGGGCTGTTCTGCTCCAGTTGGGAAGCACTCACGCCCTCCCCAGTTCTCTCCGTGGTGGGACCACGGGCCCTGCGTTCTCTAAGGGGGTGGAGATGCTGCTGCCCAGGTGGGTAACTAGACGTGGACAGTCGAGGCACTGAAGGCAACCTGGGGGCTGTTAGCCCAGATGTGGGCTTCCCTGCTACGTTTCTGCTGTCCTGGGGATCCAGAACAAACATCTTAGGATGGCTTTGGCAATGCCTAAACCGTTAGAGTTTAGACAAATGCCAGGTAGTGACACAAGCCTCTTCCAGCCCACAGATGTCCTGGGGAATTGTCAACCCAGCTAACTCAAGTGCTGAGAAGGTCCTAATGTCTCTGACTCCACCTAGATTCTCCTGCCCCAAGCACTGGGATCTGGCTTAGTGTAGAAGGAAACACTGTTTCTCCCCAAATCCCATCACACCCATCACAGGTACCTTCTGGGCTAAGGAATTGGGTGTCCCTCAGTTAGGGGCTGTTCTATACTCTTGGCAAAAACACTTAAAATCATCGAAAGACTTTTTTTGAAAGACCTCTAAAGACAGACCTCACAGCCTTTGTCTCTTGCTCATTCTAGCATTTTACTACCCCTCTTTATTATTTTTAAAATGTATTTTCTATGGAGGTAACATTGGTTTATAACATTGTATAAGTTTCACGTGTACACACTAGCATCTCACCATCCATCACCATACAGTTCATGCTCTTTATCCATTTCATCCTCTCTCCCACTCCTGCCCCTTCCCCTCTGATAACCACTACTCATTCTCTGTATCTGTGTTTGTTTTGTCTGGTTGGTTTATCTTTTGTATGTTTTTGTTGTTGGTTTTTGTATTTCAGGTATGAGTGAAATCATATGATATTTGTTTCTCTCTGTCTGATTTATTTCACTTAACATAATACCCCCCAGGTCCATTCATGTTGTTGTAAATGGCAACATTTTATTTTTTTTATGGCCGAGTAGTATTCCATTGTATATATATTCCACATCTTCCTTATCCATTCATCCATCGATGGACACTTAGGTGGTTCTCATATCTTGGCTATTGTAAATAAGGCTGCAGTGAAGATAGAGGTGCATGTATCTTTTCAAATTAGTGTTTTGTATTCACAGGAAATACAAAGAGGACCAAGATAGCACACCTAACTCCCTCTGCAATGACTTAAAGGTATCGATACTTTCACTATTCTGTCTAATTACCTTTCACTAAGACCTGCTGTTTATCTTTTACTTTAAGAGGTTAGTCAGGTTTTAAGTCCAGGCACAAGGGGGTGAAATGCGGGAGTGTCACTGAAGCATGAACCCTGGAGTGGGGCAGGTGAGAAAGGTGGTTTCGAAGGTGGTCAAGAAATGGCAGAAGACTGTCTGACTCACCTCTAACCCTCTTCCCCATCTCTTATCTCACAATCGCCAGTTTGATCTTGACTTCGAACTTAGGGGCCGCCTGGTATAGTGGCAAGAGTCTGCACTGACCTTGCAGTCAGGCAGTCACTGGCCCATGTCTGTTTCTACATCTGTAAGATAGTGATGGTGATGCTCCCTGCACACAGTTGCGGTGAAAGTCACATTAAATAACGTACATGAAAGTGTTTCTTATACTGACACAGTATAATTTCCCTTGCTTCCGCCTGCCCCACCCCGCACCATTGCCCCTGTGTACATACCCTAATGTCCCCTGGGGAAATCTCTGTTAATGGTCTCTCTGTCCACTGGTCAAGTTGCCTTGACTTAGAGGAAATGCAAAGTTGGCCTTTGTTCCCAGTGGGGATTGTGGCCCAGCCCGGCCCTCCTCCAGCCTTCTCCTTTCTCCCTGCTTCCTGGTCCCAACCATTCTGAGAGTTTGCTGGCTTTTGCTCCTGCAAGACAAACTGGCTTCACTGTGGTCTCTCTCCATGCCCATAATCAGAGGAGGCCTGACCTGCGTGTACACAAACCCCTCCCTGCTGGCCTCTCTCTCCTTGGAAAGCTGTTCACTAGCCCATAAAAGGGCCGGAATGCTTCAAACAAGCATGAACTCAGAATCAAATCAGGGATTTAAAATGGTGACTCAAATTCAGATCAACCTTCCTTTCTTTCCAGTGCTGGTGCCTTACCCTCTCTGAGTGTTTCCCACAGGATTCACCCTCCTGCCTTAAACCTTCCAGTGGCTGCCACACCCCAGGGGGCTTCCGAGTGCTGGGAATGGGTCTAGAGTTCCTATCCCCACTGGAGAATGACAGTGACAATAGCTAAGCTTTACGTTCATTCCTTCCACAAGTGTTTATTGAACACCTACTAAATGCCAGGCACTGTTCTAGATAGTGGAGGTCAGCAGAGTAAAGTATAAGACAGTCAAGTCCCTGATTTCATGGACTTTACATTCTGACAGGGGAGAAGCAATAAACAAATATTTAGTGCACAGTCCGGTAGCAAAAGTGCCATTTAAAAAATCACATCAGGCCAGGGGAGTGTGGATAATGGGAGATGCTCCTTCAGATGGGGTGATCAGGGAATACTTCTTGGTAGAGGTGACTCCTGAGCTGCCACCTCAGCAAAGAGAGGGAGTGAGCCGTGGGAACAACAGCAGCAAGGAGTCCAGGAATATAGGGAATTTTAAAGAAGTGGATCCACCTGTTTAACCAGCACGTAGATCGAGAGATGGAAATGGAGCATGGATCCTGCCCTCACCATGGCAACCTGCACCCTGGTTTTCGAGCAAAGCCCAGCCAGGATGTAGGGTGAGCTGGGCACGTTTGAGGAGCATCAAAGAGCGTCTTCCTATGTCATACTGTGATGAACACTTTTTAAAAATTGTGATACAATATACATGACATAAACGTGACCACTTTAACCATTTTTAAGTATATGGTCATGGCATTAAGTACACTCTCACTGTTGTGCAACCATCAGCACTATTCCTCTACAGCAAGTTTTCATCTTCCCAAACGGAAACTCTGTGCCCATTAAACAATAATTCCCTTTTCCTTTCTCCCTCCAGCCCCTGGTAACCACCATCCGACTTTCTCTGTGATGAACATTTTATTTTATTTTTAAAATTTATTTATTTTATTTTTGGCTGCGTTGGGTCTTTGTTGCTGTGCATGCGCTTTCTCTAGTGGTAGCGAGTGGGGGCTCCCCTTTGTTGCAGTGCATGGGCTTCTCATTGTGGTGGCTTCTCTTGTTGTGGAGCACGGGTTCTAGGCACTCAGGCTTCAGTAGTTGTGGCACATGCGCTCAGTAGTTGTGGCTCATGGGTTCTAGAGCACAAGCTCAGGGGTGCATGGGCTTAGTTGCTCCGTGGCATGTGGGAATCTTCCCGGACCAGGGAATCGAACCTGTGTCCCCGCATTGGCAGGCGGATTCTTAACCACTGCGCCATCAGGGAAGTCCCTGTGATGAGCATCCTAAATGCATTGTTTCATTTAATCCTCAAAACAACTGGAGGCCATAGGTTTTGCTGTCATGCCCATTCTACAGATGGGGAAACTTGGAGGGAACTAAGATTACACAGCTACCAAGTGGAGGAGGCAGATCTCAGACCACAGTTTCCGTGGCTCAGCTGCTACTCTTAACCGCCTACCCAGTGGGGGTGAAGGATGCCATTCTGCTGTCCTTCTGATGGCCTGGAGGAGGGTCAGGAGGGTTTAGTGAGGGTTGCAGGCCATGTGAGATGCTTTTCTTGCTGGGGCAGGAGGGGGTTTTCACACCTTGGTCTTGCCTGTCTGGAAGGAAGGGGCTGCTGCCCAGAGCTATGGGTTGGGGGTTGGGGGGAGGGTAGGTGATCGACATCTGTCTGCTACACTCTTTCCTCGGTTTTCGGAGCTGCCTTTCAGGGGTTGCTTACCTGCCCTGAGTGGATGACCATGAGCCTGCCAAGCAGCTCTATCCCCACCTATTATTACTAGGACATCACACAGCGTTAGGTGCTGCAAAAAGAATCACCCAGGAGCACCAACTGACACAGATACACCTTTGCAGCTGGCATCAGAAGATAAAAACAAAACAAAGTGAAAGGATATCAGGATGGGACAGGCTCACTTCCAGGACCAGAGGAAGTGTATTTTTGAGGATGGGGTGTACACAAAGTTGGGATAGAGTGGCTCTAGTTAATTGTAGCCATGCTAGGCCCATGGCAACCTGCTGTGTTCCGATACCCAGGTCACCAGAAGAGAGTTTCCTGGTTTGGGTGGTCTGGGCTTTGATGCCAGGGAGTCTTGAGTTCCACTCCTGCTCTACCACTTATGAGCTGAAAGAGCTCTGGTAAGTCCCCTCACCCCTCGGAGTCTATTTCCTCCCTTGCAAACATAATCCTTCCATCTATTCAGGGTTGGTGAGAAGATCAAATGAAATAAGGCATGTAGGATGCCTCATCAGTGTCTGGTACATAGTTGGTGCTCAATATATGTTCACTCCTTGCCTGGGCAGAGCACTAGCTTGCACCCTCTGGCCAGGAACCAAGCCTCACCACGGTCAGCACCACGGCTCACCTTCTGGGTTCTCTCTAATCATCGAGTTCAGGCCTCGATTTGGGAACTCCTGCCACACCATTTGATGTTCAGATTGAGTGAGGAGAGGCTGTATTTAGGAGGTTTGAATTGTGGGAGGCAGTCCAGCAACCCTCCCTCTTATCTTTGTTGGGGGGACCCCCCTTACATGTAGGGATACTGGAAGGCAGGATACTGCCTGTGCCTTGCCTCCCACAGTGCACGCCGGCAGGCTGAGGTCCTACCCAGGACTTTGAATCCGGGTTGAAGGGAGGGTCACGATCATTTCCGGGCAGTGGCACCCAGTCCTTAGAGCCCCTGTGGTGCCTGCCGCTTTCCTAATCCAGGTCCTAGTCTCCCGCTGATTATGTGGGCACCCCAGGTCCTTTCAATAAGACCCCTTTCCACATGGGACAAGCAACCAGTTTCCATTGCTTGCAAGTAAGAACACTGAGTACACATGAGGTCTTCTCAGGTCAATCCGGAAGGACTTCAAGGGGCATTGGGATGGCAGGCGGTGCTAGCGTGATGGGACACAGCTGCCTAGCAAAGGCACTGGCTCCACCTTAGTGCCATCCTGTCCTCCCTACGGCTGGGTAGTGGGTGGTGAATTGGGGCATTTGCACTGTCAGCTCTAGGCAGCAGCTGAGATTTTTTTTTTTTTTCTAGTTAGGTTGTTTTTGCTTGTTTTGGTAAGTCCTTTCCACTTATAATCCCCCTCCCCCCACCAAGGTTGAAGCTTTCTCTTATATCTCTCCTGCAGAGTCACAAGTGTCTAAACCACCCAAGACAAAAATAGCACTGCAGTCTTCTCAGAGTATCCCCAAGACGTGCAGACACTTACTGGTTCCCATTCTGATGTTTGCTGCTTTGCTCTCAGCCCATTTTCCTTACACAGATTGGAGCGTCTCCATGAAAGCCCTTTGGAGGGTAATAAAATCAGCGCTCAGCTTCCTCATCCCTGAGTGCCAATGGCGGGCAACCTCAGCTCCCAAAGGGCCAAGCGCTTACTATGACATGAGGTGTGAGTGTACGTGCGCGTGCACTGTCTGTTGCATGATGCAGCAGGAGCAGGGGTGGGCAGGGAGAGCAGGTCTGGAGACTCAGCTACCCCTCTCTTGCTGACTGTGGCACCCAGTGCAATATGGGCTGCATTTTGAGAGATCTTATGCATTTTCCAGAGAAATCAGAAATCTAGAATATAAGTAAAATTCCTGATTTTTAAAAAATGTTGGCAACGAATTTGATTTTTTAAAAACTGTAAGCCAAAACAATACCTCTGTTGGTTGGATGTGGCCTAGGGGCTACAAGATTGCGGAGCCTGCATTAAGCACTCGGGACCTAGTCTGCGTCCTTTGGTACCTGCCACCAGTACTGATGTTAGACTGATCAACTGGGCCCCAGGCTTTAGTTGGCCCTGCTCTGGTCCTGCCTCTTCCTCACAGGGCTAGGAATTCGAAGGCCGAGAAGTAATGACCATGATTCTTTCAGACCAAATTCCTGGTTACTCTGGACTCTGGAAATCCCTGCTCAGACGGCCCCCAGCCTCCTTCCAGGGCCTGTGTGGACCTCCATCCTTCCAAGGCAGTCTGTACCACCTGTCTAGAGCATCTGCAGGCCTGAGGGGTGGGCTGGTTGCAGAGTGGGGGCTGTATCCTTATGAATGCACTGTGAGTCCTCCTTTGGTAATGGATGGAGTAGGGTTTGGACAGAAGGGGCAGGACTGCCAACCAGGGTCCTGCAGTCCTACTGTGTCCCTGGCCAGGCAGTTGGTAGGGGTGGGCCTGCCTGCTTGTCGCCGCCCAGCGTGGCTCAGGCTATCCTAAGAACTACCACTAATTCACCACTGACCCTGGGCCCGGCACTGCACGCGCGTATCACGGCATTTAACTCAGGATGCTTACACGTCAGAGTCTCTTTCACAGAGGAAGAAACCAAGGTACTGAGAAGTGAAATAAGTTGCTCACAAGCTAGTGTGGGGGCAGAGGCAGGATTTAAACCAGAGAGCGGGGAGCAGAGCAGACTCCCTCCACGACCAGTCCCACCGTGCAGTCGCCCGGCGCTCCCCACCCCCCACCCCCAGGGGACGGGCCAGACCCTCCGCATCTCCCTCCCCGCCCGGCCTCCGCGGGGGCGCGGGGACCGCCTGTCGGGTCGCTGAGCGACGGCCCCGCAGCTGCCCGGGCGTCCCGCGGCCCCAAGCTCCGGCCGGCCCGGGGGCCTGGCGGGGACGGCGGCGCCTGGCAGCGGGGGATTTGGATGCTCGGCCGGCGGCTCCCCCGCCCGCACCGCCGCCGGGGGTTTGGCCGCCGGGACTTATCTCGGTGCCTTCCCGGCATGCCCCGCTCGCGGGCGGCCGCCAGTCCCGCGCCCGGACTTTGCCATCGCGGGGGGCCCGGCGGCGGGAGCGCCCCCGCCTGCGTCCCGGAGCCGCAGCCTCAGGTGGGTGAGCCCGGCGCGCCGCGGAGCTGGGGACCGGGGGCTCCCCGCGGGCCGCCCCCCGGCTGGCCCCGTCGGAGCGGGGTGCGCGGGGGTGGGGGCGGAGGAGAGGAGGGGGAGGGGAGCCCGGCGCCCGCGAAGCGGGGAAAGTTGGGGCTGCGCGCCCCGGAGCCATCGGGCCCCGCGTAGCGTGCGCCGGGGCGGATGGGGGGTCCCTCCCGATGGCCTGGGTGTGTGGCGTGGGTGTTCTGGGTGGCCGCGCAGGGGGAAGGAGGTGGGGGTCTCGGGTCTGTCTTATCCTTGTGGATGTAGAACCCGCTGGGGGAAAACAGAAAAACTCACCCTGAGACACACAGAGGAGAATACACAAAGAAAAATTAAAACCCACGAAGAAACTCTCCTACAGACCGATCACGGAGAGAGACAGCAGCGGCTCAGAGGAAAAGCCCATACACCCTCTGAGAAACACACCCGAAACGCACAGGAAGACAGGAAACAAAGAGGGTGGGTGGTCTTGGAGACCTGGGGCGGGGGGAGGGGAAGGGAAACGCCGAGAAAGCGAGAGATGGGGGGAGGGGGGAAAGATCCGGAGCGTGGAGAGGAAAGCTGAGAGGGAAAAATGAAGAGAGTGAGAAATGAGAGGAGGAAAGACACAGGGCTAAGGAGGTAGCCCTGTAGGAGGGATAGTATAGCGAAACACATCTGGAGAAACTGAGGCAGGACCCCTCCCCACCCCCCCCAACACACACACACACACACACACACACACACACACACACACACGCACACACACACAGTCAGAGATGCAGAGATGAAAAAGGTAGATCCCAGCTTTGTCACCCTTCTGGGCAAGTGAGCACCAGGTAGGAGAGCAGCTCTGAGTCCTCTGAGAAGGCTTCCATGGCACTTTGAGCCAGTGAAGTCCCCCTTGTCCACCTGGAAAACTCCTACTCATCCTTCAAAACCCAGCTCAAGCATCACTGCCTTGTGAGAGAAGCTTTCCCAAAAAGTGTTATGCAAGCACTGGTACTCTCTTTTCTGTGTACTTCTGCATGTGGCATAGGCACATGGAGTTGAAATGGTTTGTCTGCCAGTCTACCTCCCCCCACCACCCGCCCCCGGCTCCCCAGGTGTTGGGACCCATGTCTTACTTATCTCCAATCTCCAGAATCCAGTCCAGTGCTTGGTGCGCAGTGAATGATTAATAAATAGTTATTGAATGATGATCAGGAGCATTTGGACCCTCCAAGATATGGAATATAGAATCAGATCCACATAGAGGGGATGACTGCCCTGGAGTCAGAGAGGATTCTAGGGCAGAGCATCCTTTTTTTGCAGGTGGAGAAATTAAAGCCCAGAGAGGAGAGGAGACTTGCTCAGAAGGACACAAGTGGGAGACCTGCAATGAAATCACATTGTGAATACATGCTTCTCTGAGATGCCATTGTTCCTCTAGCCTATGAGTTTAAGACAGGTGTGAAAAAACGTCCTAAATGAAAACAGGCAATGAATAGGCAACCAACACTTTAATACCAGTTGTAAGCTTCCAACATTGAAGCTCACAATCGAAACTTTTCCCAGAATTTTTAGAATCCTCTTTCCACCTTAGAAAGGACAAGGGAGGTAAACGTCCATCTCAGTCTGAGTGGGTGGCTTTCTGCTTCCTGACCACACAAGCTTGGGCAAATTACTTAACCTCTCTGGACCTCAGTTTTCTCAGCTGTAAGATGGGCATACTGATGCCTGCCTCATAGGATCGTTAGAAGAGTGAGCACACACCAAGTGCCAGGCACAGAGTAGACCCTCAGTGAATACAATCCCACCCCTCTTCTTCTTTTTTTTAAATTGAATTGTCTTTTTATTATTAAATTGCAAGAGTTCTTTATAGATTCTAGATGCAAGTCCCTTATCAGACATATAACTAGCACATATTTTCTCCCATTCTGTGGGTTGTGGTTTCACTTTTTTTTGGTATTTTTTGGCCATGCCGCATGGCACGTGGGATCTTAGTCCCCAGCCAGAGATCAAACCTGCACCCGCCCCCTGCGTTGAAAGCACGGAGTCTTAACCACTGGACTGCCAGGGAAGTCTCCCACCCTTCTTCTTAAGTGGGTGCTCTTTCATGGGCCTGGTGCAGATGTGAAAACAACAGTTCTAGTGACAATGTTTCCTTTTGTCCTGGGTTCCAAAGGCCGTCCTTGTCCAACTAGGGAGCAAAATGCTCTTAGTAAAGGAAAAGATCAAATTTGGGGCATGACCTAAAACGCGTCTTAATTCTGTTTAGACCCTCAGGTCTCTGCGGGTGACTTGGGGGAACAGAGCTGCCTTCCCCCTCAACCCGCCAGCCTGTAAGAAACCACTACCCCACTCTCTTTCGCTGCTTTTTTACCAAGCTGCTCTACCCTTGTGTCTTTGCAGCTTCAGCCCATGCAGGGGATTGACTGGGACTGAGGGAACCACCTGGAAGCATGGAGACCGTGGTGATTGTTGCCATAGGTGTACTGGCCACCATCTTTCTGGCCTCGTTTGCAGCCTTGGTGGTGGTTTGCAGGCAGCGCTACTGCCGACCTCGAGACCTCCTGCAGCGCTATGATTCCAAGTGAGTGGCCCCGGGAGGGGAAGGAGGAGACAGGGTCTGTGCCCTGGGGCCCCTGACAAAAGAGAAAGAAGCTTGGTGCTAGGCAACTGTCCTTCAGCGTTTTGTCTCTGAAATGGTACCCAAGAATAAGGATGCAGAGGCAGAGAATGGACTGGAGGACATGGGCTTGGAGGGCGGGGGGCCAAGGGGAAGCTGGGACGAAGTGAGAGAGTAGCATAGACATATATACACTACCAACTGTAAAATATATAGCTAGTGGGAAGTTGCTGTATAACAAAGGGAGATCAACTCGATGATGGGTGATGCCTTAGAGGGCCGGGTCGGGGAGAGTGGGGGGGAGTCACGGGAGGGAGGGGATATGGGGCTATGTATGTAAATACAGCTGATTCACTTTGGTGTACCTCATAAGCTGGTACAAGAGTGTAAAGCAATTATATTCCAATAAAGGGCTTAAAAAAAAAAGCCAAACAAAAAGATACATGCACCCCAATATTCATTACAGCACTATAAAAAAAAATAGTAAAATAAAAGCTTTCCAGAAAGAAAAAAAAAAAAGGTACCCAAAGGCTGTCCTTCCCAATAAAGACCTCAGAGCTTGAGAATGTTCCTTAAGCTCCCCCAACAGCCTGAGCCAGCTCGGACTCTGTCTCCGAACATGTTCACCTAGCACAAATCTGTCCCAGACTGCCACCTCACTTAGCATTTCAACAGGCCAAATCCCTTTCCAACCAAATTCATAGGAGCGGAAATCCGATGCCCACACTCCAGCCACAAATCGAAGCAACAGACACTTGGGGTTGTGAAGCCCCCAGGTAGAACTGTTTCTCTGTTTCTGTGTAGATTTCTTCATGATGCTTTTCATGTGAAGCATAGTTTGTAAGCAAGATCCCGTTTTCCGTTTAAGGATATTTTAATAGATAGATCCCAAGGGACCCGGACCACGAAACCCTTAATTTCTCTTACCCCTCTATCTGAGTCCTGCCAGCATCTCTGTTGAGTGGTTAATAATTAGTCAGTGCCCATTTGTATGACCCAGGAAAGCCCTGCTATGGTGTCTCATGTTTTCAAGAACCCTATTTTAAAGTAGGAGGTGTTTTTACTTCTGCCATTTCTCTAGTATAACTAGGAGGGGGTGGGGCCATGCGGCTGGACCAAGGTGGCTCCCAGGAGTTGATTCTGCAGAACAAGTAGGGGGTACAGGTCAGTTTGAATAGTAGGAACTTTAGCTTCTCCATAAAAGGGGGCCTTGAAGGGGAAATAAGTTACAAACGGATATTATTTTCTCCCAAAGGAGCAGCCCTGTGTCGTCCATCGTTGTCACTATTGTGGTTGGAGCCCTGCCTCTCTCAGTGGCTCATCTTGTTCTGTGTCACTTTGCTTGTGTTTTCGTGCCCCTGCCTCCTTGACTCACTGTCTAGTCATGTGCCCTGCCCACCCTGCAGTCCTGATACCCTTAGGTTTGGCTCCAGAGCAAGTCCCTGCTTTAACTTACTCCCTTTATCCTTTTTTTTGGCGGGGGGGGAGGGGGGAGGTATATGGGCCTCAATTAGGAGAGTCAACAGTGGTCACCCATCACGAAGTCACCTACCTGGGCTTTCCTTCCAGGCCCATTGTGGACCTCATTGGCGCCATGGAGACCCAGTCTGAGCCCTCTGAGCTAGAACTCGACGACGTTGTCATCACCAACCCCCACATCGAGGCCATTCTGGAGAACGAAGATTGGATTGAAGATGCCTCGTAAGGCCTTGGGGACCGTTTGCTTTCCCACAGCTGCCTGGGGATGGTGAACCGGGCTTCTGGGTGCCCTGTCCTGGCTTCCTTTGCCAGAACCCTCGACTGGGTACCCAGGGGCACCGTGTCATTTGATGCTCTTTCCCCTGCCCTCACTGTGGGGGCAACTTAGAATATGACACCACAGTGTTTGGCTTCGCCCTCCCCATTTTGTAGACTTGAACACTGAGGCCCATAGATGTGTGGTAGAATATAAAGTCACCCTGCTGCGCTTGGGTTATCCTTGGGGCACCCGTGGATTTGACCCTCAGGCTCCAGGGATGCAGCCTTTGTCTCCGCTGTCCCTCGGGGATCCCTCCACCCACCAGGAGATGCTGCCGGTTGAGAAGTGTGTGCCGCTCCCTTCCCTGTCGCTCAGCCATTCATTTACTGGGCAGATGGTTACAGGTGTGATGTGTAGGCTCTGGGCCAGGCACTGCAGCCATGCAACTGTTGATGGAGGCAGAATTCTACTAAGTACAGTGTTTCAGAAATGATGGGGGTGCACGGTGCCGTGAGCACGTGGAGGAGGAGGAGGAGGAGGCGGCGTCTAGAGTTGCCTGGGGTGGGGAGGTGGGGATAGATTTCATGCATGCTTTCCCAGAGTGGGTGCCTGTTGTCATGGGTCTTTAAAGATGAGTTCGCCAGGCTGAGTGTACAGGGGAGGATTCCCTGGGCGAAAGGAATAGTTTCAGAAGCTCAGCGTTATAAAAAAGCGTGACTTGATCAGTGGGGAGTAGCACTCGCTGGAGGAATCGGTCGGGTGCAGGAGAGGAAGGGGAAAGAGGGGAAAAGCTGCTTCCTGGTTTAGCTCCTGGGCTTGTTCATTTTACCGCCGCGGGGTCCCTGCTCTCAGGTGCTCCAGCCGTGCGTGACGGTCAGAGCTGAAGGAGGCACAGAGGTGGTGGCTGGAGGGAGGTGGGCCTCTCTGGGGAAGCACTGACAAATGCTTCTTGTCTCCCCAGGGGTCTCATGTCCCACTGCATTGCCATCTTGAAGGTAATACTCTTCGATTTCCCCAGGAGAATAGGGGTGGTCACCAAAGCATCCATGTCTACAGACCGTCTGAGGGGAAGGGACTTTGGGAAGAGCACTGACCCTCGCAGGAGGACTTTTGTAACATGCTTGGCACTTGGAGTTTCTACTTTCTATTGTTCACGTCTGCTCCCCCTCGGTGGTCTGTTCTGCTTTAGAATTCTCGAGGCCCTTTGCACCTGGTCCTCATATAGGCAGTCACTAACCACGTTTTCAATGACCGTGGAGAAACCTGTGTGCAGGATACCACAGAGACTGCGCAGCTGTCTGGGGGGACACAGGGCTTCTCCACGTCTCCCGGGCAGTTTCTTTCATGAACAGAGAGCTCAGCTCTTGACCGCAAGTTGAGTTCTGTACTGGGGCTTCTCCAATTACTAGAAAGTTCCTCACCGACCCTCTTTGACTGTGACGGTGGTCAGCCAGAAGGGACGATGGGTGTTTTAAAATCCAAACCACGGGTACTTCAATTTGAAGGCAGACTTTTTCCTTTTAATGTCTGCAGCCTCCGAGACAGGGTGGAGAGTTGCATCCAATTTACATTTGGGGTAATTTTTACAGTTTGGGGTAATTTTTTATAGTTTCGGCATTTGGTTCTCAATTCTTGCCTGACGCTCTCCTGCTTAACAGGATAATAATATATTGAAATGTTTGGCTGATGGCAAATATTATTCATTTCAGGAACCTGGGGAACCACACATTTCTCTCTCTGTCTAGCAGTTATTCAAGATTTCAAAACAGACAGCTTTAAGTGTCATTCAGTACAACATATTAAAAAGTCTTTCATCCCACCTCTTCTCTAGCTATTGTCTTGGGGGACAAAGAAGTGCCTGGTAGGACATTGTTGTCCCAGAGTCCAGGCTTATCATTGAATTTCAAGAAGCTCTTGGGATATAGATACGGTTATAGATGGAGGTAGTTGGATCTAATGACTAGAGCAGTGATGGCATATTACATCCCCCTTCTCCCAACCAGGATGTGTCCTGGCTCTGGGTTTTTTCTCTTGCCCTTGCCTATTAGAGGAGGGGATGAATGACAGCTGAAGTGTGGGATAAGTCAGCCGGAAGGAGTCTTATTGGATTGGACTCTTTGGTCCATCCTGAGATCCTCAGATCAAAGGAGAGGCTCTCATCTTCCTCTTGGGATCTCAAGGCCCTTTTGCTTGGCCAGCTGCCCTTGAATCCCTGTAGTGGGGCCTCTAGGGAAGGGCCTGGGCTCTCACCTGGGTGGGATCTTGGGCTTCTTTCTGCCTCTCTTTTCCAGCCCCAAGTAGAAGGCGAATAATGGGACTTCTTTGCCAGGGCCAGAAGCACATCCAGGTTCTGACATCAGGGAGGCATGAAAGTGGGGAGCAAATCTTTGGGGGCAGCCAGCACTGTTGGTGGATGATGAGAAAGGCCATGTGTCCTCGTCTTGCCGTTTTCCTGCTTTTTTTCCCAGGCCCTCTTATCAACATCTTGATAAACATGCTAAAATGTTCCTTAGAAAATTGTTGAAATAAGTTCCACTTTTGGAGGATGTGCTTAAAGGGAACGGTTGCCCTTTGTCCAGCCATGGTTCTGAGGGTACCTGAGGAGATCTTTATCGTTTTGGAAGCGGAAGCCAGGAGGTGAAGGAATCAAGAGAGAAAATAGGTTTTTGCCCTTAAGCGAGGAGGTGAAATTAGAGCACATGATTTTTCTTAGACCGATTATTTCAGCTCAGACTTCTCTAAGCCGAAACCCTGACCCTGATCTGAGGTTCCCACCCCTCCCTCCTTGGATTTGCCTCTTCCGTCCCATTTCCTCTCATCTCTGTGTACTTTTCACTGCAATCTGTCCTTTAGGTTAGGGGGCCCAGCTGTGAGGTGGGGGGGCATGTTTGTCTCTGTGGGGGTGGCAGAAGCCCTCGGGGAGCTGGGTTCCTCATCACCTCTCTCCTCTCTGCTGCGCTAGATCTGTCACACTCTGACAGAAAAACTTGTTGCCATGACAATGGGCTCGGGGGCCAAGATGAAGACCTCAGCCAGTGTCAGTGACATCATCGTGGTGGCCAAGCGGATCAGCCCCAGGTGAGGTCCCCACACTCCTGGGGGGGTGGGGAGGGGAAGGGCTGGAAGCTGAGGTGGGGGAAGGGACAGGCTCTCCTGAGAAACTCTGGGGGTGACTTCGGTGGTTTATGTCCCATGCATTCCCAGACACCCAGGAGGGTTTAGACGCTGGGAGGCTTTCACATGGTGGTGTCACATGGCTCCCCTCCCCTCCAGCACGTCCCCTCCTATAGGCTTCTTGGGAAATGCTGGTATACAACGAGTTCTGACCGACTCCCTCTGCCTCAGTCCCATCCCAGCCAGGGCTGCTCTCCTTCCCTTTGCCACACCTTCTTCCGGGGCTCCGGGCCAGCAGGCAAACGCCCCACGGGTGCCACACCCCTGTGTGCAGTGACCTCCTGGCTGTGCCCCATCCCAGCGGGCGTCTGCACTGGAGACCAGCTCCTTGCCTCTGTGCTGTCACCCCCTGCCCCATTCAGGGCCCGGCCAGCAGCCTCCAGGACCGGGTGGGAGGTGAAGAGATCGTTCAGATCTCCCAAATTCCAGGCTGTCTGCAGAATCCCATGTGGGAGGCAACCGGCAGGATTGCAGTCAACAGCTCCACCCCCTCATTCCCGCTCGACTTTGTGAAGAAAATAAAGCCCCTTTCTTGGAGGGAAGTGTGGTACTAAATTGGTGCTGCCACCTGGTGGCTGGAATGTGGATGTGCCTGAGCCAGGAGTTGTTCCCCAGTTCAGGATGTTTTCTTAATCAGCCTCAGAGTTCCCCGGGGGTCCTTGCTTTCCACGTTGCTGTGGCCTCGGGTAGATCACGAGGAACCAGGTCTCGGAGGGAACGTGAAAGAGTTGGTGCACTTGAACTCGGTCCAGGGAGTTCAGCGAGTTGAGAACGAGGGAGGGAGGTGAATCCAGAAGAGTTCTTGGCTTTCTCTGGAGCGGCCGGTGTGGGTGTGGCTACACAAGTGGGATCAGCCTGGGTGGGCCCCTGGCCTGAAGACCCTCTGACCCAGGCTCTGGGCAAGCACCAGACCTTCCTGTGGGCTCCCGTGATCGGTGGAGGCTGCATCGCTCATACCTGCTGGACCTCCCTCATGCTTCCTGTCACTTCTAAGGGCCATTCCGGGGGCCGGACAGATTCCTGTGACTTCAGGTTACAAGGCAGCATCGCCAGGAGGGCTCGGAGGAGGGAAGAGATGGAGATTTCTGAGTCCCGGTGGAGTCTTGTGTGGTCAGGATTAGCAGCAGTGCTAGAGCAAGGGTGTGGCATCGCTCAGAGGGCAGACCTCACCTGGTGCGTCCTATAGATGGCCCCTCCTACAGATCACCTCCGATTGCTTCCAGAACGATCCCTGCCATAAATCAATCAGGGGCCTTGCTTTGTCTTGTCGCCCTCACACTTCTTTCTCCTTCTGGCCGTTTTTTGTCCCTGTTGTTTTTCTTGCTCCATTTATTCCATATAGTGTGTTGATAGCATATTAGTTTCAAGGAGAGTGGCTTCAGCTGCAGGGCAGAAAAAGGGCTGGGCTAAGACAGGCGCTGAGTGACCACACCTCTGCACTTCCGACAAGGGCATCTGTTTTCAAGTGCTTTTGGAAATCAAACAATACATCATTATTTTTTCTTCTTGTCTGTCAAGTGGTCCAGGAGCAAGGATTTGGATGAAAACTTTGAACCATGCAAATGAGAATGAATTGTAGTTCCTTCTTGAATTTGATTAAAAAAAATGAACTATGAACAGTACTGTGTGCTCAAAGAAATCCAATGGAACAGTTTGAACCCAAATTAAACTTGGAGGGTTTTTTTAGTGTTCTGTATAACTACCTTTAACCATTTTTTTAAAATGTCAAAGCAATAAACACTTGTAAAAGTGAAAACATTGCAGAAATATAGTATCTGAAAGGTGGCGCCCCCCCACCCCCCAATTCCACCTCATCCCAATTCCTGGAAGTAATCACTGTCGAACGGTGAGTCGTCCTCCAGACTGCCCCCACCCCCTGCATTTCATAGCTTTTGTTTATTTATTTTTATGCAAATAGGATCCATCCGACTTCATATATTGTGTGGCAGTTTGCCTTTTTGATGCAGTAGTATATCTTGAACATCATCCCAGATGTGTGAACTTGTACTTTTAAACCATTGGAACTGAAAACCAGAAGAAATATCCTCTAAATGGAACCCGAAGTCTTTTCTGTTTGTCTCTTAAGAATGCAGTTAGAGAGAGTTGCTAAAGGCCAGGTCTGGAATATCAAAAGAGAAGCATTGGGATAAGGAAAGAAAAGAAGGAGAAAGGGCCATAAGAAAGGCGAAATACTGAAAACCTTTTCCCTACCCTCAGAGTGGATGATGTTGTGAAGTCAATGTACCCTCCGTTGGACCCGAAGCTCCTGGATGCCCGGTGAGTGTGGTGCATCTTTTCATGCTGGAGGCTTCCCGAGTTATCAGATCTGTGAGGTTGGCTGTTTGGATTGTGGAGGAGAGGCCTGTTTTGGTGGGTTCCGGAGGCTGCCTGGGCTTTGGGTACCATTCAATTTGGTCAGCCAACCAATGAGCCACACCTGGCTGGATGCTAGAGGCCAGTGCTCTTCCTGAAACCCCAGAGGAGGAAGAGCCCGTCTGAGATTTTGAATTATTATGATTAAACATCCGTCCAGGCTAAGTCCTGCCCGCACCTTCCCTCCCTCCCATTGCCCCCATGGCTCTCTCTGCTCTTTCGACCCTGAAAGCAGACATGCCTCAGCTGTGAGTGCCGCCCAGTGGGTCGCTAATGCGGCTGGTGGGCAGGAAAGGAGAATGGAAATGACAGGTCAGCTAAAGCTGTGCTCACCTTCCACAGGACGAACCCAGGAACCCCTGTCTCGTGATCCTCTCTTAACACGCAGAGTGTAGTTAGGCTTTTGAAAGTGTTATGTTCTTCTACCAGATGTAAAGCCACTTTAAAAAAAAACATGTTCTTTTGTCTCTCAGATTTATATGACTGTTTCACAGGCGCATTGTACAATAATTGCCAGACAGGCTGTGGGTCACAGCAATTCAGTTGGTCTCTCTGCTCCGATCCTATTACTGCCCAGCTGTGTTCGTGGGCTTGTCATCTGTAATGCATTCCCAGATGCCTCTTGCACACTCAGTATGTAGAAGATTTGCTGCAGTGAATCTTTCAATACTGAAAAAAAAGGTCTCCTCCTCCATTTGGTTTGCAATTGAATTTTAAAAGTATTTAATTAATTAATTAATTTATTGGCTGCATTGGGTCTTATGGCTGCATTGGGTCTTCATTGCTGCACGCGGGCTTTCTCTAGTTGTGGAAAGCGGGGGCTGCTCTTCGTTGCGGTGCAACGGGCTCCTCATTGTGGCAGCTGCTCTTGTTGCAGAGCACAGGCTCTAGGCACACGGGCTTCAGGTAGTTGCGGTAAATGGGCTCTAGAGCTCAGGCTCAGTAGTTGTGGCGCATGGGCTTAGTTGCTCCACGGCACGTGGAATCTTCCTGGACCAGGGATCGGACCCGTGTCCCCTGCATTGTCAGGCAGATTCTTAACCACTGCACCACCAGGGAAGTCCCCAATTAAATTTTTTTTTAGGGTGTAGTAAACCAGCCCAGGGCCTTATTGATTCAGTATCAATAAGTGATTCCCAAGGTGGGGTATGAATATCTTGTCTTCAAGTAGGCAGCAGTTGGGGACATGCTTATCCAATTGACCAGATCCAAATTGTCCCACAAAACCCTCTTCTGGGAGATGTTAATGGATGTGTTGTAGAAAGTGGGCTCACAGTCTTAAATAAGTTAGTGAGACTCTGAGTATTAGATTCTCCCCTTAGAGCTTTATCATGTGTATCATCTGAGAAGGGCTTCAGTACCCCCAGACATTCTCCAATTTATTTGAGCATAGACCCCTCTTTAAATTACATACCCAGCAACTCCCTATGGAAGGGACGCCAGCTTGGGGAACCCTAGTCGGGACTCAATCTCTTTGGGCTTTGGGACAAAGTCCCTTATATCCTAGGGAACCTGATCCTGTTGTTTTTTCTAGGACAACTGCCCTGCTCCTGTCTGTCAGTCATCTGGTGCTGGTGACCAGGAACGCCTGCCACCTGACCGGGGGCCTGGATTGGATTGACCAGTCACTGTCAGCTGCCGAGGAGCACTTGGAAGTCCTTCGAGAAGCAGCCTTGGCTTCAGAGCCAGATAAAGGCCTCCCAGGCCCTGAAGGCTTCCTGCAGGAGCAGTCGGCCATTTAGTGCCTACCGGCCAGCAGCTGGTCACAAGGGCCAGCCCTCTGCCGTGGCTGGGTGGCTCAGCTGTGCCTTCTACTTCTTCCTGTAGAGTTAGTTTGTTCTCCACGGCCGGGGAGTCCAGTGTGTGTGCGTAGTAAAGCAGTTGATGCCTCTGTTGTAGTTACAAATGGTGGCTGGTGAGTGGCAGTCTAATCCCACACTTAGGGGAGATGACAGTTACCATTTCTGCAGCGGAGCTTTGAAAACTGGAGGATTGCAAGCTTTATTTAGCTCACCTAGTGTTTTCAAGAAAATCCAGCACCATCTAAGAATCAGGAGGTTTCACATTAAATCAGAATTTCTGGCTCCTCTTGAACAATCAGATGAGGCAACTCTGATCTGCATTTTCCAAAGAGGACAATCAATTGGAACTAAGTGGGAGTTGCTTCTTTTTGACAATACTGTACTCTCTCACCTGGCCTGTTTCATTTCTTTGTGTTATCTGCCCGGTCCCTGTGGCATCTGAGTCTCTCCTTCCCTTTACAGGTTTGGGCTTGAAGGTGAGCGATGTAGAGTTGATCTTTCCCTTTTTATCATTATGCCTGCAATTTTACCTAGTCACCACTAGGTGGAGAGTAAACGTATACTTAGCTTTCCCTCAAGTGTGTGGTTATTGAGTCAAATTCAAATGCATGGTGTGTGGTGGGACATATTTATCTGAGAACTGAGGATGGAAGGAGAGAGGCTGTGAATCCAGGAGATGCCTTGTGCGTGTGACTCAAAATGACATATTCAGAGGCCACCCCTCTCCCCTCCACCCCAGTTCAGGCAGAGATGAAGATACCACCATGAAGTATTGTTTTCACACTAGCAATGACATCCCCTTTCTTTTGGTATGTGTTCGTTTGGCAAATATTGAAAGATGAGGGGCATTTTTATGACTTGACACCTCTGGGGGACCCAGAACCACAATTGCATTATTCAGACATGCATCCAATTCCATAATTTCCATCACAAGCATATAGGAACACCTGAAATACTTTGCTTCCTCCCAGGATTTCAGAGCCAACCTCACTCTTAGGAGAGGGCGCTGGCTTGGGGGCTGCCTTGGTTCATACCCTGTGCTGTGAAGCATGTTTGGAGCACCATACCTGTTCCCATTTCATTTTCTGTGGCCTAACTCAAGTCAGCAAACCCCTCAGCCTTATTCTAGAGATCTGGGAGGCCATATTCCCAAGTCCAAGATTGGGGCCTTGTTAGTCATTGAGATGTGTCATCCGTCCAATTTCATCCTCTCCTAAAAAGCAAGGTGCTGCTCTCCAGCGTGGTGCACACCAATTCCCACTTGGGGAGATGGAGTCAGGAGAGGGAAGCTGGGGCTCAGCTCTCATGGAAGGATGGAGGGATCCTGAGGACAGGGGACACCTTTTTGGATTGTTCACGCCATCAACGCTGAACACATGCTAGGTAACTTTCCTGTCCTGCTGGTGAGCTGTGAATGGGAAACATCCATGGAGTCACTGTAACTTTTCTATCTATGGCCTCCACCAGTAGATATCCATAGCCATCCTGTTTTTGTCCTTTTCCCTCCCATTCCATAGCTGCTTTCATGACCAGGCTGGAAACCACCATGCTAAGGGTGCAGTGGCTTCCACAGTTGAGCCTGCATTTTGACCTGGACCAGAGCCCTAAGCCAAAAAGAGCTCTCAACCTCTCAAACACCATCCACGAGGTGTGGGGTTAGAGGTGGAAACGTTTCCCAGCATCACCTCCCAACTCTGAACCCTGGCAGGTCCCAATCCACTTACTTTCTTAAGCCCTGAGATGCTGCTCTTTTAGAAATGAGAAGAGGTTAAGACCTTGGAAGTGTCTGCTAGGCTGCAGGATCTCCAGTTCTGCTGCTGTGTAGTTTTTTTTTTGTCTCCACTGCAGGACAAATAAGTCTCTGGATCAGGTTGGTGTTGGTGGTTTGTGGTTGATTTGGAACCACTGTCTTGGGGGTGGGATTGTTCTAGCCTTTTGGGAGTTGGCTGAACTTGCCCCCTCACTTGGGAGGGGCTGGTCAGTGGGCACTGGGGATCCAGCCAGGTGTGGTTTCCCAGGAGATGGACACACCCCCAAGTCCCTAGTTCACTGGTGTCTGTGTATACGGTTGTAGATCTTTTCTTCCATGACCCCCACCCCCTCCTACCCTGGAGTAGGAGCAGCAGACTCAAATTCTGAATGAAGAAGGGATGAGGGATAGGAATTTATGGTGAAAAGAGCAAGCTCTTTGAAGTCAGACAGAATTAGATTCAAATTTGGGCTCAGTCATTGGCTGTGTGAGCTTGGACAAGTTACTTAACCTCTCTGGTCCTTAGCTCTCTCACCTGTAAAATAAGGCTCCTGCCTTATTGGGTTGGTATGTCAATCGAATGAAGCAGTGTATACGAAATGCCCAATTGTGTACCTGGTACTGATTAGCCAATGTTAACCCTTCTCTCCCCAAAGCCCCCTGTGCCCTGATGCAGCTGATCGAGATGGTGTCACCCCAGTTACCATGGCTCTGTCCAAGCAGGGGCTTCTGTTCCTGAGCTCTGGAACCAAGTAGCCAAAATTCTGGAATCACTGCAGTAGGGAGAGTGGCCCAGGCTTGTGCCCCTCACCCCAAGTATGTTCACAACAGGAAGGGAATCAAAGCTCTTGGCCTCTTATCAGTGTTCCCAGGGTTGACTGCCCAAGCTTACATTCCTCCAGAGCGCAGCCAGCAGGGAGCCTCCTCCAGCTTGTGAAACCTCCCAGACGGAACACGTGTTCCTGGCATCCGACCTACCCTGCTGCTTGCCGTGACTGCCTCATTCCAGGAGCGCCTTCTCTTCAGAGACCCTTTCTACTCCATGCGCCCACATGAGTCTGATCTTTAGAAAACAGTTCAAAGCCCCTGAGTTGCCTTACGACCTTGGACACCCCTTCGCTCCCTCTGTCCTCCCCTCCCTCCCTTCTCCTCTCCTCCCTCCCTGCACCCCTCCTTCCCAGGAACAAGTCCTGTTTACTTTGGGGGAAGCGTAGTACTAGGTGCTGGGGATATGGGACCAAAGCCACAATCCCTGGCCTTAAGAAGCAGAGACAAGTGAGCAGTTGATTGAACCATGACTGTGGCCAGTGCAGTGAGGGAGGGATGCCTAGCCCCAGGGGCCCCAGGGAGCACAGGGCAGGAAAGGGGTGGGGGAGGAAACCTGGGAAGAGCTGATGCCTGAGTGGAGACTTGACAGAGGGTTGGTGAGGTGTGCAGGGCAGACCAGACCACATGGGAAAGGTCCCGGGCCAGAAGAGCATGACATCTGAGAAATGCAGGTGATTGGGGGGCGCTGGAGGTTGGGCTGTGAGAGTGGGGCTGGACAGGTTGGCAGATCATGGAGGGTCTTATAGGTTATATTAGGGAATTGGAGCTTTATCCTGAGCATAATGGGGACCCTAGAAAGGCTTTATCTGGGGAGGGACTTGGGCAGAGTCACAATTTAGAAAGAGAGTCTTTTACTTCATACCTTATGATGTTAGACTCCAAGACCCCCATAAATGCGCCTGATGCCGCTGAGTACATGTTTCTCACTGAGTCTAAGAGGCTTATGATTCAATCACGACATAAAGGCACGGTGGGCAAATGCTTAGGAAGAGAGAGGCCAGGAGTTAGAACAGGAAGTGCCGGGGTAAGAACGTAGTCGCGCTGGATCTGATCCTGGTAGGTAGTTCCAGTGTCTTTGTATCAGAAACGCTGATGAGCAGTGTGGAGAATCTGCAACATCACTGAGTCCTTGCTGTTTCATTCTATGTGTATTTTATCATCCCCATTTTACAGATAAGGAAACCAGACACTAGAGAGACCAGTAACTTTCCTGCTGTTATTAAGACTGAGAGTGGGGGGAGTTCCCTGGTGATCTAATGGTTAGGATTCAGCACTTTCACTGCTGTGGCCCAGGTCCAATCCCTGGTGGGGGAGCTGAGATCCCACAAGCCCTGTGTCATGCCAGAAAAAAAAAATGAGAGCAGGAACTTCAACTCCCCACCTTGGTTCTGGACCACCACTCCTGCCTGCCTGGGTTTGGTGAGTGGGGAAATCCACAACAGGAAGGAAACAGCAGGTCCCAGCGTTATCCTATTCTCTTCTAATTCTAATATTTTTCATTAAAAAATGGTGGTCACGACCCATAAATTAATTTCATGGCCCACTAATCGGTTTCAACCCACAGGATGACAGAACATGGGCACTAAAACGAGGGCTGGGGCATGGGTGAGGTGTTCTTTCTCCATTCAAAATGACTTAATTTTATCCTTTTTAAGTAAAACACGCCTTTACCAGGAGAGCGGCAAAAAAAATTTATGGTGCAAAATGGAATAATTAATTTATTACATGATTGATTAATTCGAGACTCATCTGTGGAGCATCTACTCTGGATTAAACCCTGGGATACAGGAATGAATAAAAATATAATGCCTCTCTTGAGATGCATATAATCTAAGGAGGAAAGAAACCCATAAAGAGTCATTTTCCATCTAATTCAGGAAGCACTGGGTAAGGGGATGTGTGTGTCATGAGAGCATAGAGCAGGGGTGCCAACCCCAGCTGGCGAGAGATTCCCGAAAGTGATGCTGTCTCAGAGGAATTGTTAAGGTGTAGGAGTTAGCTGGGAGAAGAAGATTGCATTGGGTGGTAGGAGATGGAGGTGGAGGAGGACAGAGGATTGAAGAAGGGCAATCTTTGCAGCGGGCATCCCATGCCGGGCTCGAGGAATTATTGCTGCAAGTGTCAGAGGGGAGGGCGGGGGCATGGTGAGAGATGAGACGGGAGAGGAAGGTAAGAACCAGAGCCTGGACTTTTCCTCTAGGTGGTTGGGAGCTATTGAAAGTTGAAGAAGTGCTCACTTTTTCTTGGAAAACAATCGAATGATCTCTGCATCCTTATCTGCCTTTAATGTTATCCGAACTTGATAGATGAACCATGGTTTAGTGTTGTGTTAATTTGCGTTTCCCTGACTACCGATGGAGTGAAAGATCTTTCATGCGTTTATTAGCTCTTTGTACTTACGCGTGTCCTTTGCCTGTTTTCCTTCTGGGATTTTAATATTTTTCTTATCGATCTATATGAGCTCTTTATATATTAAGGATAACAACCCTTTGTCATATTTATTGCATAGACTTTCCCCAGCCTTGTCATTTGCCTTTTAGTTTTGTTTAGAATGGTTTCTGACATCCAGACGTTTTAAATTTGATGTAGTCAAATATATTGATTTTCTTTCCCTTAGTGATTTCTTCCATTGCTTTAATGCTTAGAAAATCCTCTCTCATCCAAAGATCAAATAAATATCATTGCGATGTTTGAAGCAGTGAAGCACCATGGGTGAATGATTAATAATAATAGTCACAGATTAGATACAGTGGTAAAACAAACAAACCAACCAGGCTGGAAGAAATCGAAACTTCCGTTATTCATCCCAAACCCAGCTTAAGTTTAAAGGTGAGAACCATAAGGGATTGGGCTTCCCTGGTGGCGCAGTGGTTAAGAACACGCCTGCCAATGCAGGGGACATGAGTTCAAGCCCTGGTCCAGAAAGATCCCACATGCCGTGGAGCAACTAAGCCTGTGTGCCACAACTACTGAGCCTGTGCTCTAGGGCTTCTCATTGTGGTGGCTTCTCTTGTGGAGCACGGGCTCTAGGCATGCAGGCTTCAGTAGTTGTGGCTCGCAGGCTCTAGAGCAGAGGCTCAGTAGTTGTGGCGCATGGGCTTAGTTGCTCCGCAGCATGTGGGATCTTCCTGGACCAGGGATCCAACCCATGTCCCCTGAATTGGCAGGCAGGTTCTCAACCACTGCACCACTAGGGAAGTCCTGGTATTTTTTCTAATAACCCACATCTAATAAGTCGAGGTATTATTTCTAATAACCCACATTTTGAATCAAAATTTGACTGATCAGTGTTACTCAAAGTATGGCCCACTTTTTTTTTAAATTGAAGTATAGTTGATTAACTTTCTAATGTTAGTCTACAAACTGGTCTTTTAAAAAAATTTTTTATTGGAGTCTAGTTGCTTTACAGTGTTTGTTAGTTTCTACTGGACAGCAAAGGGGCCCATAATCATGGTCCCTGTACTCTGAGAACGATGGAGAACCAGCGAAGATAAAACCTAAATAATTCTTGGTGTCTCTTGGAGCCATTCTCCATGTAGAGTTTCACTTGAGGAGGCACAGCCCAGCAGGCAAAAGTAGCTAGAAAGGAAGACCAATGACAAGCTTGACAATGGCACCAGTCTGCACTCCCTTAGACATGATAGGGCAGGTTTAGGTGCACTCCCTTAGAAACTAGCCGCTCTTCATCTGGACCAGGTGGTGGGGAGATAATGTCATCTCTCATTCTTTTTTGTTTCTTTTTTTTTGGCTGCACCCCACGGCAAGCGGGATCTTAGCTCCCCTACCAGGGATCAAACCGGTGCTCCCTGCAGTTGAAGTGCAGAGTCTTAACCACCAGACCACCCGGGAAGTCCCTGTCATCTCTCATCTTTTTCCCTCTCTTCTTGGTGCCAGGAGGGAGTCTAGGTTTGGATCCTGACTCTGCCACTCCAGAGCCATCTCCTTTCCCACCTGCCTGCCTCCCTTCCTTCTGCAAATTCCACCCGACATGTGTTATGTGCCAAGCATCGTCTAAGTGGTGAGGATCAGGGCGGAGTAAACCACACAGTTCTGACCGTGTGGGATTATAGACTAGTGAGGAAAGGCAGGTATCAAGCAAATGACTGTTTGAATCAATGGAAAATGAAAAGTTTTTAAAACTATTTTAAGAAGAGAGAGAAAATCTTGCGAAAGATTATTAGGGTAACTGATCTATGTTGATGCCAAGGAAGGCTTCCCTTAATAGGGATCTACCCTCTGGAGGATAAGCGGGAGTTCAGGGGTGGAGGGGTGGAGACACAAGGAAGGACAAGAACTGAGACATGGCCAGTGTGACTGGCGAGGAGACCGGGAGGAAGACAAAGGTGACAATAAGGCAGGAGGTCAAACCATGCCCGACCTTTTAAGCCACGTGAAGGATATCGGTCTTTTTCTGAAGAGCGATGTGAACCCACCCATGCAAATGGTTTGTTCAAAGCTGGTGGGGTTGGAGTGGGCTGGAGGTGGAGATAAAATCAGATTCGTATTTTGAAAAGGTCATTTTGGCTTCTTTGTGGAGAACCAATTGGATTGGGCCAGAGTGAATGGGGAGACCTAGTGGTATTGCAAGAGAAGAAGGTAGCTTCTTCTGGGCAGGGAGAGGGAGATGGAAAGTTAGGAGGGTGAATATATTCAAGAAAGATTTAGGAAGTAAAAGAAATAGGGCTTGGGGTGGATAGGATATGGGACAGCAATGCAAGATGATGGGGTGTCCAGAAAGACTCCTTGGTTTCAGGTTTGCACACCTACATGGCTAGGACAGTTTGGGAATATGGATTCCTGGTATAGGAAATGCTGGAAGAGGATCAGGTTTGGGGAGGAGGCTGAAACCATCTGCTTCAGATTTGAAGATTATTAGGTGCATTTGAGATATCTAAGCTGAGTTTGATATAATGGTTTGAAGCTCAGAGAAGACTGGGCTGGAGATTTTTCATAGGTCCTTGTTAGAGTTATACCTAATGGGGTGATGCTAGGGAAAGAGTATGGAGTGAAAAGAGAAGAGGACCACAAGGCACTCCAACATCTAATATGATCTTGGGCCAGTCTAAGGCCAGTCTAGTTATTTTGATAGTGACCTAAAATACCATATGCCCAGTGCCCGGCATGTAGTATGCACTCAATAAATGCTAGATACAATTTCCCTTCTCTCCTTTTAACTACTCTGCTACCTTGATTTTATTTCTCTGTATTTTCTGGCTTTATGTGTTGCAGCCAGAGACTTGAAACTAATGCTTCCAACTTGAGATGGCCCCAGGGTACTTGGTGTCTATACCAGTCAAGGACTGTTCTCTTCCAAGACTCAGTTCTGAAGAGCCTACCTTTTTGAGAGCTCTCTGAACGCGAACTAAGAGAACTCTGAGCCTTTGTTTAGTTGACCAATGACCAACACTTGGACAGCCAATGTTCTTAGCACACACAGCAACCTCAACTTTAGAATGATAATCATGCTACCTTTAGTTTCTAGAACATTTTGTGTTTGTTTTTTCAGAGAATTTTCACAGCGATTATCTCCGTTGTTCATCCCAGGATTTTTATTATGAAATGCATTTGCATATTTTATTTACCTCTAATTCTTTCTCCAGAGCTGAAACAACGGCACTTTGAGCAAATACACATAAGGATGATTTAGGAATTCATTCCTCTCTTATGCTTCACTTTGCTTTCTCTTGTTTTTCCATTTTATTTTCAAATTGTGAGTTTTATCTTCCTGATCATATGCTTTCCCATGTTTCAGTGGTTCTCAAAATCACAGTTCTGTTCTCTTTCCTTCTTTTTGGCTCCTGCCGTCTTTATCTCCTTTCACCGATACCAAGTCTTCTGGCCCCCAAAGCCCACCATTCCTGCACATTTAGAAACTCACGTTTTTGACTCCTCTGCACCTTATTTCTCTCTGAGGCAGGTGCTGTTTATTCTGCACGGATGCTTCATATTAGCTTTACCTAGAGATTTGTTATGCAAGACAGCCTCATCCAGGTTCTTCCTTTGCCCCTGGCATCTTAAAAGGTTCTCTCTGCTTCTCAGTCTCAAATCACTCCCTTCTCCCCGCCCCCTTCTGCATTATACTTCCGTGATTTTCCTTTCTCTATTCTTTATCTGCGTCTTCTGCTCTCTGTGTTCATCCTCTCATTAAGCATGGATGGAGCCCCTACGATGGATCAGACTCTGCTGGGCTCTGGGGACTCAGATACCCCTAACCTGGTCTGTGACCTTGAAGTGCCCACAGTCTGCAACTGTGGGTTGCAGACCCAAAGGCACATTTGAATCACTGAATTAAAAAAAAAAAGCCGAAGTCCTAGCCCTAGAGATTCTGATTTAATTGGTCTTGAGTGGGACCCAGGAATTATTATTTTTTAAAATAGATTTTAATGTGCAGCCAGGGATGAGAAGCACTCACTAGCCTAATGGACCAGAGGGATGTGTACACAAATGATTATAATACAATGTGAAGGCAGAGGGAAGCAGAGGGGCTGGAGGAGAATAAAGAGAAGCCCAGTAGTCAGCCCGGAGCAGATGACTCCGGGCCCCCTCCCATTCTAGAGAACCTTTTCATAGCGCCCTCCCAGTTTTTAGTTGGATGGCAGAAATGAAAGCCTGTCTCAAAGCAGGGTTACCTTCTGTCTTCTTAAAAGAGCAATTATGGGCGTGGCCTTGGGAGCCAACCTGCCTCCAAATCCAGCTTTGCTGCTTATTGGCTGTGTGGTCTTAGGCAAATTGCTTGCCCACTTTTGTCTCAATACTCTTGTCAATGAAGTGTGAGTGTGTGTGTGTGTGAACTGAGGGACGTAATGTCTGTAGTGTGCCCAGCCCACGGCCCTACACCCAGTCGGTGCTCAAAATAGTGGCGACAGCCACTTTGAAGTACCGTAGATGCTCTAATGATGCTCAGTGGTTCTTCTTTCAGCAGCAAATACTCCAAAGACCTTCTGTCTTTGCCCTGTCGGTCCATCCCTGCCGGAGGGTGAGACATTTCACTTGGTCCACCTTCATGCAGGTTTCAATACCTGCAACTCACCCTCGAGGCACCCTCTTCTCCAGGTCCTTTCTTTCAAATATTTGGCATTTTCTTTGTCTCCAGAGTTCCCGCCGACACGTCTCCTGGCTCCTGTCCGGTCCAAAGCTGATCGTGGACCTGAGCGGGATGACTCCCCCACCACTTCCTCTGTGGGTGCCCCGTGGTTTCTCCTGTGATGGCTGAGTGGTTTGCTGCCGTCCAGTGCGGCACCCATAGCCTAGTCTGCTGGGGCAGCCCCCTCCCATGCCGGCCTTGGCACAGAAGCCTTGCTCCTACTTGTGGTGGGTTTGAAACACAGCACTGGGCCCCAGCGTGTCAGAGCTGCCCACTGCTTTCCACACTATTGTTTTTATTTTATTTAATTTTTTTTAAATTGAAGTATGGTTGGTTTATAATGTGTTGGTTTCTTGTGTACAGCAAAGTGATTCATATATATAGCATAGAATACATGTATAGAATATACATACAGAGTAGAATTTTAAACAATCTGGAAAAGAATATACAGAATATATATAATATACAGAACAGAAAAGAATCTGAAAAAGAATATAGATATTAAAATATATAAAATACAATTTTTTAAAATTGAAGTACAGTTGATTTACATGGTTATGTAAATCAACTATACTTCAGGTGTACAGCAAAGTGATTCAGTTATTTATATACGTTCTTCTTCAGATTCTTTTCCATTATAGGTTATTACAAGATAGTGACTATCGTTCCCTGTGCTGTGCAGCAGGACCTTGTTGTTTATTTTATACACAGTACACACATATTGTTTCCTTGGCTAGCCCTCTCCTTTTCCTGCCACAGCACTCCAAGGTTTGCTGAGTCTTGAAGCAGTTTGGAGAGCTCAATAGCCAGACCCCAAGTCCCTGGGGCACTGACTTGGTTTCAGGGCTTGGTCAGTTCTAGACTTACGGTGTTAGCCTGGGACACCATATTCTCCCTCTGCAGCCTGCCCCTCACTCTCTCCGAGCCTTCCTTTCTCCTGGAACAGAGCTCCGAATGCTGCCTGTTGCCCACACTTCTCTCTGGTACCAGCTGTATCTGTCTCTCCCCTTTCAGCCCCACCGCTGCCTTCTGGCCCTCGCTCCCACCCCACCGAATTTCTGAGGGATGTCCGCTCCTGACCCTCCACCCTGCCTGCTACCCTGCCTTTCTCTCCTAATGACCATCCTGTTCACACAGACTGCTCACTGTGGTTCTCCTTTTTTAATTTTTATTTTTTAGCGATTTCTGTTTCAATCCATCACCTTTACCATTTCTCTCTCTGCTCTTCGTGATTTACTTCTGCAAATGGGATTACCTGTTTTGCTCTTTACAACTTTTGGCTTTATTCCTCCCCGTGAAAAGCTTTCTCATGTTGTTTTTCCAGGGGACCCAGCCCCATCTGGCTTACGAAAGATGAACAAAACTACCTTTCCCAGGATCACGGTTGTTGTTGGACTGGTAACTTCCTCCTGACCTGATGGGAATTTGTGTAACCCCCATGCCCTCTCCTCAGGACATCACATCCCAAACTCGCCTTGCTGAAGTCCACGGGCCTGGGAGGCCCATGCCTGGGAGGTCCACAGAGGTAGCAATTGTTGTTCCTGTTATGAAATTAGGAAAATGAGGCTTAGCAGGGAGGAGGCTGAGGCCCAGAAGAAGAACGAACTCTCCAAGTTCACGTGGCTACTAAGGGAAGACGTGAGAAGAGAAAGGACACCAAGGAGTTCCCGGTTCATTGTCGGGCCCAGGGCTCCACCTGGACGTGATGACTGGGCAGGCAGCTGGTGCAAGGGTGAGCTCTGGATGCTGTTCTCAGGAAGGTACCATAAAACACTTGTTGGCGTGAGCCCATGACCCTGGCCTGCTGGTCTGTTGGGTTAATATTTCAGAGTGTCAGATGGATCACCATGTTTCTACTAATTTTTAGGATGTCAGCCACAGGGACTCTGGGAATAAGATTCAGCAACATCTTCCCTTGTACACTGGATATAAGGCATGCAGTCCCAGTGGTTTTCTGGTTTGCGCGTGCCTTTAGTCCAACGTCTATGTTCTGTTTGGATAAGAAGTTCAGCAAGGAGGCCAAATTCAGTCACTCCACTCAACTTAAACCTGGTGTTCCCTGCACAGGTGGGATCAGGTGTGTGCGCGCGGACACGGACATGCACATGTGAGCATGTGAGGAGTAGGGATTTGCTCTTGCTGAAGCTAAGACTAAAAACAGAAGACCTGTGTTGTTGGCCAAGATAAAATATCTGTCCTTCTCATCTTCCTTTAGAAACCCTACTCAAATGCACTTTTCTCATGGTGGAGCCACGCGGAGGACGGGTAGAGTCTCTCTCCCTACTGTCCTTTGCTTCTGCCCAGGAAGAGGAGTGTGCACTGGCTGGACAACTGGATATCCACTGGGTCACCTAGTGCACAGGGCTGCTGGGACCCCGAATCAGGAACCAGGCTGCCTGCTTCCTGCGCGACTTCCCTTCCTTCTCCTCTTACTGTCTCAGGTTGGAGCACATTTGGTCCAGGCTCAGGGCCACCTTCTAGATGGCTTGCATCCCTGTCTATATAGCTGAGCTGAACTTCCTCTGAGGCCTCATTGCAATCTCTGCAGGCAAGCCTCAAGGTGTGTGTGAGGAAATTTGTTCCAGTATCTAGATTTGGGAGTTAAGAAGACCCACATATACCCTTGGCCTGATCTGAATTCTCCAACACAAATGATAGGAAAGCCTCTGGTTCTAGATCTAGAAGGTACCAGAGTAGGTGAGTAAACTTGGTATTTGCCTCTTATGTGGCTTTTGATCCTTATGTGTCCGTTTCATTGGTTTATCTTGTTGGATCTTGGAGAAGAAGAGAGGGACGTGTTCCCTGGGGCCCCTACCATTGATCATTATGAGAAAGGTGTGATAAAAAGTCGTAAAAGCATAAACAGCATGGAAGAGTCCAAAGGTAAACTCATTAAGTGCAGAAGCACCAGCGATGCTTAGGACGAAAAAAGAGAAGCCATCTCATCACTTCTGGAATTTATCCTCACAGCGTGGAGGCTGCAGAAGCTGATAGAAACCTTAAGAAACAAAGGACCTTGCAGGGGCTGCATCCCTACTGCATGCTGAGCTGATTTCAACACCTTACTTGCATTATTTCATTTAATCTTCACAACTAGTGAACAATCTTACGAGAAGGATGTGATTATTTCCACCGACCCTCAGCTGAGGGCAATCTGGGGGTTGGCCCAAGGCCACAGAATGACTTAGCAGATTTGGGATAAGAATCCAGGTCTCCCAAATCCCATTTTCAGCTGCTTGCCTTCCTATCATGGTGTGCCCAGTTTTCTAAAGGCTGGGTCTGCACATGGTCCCTGAGAGAGTGAGACGCTCCTCCCTGGGAGGGGCCGACGTGGGGAGGACATCCCTGTCCCTCAGGCATCTGGTTGGCCACCGCACCGTGGCCAGAGGGACCCGTGGGTGTAACGCTGTGTAGCTGTCCCTTTCTTAAGTACACAGAGCAGAAAATTTTTCCTGCTTGGGGACAAAGTTCAGAAGGTGGGGTTGGGTGCTTTGGTGCTGGCTGGCTGCCAGCTGTGAATAGCAAGCCGTAACACCCGGAATGTGGCACGATAAGGGCCAAGACAGAGGAAGGATCCAAGTTCATGTACTTCGCTCTGGGTGTGAGGCTGCCCCCCTTTTCATGCTCCTAGCTCGTGGGGAGCTTGCCATTGGGAGTTCGCCTGTGTTATTCTTCCCTTCCCTTCAAGGTAAAACTCAAGATTCATATCTACAGACTTTTTTTCATTCTCAGGGGTTTTCCTGAGAATTAAATCAAGTATGTAACTAGTGAGGACTTACCCCACGCTGAGGCCCCGCTTATGTACTGATGTTGGAGACATGATCCCGCTCGTGCCTTTAGACCGGACTCTGCCATCACCACCTCCCAGCTTGGGATAAGCTGTTCTCTCTGCCTGAAACTCACTCTCTGTTCCTCAGTTCTGCCTCATGGAATTTCTCAAATGTTGCCTAATATGATAACAGCTAACACGTGTAGACTAATTCTACATGCCAGGCACGTTCCAGGTATTGTATGTTTATTCACTCATTTAATCTTCTCAACAACCCTATAGCCTAAGTACCACTGTTAGTCCCATTTTGCAGGTGAAAAAAAATGAGGCAGAGAGAGATTCAGTAACTCGTCCAAGGTGACACTGTCAATAAGTGGCAGACCTGGAATTGTGTTCTGGTCTATTTCCAGATATGGAAATGTGCAGCATGGTATAGTGAAGGAGCACGGATGCGGTTCAGATCCTGGTTCCATCACTTAAAGCTGTGTGAATTTGGAAGGTGGTTTAGCCTTTTTTGAACCTCAATTTTCTCATCTCTAAAAGGCAGTATTACATCCAACATCATGTAGTCACTTATGAGGTTGAAAAGAGATTCACAGAGAAAGAATCGATCACTTGTGAGTAAGTAATAAATGTTAATTTCTTTCACTTGCCTCTTCCAACTTTGGAATCAATGAATTACATAAATATAACACTTTAGCACGGAATAGGATGTCAGAGCTGGGAAGGATCTTAGCTATGACCTACCTAGTCCAATGCATTGACTGAAGGGTGAGGTAGTAACAGCATTTGCTCAAGGTGACACAGTAAGTTGGCAACTGGGACAGAGATTGCAAGTTGCCTTCTCTAATATCTGTTCTTCTCTTCTTCCTTAGTGATGGAGCTCCTCGTTTTCAGCTGGGTTCATGGCTTCTCAGAAAAAGACGTTTCCTAGCTTTTCTTGGAGTAAGTGTGGCCATTTGATTACGTTCTGGACAATTAGATGCCAGTGGAAAAATCATGGGATGCTTTCTGGAAGACTCTTTTAAAAGGGAGGAGGCAGGTCCTCCTTTTTTTCTTCCATCTTGCTGTTTGGAAGGCAGATCTGATAACTGGAGCTCCAGCTGCCATCCTGGAACTGGAGGACAGTCACACCCTAGGAATGACAGAACCTTCACATTACCCTGAGTTATCTACCTCTGAATTTATTTCACAGGAGACAGAAATAAACTTCTGTCTTGTTGAAGCCATTGTTGTTTGGGCTTCCTCTTACTCTCAGTCTAACCTAACCCTAATTGACAGCATTAAATACGGACTAGAACTAAAGTCAATCAACATTTGTTGAGTTGATAGTGCATCCCCAAGAGAAGGCTTGGGAGGTGGCCTGTCTCATCCATCTCTGTAGGTATTGGTGAGAGAACTTGAGTTTTCACAATGAAACATCTTGAAGCCCTAGAATACCTTTTTGTGCCTCGTGGGTTAAGGGCAGGCTTACCTCTGGAAAGCAGGTTGTGGCTGGAACATGGTTCTCAGGGGTGGCTGGTCTGGAATCTGCCAGCCTTCCTTCTCATGGGCAGGGAAGGAAGTTCTTCCCTCACAGGGAACAAACTCACGGGCAGAGCCATCCAATGCTTCCAAATGTGGGTCTCTGCATCAGTGTCGCCCCCCTGAGTTCTAAGCCAGCGGAGAAAACCCAGAAGGACAAGTGAGATGAACTGATAACCTCTTCTGTTATTCCTCTGGCTGCTACTGGCATGTTTCGAAATTGCTTTTTTTTCCTCAAAAATTTGTTCTTCCCTTTGCTTTTTTCCCCTTTTATGAATTAATTTTTTCCTCCTGAAATATTTCAAAGATCAGACAAGAATAGAAAAGAACATAATGACTACCTATTTACCCACCATTAAGCTTTATCAAATCTTAACATTGTGTCATATTTGCATCAGATCTCATTTAAAGAAGTAAAACATTACTGATATAATTGAAGCTCCTGGTACTTTCCACTCCCATTCCATTCTTCTCCCTCCTCCTCAGAGGTAACTATTACTGTGAATCCAGTGTTTATCATTCCTATGTATGATTTTACACTTACATTACATATTTATGTATGCATTAATACAATACAGCATTATTCAGTAGGGTTTTAAGTCTTAGATGTAAATGGTAGCATACTCCACTTATCCATTGAATAATTATACCCCAATGTATTGCTCCATTTTCCTCTTGATGAATATTTAGGTTTTTCTTTTTTTTTTCTTTCTTATAACCCAGACAGTGCTGTGATGAACTCCTGTACTTATGTCCTGGGCACATCTGAGAGGGTTTCTTTAGGGCAAGTGTTAGTAACTATGGCCCATGGGTCAAATCTCCCACCACGTGTTTTAGTATGGGGTTATAAATTAAGAATAGTTTTTAATTTTTTCTTTTTTTAATTAAAAAGTTGTGGTGAAATATACATAGAATACAATGTTACCATTTTAACGATTTTTTTTAGTATGTTTTTTTTTTTTAGTGGCTGCATTGGGTCTTCATTGCTGCGCGCAGGCTTTCTGTAGTTGCAGCAAGTGGGGGTTGCTCTTCATTGCGGCGCACGGCCTTCTTATTGTGGTGGCTTCTTTTGTTGTGGAGCATGGGCTCTAGGGGCATGGGCTTCAGTAGTTGCGGCTTGTGGGCTCAGTGGTTGTGGCTCGGGGGTTCTAGAGCACAGGCTCAGTAGTTGTGCTGCACGGGCTTAGTTGCTCCGCAGCATGTGGGATCTTCCCAGACCAGGGCTCGAACCGTGTCCCCTGCATTGGCAGGCAGATTCTTAACCACTGTGCCACCAGGGAAGCCCCATTTTAACCATTTTTAAGTGTATAGTTTAGTGACATTGAATACATTCACATTGCTGTATAACCATCACCACCATTTGTTTCTGGAAATTTTCTACCTTCCTATGCCAGTTTCCACCCATCCTCTTTCTGTCTCTATGAATTTCACTACTGAAGGGACCTTGTATGAGTGGAATCACATACCATCTGTCCTTTTGTGTCAGGCTTGCTTCACTTAGCATGATGACCTCAAGGTGCATCCATATTGCACGGGTCAGAATTTCCTTCCTTTAAGGCTAAATGATATTCCATTGTGTGTATCCACCACATTTTGTTTATCCAGTCACCCGTTTGTGGATGGTTTCTACATTTTTAATGGTTAAAAAAATAAGAATATTTTGTGACTCATGAAAATGGTATGAAATTCACATTTCAGTGTCCATAAAAAAGGTTTATTGGAACACAGCTGTGGGCATTAATTTAAGTATTGTCTCTGTCTGCTTTCATGCTGAAATGGCAGAGGTGAGTGGTTATATAGTCTCATAGAGACTCTATAGTCTGAAATGCCTAAAATGTTTACTCTCTGGCCTTTTACAGAAACAGTTTTCTGACCATGCTCTGCGGTGTGTAGTCACCTAGAGGTGGAGTAGTTGACCGCTAAGGTATGTGAATCTTCAGCTCTCCTGAATGTTGTGAAATTGCTCTCCGTAATGGGAGAACCAAAGAGTGTTTGAACTTTCTATAAACTTTTCTTTTTCATAGCCAGACTCTTTCTTTAAATGAAGGCAGGGAAAAAGCCCCTGGAAGGCATTGTGCAGTCAGTGATGTTGCCACATAACAACCAACTGTGAAATTTCAATGACTTATGTATAACAGGCATTCATTTTGGGCTTTTGGGCTGCAGGTTTGTGGGGTTTGGCTGATCTGCACTGGGCTGAGCTCAGCTTGGGTCCAAGCAGTGGGCTGGGTCCCAGTCTGCTCTATATGCCTCTCATCCACCTTGGACTTGTGGCTAACGGAGGCAACATGTTCTCATTGAAAAAGGCAGGAGTTTTAGAGGGCCGGACCAAGGGTACAAGCACATTTCAGGTCTTTGCTGGTGTCATGCAAACATCCCACTGGTTGACGCGTAGGTAAACCCAAAGTCAAGGGCTGGGAAACACACTCTGTCCACCACGAAGCCATGGTAAGTGTGGGTGTGTAACTCTACCATGGGGGAGTGAAGATCTGAGACCAGTAATTGATCTACCACAGGCATCAACCTTTTCTTTAAACCTTACGTGGATTTTTAATATATAATATGCCGAAGAGTGTAGCTGCTGTGATTGAAGTGGCAGTGGTGGTGGTACGCAGAACCTTGCTCAGCTTCCCTCTGCTCCCCTGTGGTGCCTCATGGGATGTCTCTGCAGGGTCCCCCAAGCTTCGTGGACTATCATTTGACAACCACTCCTTTCCCAGCAGATGTCAGGGAGCACTCGGTCCTGCAGGACCCAGGGATCTGAAGCCATGCTTAAGCAAGAGCAGACCCTGCCCAATGGCTGAGTTTCAACATGTGGTCCATCATGGATGCTTCCTAGAGACCAGGTGTAGAGAGGATGCTTCAGGCCACACCTGACCACAGGCAAAGCCAGATGACAGGGTCACAAACAACCCTGATTCTGTGCCATGGCTCAGGCCTGACCAGCTGGATTGCAGTGACCCCAGCTCCTTGCCTGGCTCTGACTCAGCTGCAGGCACCCTTGTCCTGTGGAACATCTGGCTCCCAGGTCACGAGTCTCCTGGCAGGGGATTGTGGCTCTTATCATTACTGATTTTTCACCATGGTCTCAGCAGTGCCTTTGGGGCAGGCAGCCTCGCTGCTGTTTCTAGAACTGAGCCAAAGCCAGCCCCCTCCCACCCGCCTCCCTACATCTTTGCTCTTCCACTGGCTGCACAAGGAGCCCAGGCAGGGAGGGGAAAATGCTCATGTGATGGGCCAGGTCACACCCCATCGAGGGCTGGCTGAATTGCTCTATATAGGTTTTTGTCCCCTGCATCTGGCCAGACCAGGAAGAAAGGTCCAGCTTCCTCTGCCCCTATCCAGGCCACAGAGGGGACAAGTCCACAGGGCATTCGTCACCAGCCCCACTTGCTCTTGCAGCGGCCACTTTTAACTCCTCCCAGGCCCCACCCCCAGAGCTCAATTGGCAGATCCATCTTCATGCTCCGCGTTTCCCATTAGATTTCTCCCACAATATTCTTGTCCTTTACAACTTGGCAGTGTTCATCCTTTTATTCTTGGTGCCTAATTAAAATTAGTGATTTAATAAATCACCAAGGAGTCCCTAGGCAGGCAGTGGCATCCTCTCTGGTCCCCATAGAGCAGGATGGTGAAGGCGAGAAGGAGGTGTGTGGTATCTCTAGGGGCTTTGTTTTTCATTCTTTCACTCTGCACCTATTGGGTACCAGTGTCTGGGTCAGGCTCTGAGAAGACAGTGAGAAATAAGATAAGGCTGGATACGCGTTCTCTTCCCCATCCACTTGCTGGTGAGGTCTTGCCCCAGATGTACAGATTTTCCAGGACTGACTTCTGTACAGGTAGCTTTGGCTGGCAGCTCAGACCTTCCACTGCTGTGCCCCTTTGCCAGCCAAAGCAGCTTTCCTGACATTTGTTTCTTTCACCCTGGAGCTTGCTTTACCTTTTGAACTTAAACCCTTGAGCCATTTTTTGGTGTGGGGGGGCTGCATTGGGTCTTCGTTGCTGTGCGTGGGCTTTCTCTAGTTGTGGGGAGCAGGAGCTACTTTCCATTGCAGTGCGCGGGCTTCTCATTGCAGTGACTTCTCTTGTGGAGCGCTGGCTCTAGGTGTGTGGGCTTCAGTAGTTGCGACGTGTGGGCTCAGTAGTTGTGGCTCACTTGCTCTAGAGCACAGGCTCCGTAGTTGTGGCACACAGGCTTAATTGCTCCGCGGCATGTGGGATCTTCCCGGACCAGGGTTTTAACCAGTGTCCCCTGCATTGGCAGGCGGATTCTTAACCACTGCACCACCAGGGGAGTCCCACCTCGAGCCTTTAAGGACGCCTTTTCCAGAGGACAGCCCTGGAGCTGAAATCCTCCTCTTACCCACCTCTGTCGTGAGCTCTCTCCTGGCTTGTTCTCAACTCCCTGCCCTAGGCTCAAAGGAACTCGGTGCTTTTTAAGGGCAAGTGTTGAATTTAAGGCCAAGTCCTGATAATACAATTAGATTAAAGCATCTGGAATAACTCCATTGCCTTTTTATACAGTAAATTGACTTCCTTTGATGAGAAAATTGAATGGTAACTAAAAGCCAGCGTCCCTGGAGAAAGGAAGGATTAACCAGGAGAAGAGCGAGTTTCCACTTCTGTTTTAGAATGTTGAAGGGACCAGAATTGGATGTCACCATCCACTTCTGCCCCCTCTGCCTTCCTTTCTATTTCTTCTGCCAAGCTGGACTCTCTCCATCCTCCAAGCAGTAGGAGTGCACACTTGAGAGCTCCCAGATCTGCCGTACAGTCCCATGAACTCTGTGCGTGTGTGCAGGACACTTTCACGTGGTGTTGGTTCTGAGCTCAGTGGCAGCCTTCCGTGTGGGAACCTTAGCAGGATGCTGGCGGTCTGGGTTTTAGATCCAGTGGAGCCGCTCAGATTCTGATCATTCCTTGGGGTTGCATCTCCTTGTATTTTGAATGGTTGGTTTTAGACTTTTAGCCTTAGGACTTGGCATTTCAGAATGTTAGTTCTCTGCATAGCTTAACTTATCTACATCCTTGTTGACCTTTAATCAATCAGAGATGGTCTTGGCTTCACCATGGGACGGATTCTGTTTTACAGGATTGCTTTCTTTGTTGATGCTCAGGGGTTGGATGACACCTTCCCTGCTTTAAACAGTCAAGAGCAGCCATCTTCACCTCCTTTGACTCACACAGTCCTGGGTGTGCTGTTGGAGGAATGGAGAAGATGCTGGGGTTTGAAAAAATACAAGTTGATATGCTCCATTCTTCAGATTCTCATCTTAAACAAATGTCGAATGTTTGCTTTGCTGTGTGGAAAATGGACGTGTGTGTGTGTTTGTCTGTGTATGATTGTGTGTGTGTATGAATGTGTGTGTTTGTGTGTGTGTAGAGGGCAGGGTAGCACAGTCCATCAAGCACCTTGGTCATAAGGCGCTTTCACAATATTTGTGATTTCTTATGAAAATCTTAAATAAGAATACAGTTAAGCCTAGGCAGGCAGTCCATTGACTGGGACCCATTTGTGGCTCTTAACGCATCAGAGCGATGAGAGCTAACATTTATGAAGCACTTACTGGGTGCTTCCTGTCACTTGAAATTCAGAAGGCTCCTAATTGATTGGGAGTTATCATTTCTATTGACATTTAGGTCACTCCGCAGGGAATGCAGTGGAGGGATTTGGATTCAGGCCACATTTGCATCAGAGCTCTGTAATCCCCACTCCGTATTGACGGGGCTGTTCAAATGTTTCTTCTGTTTTAAAATTTTCTGATAGAAACATTTCTCCTTAGGATGAGTCGAAGGCCCAAATGGAGCCTCTGTATCTCCAATGTTTCCACCTCGCTAAGCTGCCTGCAGAGCTGCCTCTTGGAAAGTCCTGAAAAAATGTGATTCTCTTGTCTCAAAAGTCCTTCAGCCTTTATGGCTGTTGAATGAGGACACTTTTCAGTAAATCACAGTTCCCTTGACCTCTTCCCCCTGCTGATCCATTATGATTTTTTTAAAAGACAAATGTTTATTAAGTACCGACTATAGGTAAGGTTATTCATTTCTTCTTGCAAAATGCAGGAATGGTGAAGTAAGAATAATTATCCCTCTACTATAGTTGAAGAAATGGCGAGGATATTCTCTTTTTTTGCTCATGGAGACTCAAAACACCATAAGCAAAGTCAATAGGTGGGTGACGAGGAGGCATAGCTCGAGGATGGTAGTCTTAGGAGGGGCTGTTTAGATCATCAAACCAAACCGAATGTCTTATTTTACAGGTCAGGAAATGGAATGCAGCCTAGAGATGAGGTGGCTTGTCCAGCAGCACACAGAAGGTAGGAGCACCCAGACCAGGACTGCCCTATGTGGTACATCAGGGAGTTTCAGCCTCAGCACCATTGACATTTTGGGCCAAGTAATTTGAGGGGCTGTCCTGTACATTGTAGGATGTTCAGCAGCATCTCTGGCTTCTACTCACTAAATGACAGTAACGTGCCTCTCCCCACTTTGTGGTACCCAAAACCATCTTCAGGCATTGCTAAGTGTTCTCTGCGGGGTAAAATCATCCCCAGCTGAGAACCCCTTCAGGCCCGTAAACAGTACGAACCTGGTACTGAGTTCTCCCCTGGCAGTTTGGGAGGGAAATTGTTTTTGGGTCTAAGAGGAGAAAGTCTTTCCTCCCAACCCTACCTCCCAGCACCTCGAGAGAGAGCTCTCTGGGGCCCCTGATCTCAGCCTGGAGAGGACAGCTTCAGAGAGGTGGGGGAGGGTGCCAGAGGGAACACAGCAGGAAAGCCAGGCCCTCTGAGAGGCATCAGTACATACCATTCCCCCATTTCACAGATGTTCAGAGGGTCGGACACACCCATAGAGCTAAGTGTCAGTTTCTCCTCCACAGGCCATCAGGAGCCCCATACAGCATTCATGCTGTGTGCTCTGAGCCCGTGAGTAACAACATCAGCGGGCGCCTCTTGTGTACTCTGTGTTAATTACACGACGAGTGTATTAACAGGAAGTTATGTTCTGGGAAGTTAGATCTGGTCCCTGCCCTGACTCTTACTTGACATGGGCCCTCAAGCAAGGTGCTTTCCCTTTGGGGATTTTTGTCCTCGCGTTCAAAAATGAAGATGTCAGACTGTACATGCAATGAGAAATCTTCCTGCTGTCCCCATCAGCCTCCCCCCACCCCGACCTTGAGAATCAAACAGCAAATAAAGCTGTTTTCTGATCATATGTATTTTAATTAAAAATGAGAGTAGCTTTATTGAGTCTTATGGAGGAATAGGTATATTCTTAAAACTCAGATTAATCTGTTCCATTGACAAGAAAGATATTAATAAAAATGACTTTTTTAAGCCCCTAAAATGTTAATATCTACGTCTTTTTTAAGGAGCAGCAACATGGAGGCAGTTTATCCTAAAATTACATTTATCCTAAAATTATACCTTGAGCCATATGGCAAAATGAGCCAGGCTAAAGGTAAAGCATCGCTGGGAGTGGTCTCAACAGTCTCTTAGGTCTGATGCATATACTTTTCTGTGCAAGGGGAGCGCCCCCTGGTGTGAAACTTCAGCTCCACCAAAGCCATTGTTTTGCGACTCTTGCAGAAAAGAGTGGAGGGGCTTTGGGACGAGACCAAAGTTGGTTTATTAAGAAAGTAACCAGAGAAATATGTTTTTTGGAAGCTTCCAAAAGGCAGTAATGGATATGCATTCAAAAGAGTTGGGTTTTACAATCCTATTTGGCTTCAGATCACTGCTTCCAGGATGTATGCCCTTGGGTGAGCTACTTCAGCCCCGTTTTCTTTAGCTGTGAAAATGAGCTGATTAATACCCACCTCTCAGGTTTATTTTCAGAGCAAATAAAGGATGTGGGGGTTGGGAGAGTGATTTGAAGGTGAAGTTGGAGAAATAGGGCTTGATCATGAAGAGTTTCTGTATCATGCCAAAGAGTTGAACTTGACTCAAAGAACAAGAGAGCCAATAGAAGCCTCTGGGCAAAAGAGACAAGATAGCACTTGTGTGTTGGAAAGATAATTGGTGGCAGTGTAGACAATGGGGGCTTGAGACTTTGGTGGTGGTAATGGAGCTGGGATAGTGGGGAAAGATGTTTTGGAAGTAGCATTGACTTCCAATTGATGCAATATGGTGGGTCTTGAGATGGGAAGGGACAGGGTAGAGTCAGAAATGGCAACATGCATATGTAGAGCTGTTAAAATGCTTTTCCATAAGCCTTCTTACCTGATTCTCACAGTAGTTTTATGAGCTAGAGATTGTAATTATCATTCTCATTTTTTATGTAAGGAGTCTGATAGGGAGATTAAGCCATAGGATATACAGTTAGTAAGTGGCCAAATCAGAACATTTTACTCAGGTGTTTGGTTCCTAATTCTGCCTCTCTCTCAGACCACACTGCCTCTCACGGTTCAGTGTGGAGTCACCGCAGAGAGAGAGGCAGTGTGGGTCCAGGGTTGGATGTGTGCTGGGGCCCCAGGTTGTATAAGCTCCCTGGTTGCTAGGAGTCTCAGATAATCAGAGTCCCCAAGTTGCTAGGCGACCTGGGTTGCTAAGAGTCTCAGTTTATTATAGGTCTTGGGTTGTAAGAAGCCCCGGGTTATTTAGTTTTTCAATTTACTAAAGGCTTCATGGTTCTGAGAGACATCAGTTATTAGGGGCCCCAGGCTCCTAGGGCTCTTGACATCACCAGGTTGTAAGCCCGCCCTGGTTGCTAGGAATCTCAGGATATCAGAGGCCCTGGGTGTGTGGAGGCCTTCTGCTATTGAAGGTGCTAGTTTACTGGAAACCTCAGTTTGTTTGTATTTATTTATTTATTTTATTTTATTTTGGCTGAATGGCACGGCATATGGGATCTTAGTTCCCCAACCAGGGATTGAATCCATGGCCCTGCATTGGAAGCGCAAAGTCCTAACCACTGGACTGCCAGGGAATTCCCCAAACCTCAGTTTTTAGCACCTCCAGGTTGTGAGGATTTCCAGGTTGCTAAGGTTGGGGACTCAAAGTTTTAGGTCCATGGCTTCCCAAAGTCATGGGTCAGGCATGCAGTGTTCTCCCACCCATTCAGCCTCTTTCTCTGGTCAGATAGCATCACGGAAGCTTTCTGTTTTTCTCAGGTGCTTCATCACAGGTGGCCTCGTTCTGCTCTCCCAGCTGCGCTGACCCAATTCATTCTACTCCCGGATCTTCCCACTTAGGTACTGATTCCAAGGCCTTTAGAGCAGAAACTTGTTACGATTCTAAATAAAGCAGATGTTGAAGCACATTTGGATTATGTTTATGTTCTCATAATTCACCCGCTAGCCAGTCAGTTTTAAGTAATCTTAAATTAGACTTTGTGAAAAATTCCAGGGTTGACTGCCCCTCATTTCCAATTATTTTATTAGATGAGTCAGAACAGTAAGACTCACCTGTGCATTTTTCCTTTTTAGAAAGCTTTTTATTATCAAAGAGTTATTCACAGAAAGTTGCGAAGATGGTAGAGAGAGGTCCCGTGGACTCTTCATCCAGGTTCCCCCAGTGGTCACATCTCCCAAGTCCAAGAGGGTCAATGCTAGTAGAGTAATTCCCTGCTTAACCAGAGATCTCGTGACTTCCTCAAGGGCCAACGCAGAGTAAACTTGGATGGGAAAAAGGCCTCTGATCGGTTAAAACAAGCTCCTGCTTTCCCTTTATCATATCCTTATGTAACATAATACACAGTTGGCCTCCTGTATCCACGGGTTTCCACCTGCAGTTGGTTGAGTTTGAGGATGCAGAACTCACAGATACAGAGGGCTGAATGTACTAGGTCATTTTCTATAGGGACTTGAGCATCCATAAATTCTGGCATCCTGGGTGGGGGCAGGGATGTGGTCCTGGCACCAAAACCCTATAGATACCGAGGGACCACAATAATATCAGTCAGGACATCAGCATTGTGCCAATGTCTGTGTATATTTCCATGTCATTTTATAACATGTGCATTTGTATACCCACCACCCAGATCAAGATATAAAACTGTCCCAGCACCACAAAAATCTCCCTTGTGCTCTTCCTATAGAGTCGAGTGCATCTCCCTCCCTCCCTCCCAACCAGCGTGTTTTCAAATGTATTCTCTTAACCTTTACTCAGTGCCTTCTGGGTGTCTCACCCATTGACAGGTCAAGGAAATACAGAGATAAATATAACGTACTCCTTGTTCTGGAAGAGCTCACAGACAGGGCTACAGTCACGTATATCATAAATTATACTGCAATGCGGGAGTTCTGTGACAGGGAGAGACTCAAGGGGCTGGGGTCAGAAAATAGCTTGGAGGGTTCAGGAGGCGGAGAGTGTTGGATTAACACTTTCTGTGAGAGTTCCAATGCTGGGCTGATTTTGAAGGAGGAAATGCACTTATCAGGTGCCCAGTGAGGACAGATTTTAGGCAGATAAGTTTGGGGAAGAGTGGGTAGCTCAGAGCTGCGGGAGCCCAGGGGATGGTGTTGCAGGGGGAGAAAAGTTGGGAAGAGGGGCTGGAGAAGTGGGGAGAGGACAGCGTGAGGAGGACCATCTGGCTGATGAACTAGTCCTGCAAATGCTAGAGACCCATCGAAAGATTTAAAAATGGGGACGGGTGTAGTCAGTTCTGTCACTTGGATGTAGGGAACGATTGCAGCCCCAGGTAACATGCTGACAGCACCAACCAGATTGATGGGAGCAGATATGGAGGAACAATTGTTGACCTCTGAAGGACATCAGGATGGGGAGGAGGAAGTATGACAGGGATGAGCAAACGCTTTTTCCAAATGGATGTTTTTTTTCCTTTTTCTTTAGGCTGTGTTGGTTTCCCCGAGAGCAAATCCCTAAGATGTAAGTCCAGGAAGATGAATGCTAGGAGAGCAATTCCCTGCTTATCCAGAGATCTTGTGACTTCTGTGAGGGCCAATACAGCACACACTTGGATGGGGAAAAGGCCTCTGATTGGTTCAAACCTGCTCATGCTTTCCCTCTGCAACATCTTTCAAGCCCTTCTACTCAGAGCCTTTTTTGACAATTCAAGCGCAGTTCTCAAAAGTATGGTTAGTTGGTTTCCTCTCCCCCCAAATAACAAGAATTAAAAAACTACCTTTGATCAAGTTCTTGGTGCCAGGTTCTGTGTAAGATGCTTTGCATGTTATCTCGTTAATCCTCTCAACCACCCCCTGGATGGCAGGTGTTTTCACTTCGCAGGTGAGACTAATGAGGCTTAGCAAAGCTAACTAACCCACCAAGGTCACAGAGCTAGTAAATTCTGTGACGTCAGGACTCTAGCCCAGGTCTGGCTGCTCTCAGTCAGCTGCCCTGTACGGTGGAAGCCACAGATCATAAGAGGGGAGGGAAGACTGTCAGCCAGTAGTGGAATAATGGAAGGAAGAAAGGGAATCATGTGGATTGAGGACCCTGATGACTGTTAAATGATTTTCTACCAACTTCACACAAGGAGCGTATCAGTCAGGGTTCTCCAGAGGAACAGAACAAATAGGACGTGTATATATAAATACGCGTACAGGGAACTATAAAAAGTTTGGTTAGAACTGTTGCTATATATACGGGAGTGAGTCAAAAGTTACCCACATTCCCGTTATATTAAAACTTCTGTTGGTCGCACTGTCTTATCAGTGCTTTCTGTTCAAGGCTACTGTCTCCCCAGTCACTGCTGTGCAGGTGTGAACGTGTTGCATCTGTTCATTTGTAACTGGGGTGCGAACAAAAATGGGTGCCCCGCTTGTGATCTGCTTAGAAGAAGAGCAGCGTGCAGTGATTAGTTTTTTGTGGTCTGAGGGTGTGCACGTCTGCACATTTCTGCACACGGTGTCGACACTGCAAAAACTTCTTCTTGAGGTGGTAAAGCATCCTCCCTGTAGTCCTGATCTTGCTCCATTGGACTTTCACCTTTTGTTCCCCTGAAAGCAGCCCTACGAGTGTGAAGATTCACTTCTGATGAAGAAGTGAAGACAGCGGTGCATTCGTGGCTCGCGGCTCATTCTAAAACATTTTTTAATGAGGGGATACGAAAGCCTGGTGACAGATGGACAAAGTATATTGAAAAGCAAGGAGACTGTCAAAAAATGATTATTTGTCTTTTCTAAAAGTGAATTAAACTAAATTCTACAGCCAGAGTGCGGATAATTTTTGACTCACCCTTGTATATTTGGGATAAGGCTTATGCAGTTATTGAAGTGGGCGGGTTCCAGGATCTGCAGGGTGAGTTGGTAAGCTGGAGACCTAAGAGAACTGATGGCGTCATTCCAGCCTAAAGACTGGCAGGCTCGAGACCCAGGAAGAGCTGATGTTTCAGTTCTAGTCCACAGGCAGGAAAAAAGCCAATGTCTTAGTTTGAATTGAAGTCGGGAAGGAGGAATTCCCTCTTATTCAGGGAGGACCAGCCTTTTTGTTCTATTCAGTCCTTCCACTGACTGGATGAGGCCCACCCACATTAGGGAGGGCAATCTGCCTTCCTCAATCTACTGATTTAATTGTTAATCTCATCTAACGCACAGTATAGTGAACCTAGATGACAATATTGTATTGTAATCATCAAACTTGCTAAGAGACTAGAACTTAATTATTCCAACCACTAAAAAGAAATGATGTGATGTGACTGAGGTGCTAATTATGGCTATGGTGATAGTCATATCACAATATAGAAAGGTACCACATTAACATCTTACACCTTAAATTTACACAACCTTATATGTCAAATACATTTCAAGTTTTAAAAATGTTAATCTCATCCAGAAACACCCTCACAGAAACACCCAGAATAATGTTTGAACAAGTATCTGGGCACTGCTGTGGGCTATAAAGTTGAAACATAAAATTAACCATCATGAAGAGGAAGACAGAATAATAAAGGAGACACAAAACTAAAAGAATATCATAAGGTGAGACTATGTAGTGTAGGATTAGCAACTTTACATGCCTCAGGCCTCCTGATAACAATGTCTTGCTATTACAGCCACATACTGTGATCAGTGATGAAAACAACAGGGACACAGCCTATCGAGGAGAGGTTTAGTTCTATTTTCAATGTTCTGAGTTGGGAGTGGATCGGATGAGCAGGTCTTTCTCTAGGAGCTCCAGGCTCTCCCTACTTACAGGCAGTGGAGGACTCATTTCTTCATTGTCCACAGTGACCCTGGTCCACTCTTGGGACCAGGCTTGGCACTCTTCAGACGGAGTCCTCTGAGCTGAGTTTCTTCTGAATCAACCAACTGGATGATTTTCATTCATTTCTTCATTTCTTTCCACAGTAGTTTTTGATCTTGCTGTCAACAAGGGGGAAGTAGACAATTGAGATGCATCAGGCAACTCCTAGTCTGGTGGGAGTGATGGAGAAAGAAGACACTGACATGGTGTGATAGATGCTGAGATGACACATTAGCATCAATTGCTGTGCCAGGCTGTAGGGAACTCCTGACTCAGCCCAAAGGGTCTTGGGGAGGAAGTCAAGCCCCAGCGATACTTTAAGGAGGACCGGCAGCTAGCCAGTTAGTTGGAACAGAAAGAGTGTATTTGGCAGAGGGAATAACATGTAATAGCGTATAAGACATGGTTGTAAAGCATTGACACACATTTAGGGAACTAAAGTTTGATTAGAGCAGTGGTTCTCACCTCTCGTAGCACTTTGGAATCTCCTGAAAGTACTAAAAAAATACTAATGCCTGGGCTCTACCCCAGAGATTTGGATGCAGTTGGCCTGGGGTGGTGCCCAGATGTCAGTATTTTTTCTAAACTGCAGCCAGGACTGAGAACCAGGAATGTAAGAGATGCTTCAGGAGAACTTAAGTCTGAAGGGAGCTGGTAGGGGATCTCTTGTGGGATGTGGTCAAGAATCCCAGCTTGCTTTAGGGAAACAGGAAAGACTCATGCTGAGCTCAGCAGAGAAATAAAGACCCACTGATGGTCAACTGGGGCCTTGCCTGCCCTTGTAACTTTTCCTCTTGAGCTTTCTGTTCCTTCTTCTCCATTTAAAAGTGAAAGTCAAGTGGGAAATAACAAAACATACAATAAAATAAAAATAAGCTGAAAGATGACTCAATAAAAGGAAGTGATAACATAGTAAAAGCAGGCTGATACAGTAAACACCCCAAAACTCAACCACACAGAATCACTACCCAGGTCCAAACAATAAAAACAATAGCTAAGGTGTACTGATCCAAGTGGCAAATATCTTCAGGCATTGAGACAGTGAGGGAGGATTATTCCCATTTTACAGAGGGGCAAAATGAGGCTTGGGGATATTAAGTACTGTGGTTCCAGGGGGTGGGCCGGGGTAACGACTCCATTTTATAGACGAGGAAATGGAGGTTGACTTGCTAAGGCTAAATAGCCAGTCCAGGGCAGAGCAAGATATTGAACTCAGGTTTTCTAGCTCAAATCCAGAGCCCTTTCCCCTGGACAAAGTCTCAAGCCTTGGTTGCACATTGAAGTCATCGGGGGAGATTTTAAGAAATACTGATGCCAAAGAGACATTTCTCCAAAGAAGACATACAGGTGGCCAACAGGCATCTGAAAAAAATGTTCAACATCATTAATCATTAGGGAAATGCAAATCAAAACTACAATGAGATCTCACCTCACACCTGTCAGGATGACTATTATAAAAAAAGCAAAAGATAACAAGTTTTGGCCAGGATGTGGAGAAATTGGAACCCTCGTGCACTGTTGGTAGGAATGCAAAATGGTGAAGCTGCTGTGGAAAACAGTATCCGCAAAATATTAAAAATAGAACTACCATATGATCCAGCAACCTCACTTCTGGGTACTTATCCGAAAGAATTGAAATCAGGATCTCAAAGGGATATTAGCATGTCCATGTTCATTGCAGCACTATTCACAATCGCTGAGATATGGAAAGATCCCCCATGTCCATCAGATGAATGGATAAAGAAAATGCAGTTTATACACCCAATGGTATACTCTTCAGCCTTAAAAAGGAAGGAGCTTCTGTAACATGTGACCACATGGATGAACCTTGAGAACACTATGCTCAGTGAAATAAGCCAGTTACAGAAAGACAAATACCGCGAGATTCCACTTATAGGAGGTATCTAAAAGAGTCAAGTTCATGGAATCAAAGAGTGGAATGGAGGTTGCCAGGGGCTGGGGCAGAAGGGAGTGGGGAGTTATTAATCTAAGGGCATAAAGTTTCAGTTAAACAAGACGAAGACGTTTCTGGGAATCTGCTGTACAACAGTGTACTATACATTTAAAATTTTGTTGAGGGTAGATCTCATGTTAAATGTCTCATGTATTCCTACCACAATAAAATTAAAAACAAAAAAAGAAACCCTGATGCAACCATGGGCCAACCCTCAATTCTAATCAGGTCCGTCTGGGGCGGGATCCAGGCAGACAGGATGAACAGGGGCAGCTTGACCTCTTTCTGGCTGTGCTCTGCTCTTAGTAGTAACGGATCCTGTGTACTGCGCATCTCTAGGGATGTTTCCTGTATTGTTACTCCCCCCTGAGAGTGAAGGAAACTGAGAGGTTAAGTCACTTTCACTGGGGCACCCAGCTGGTAGTCACGCGCGCGCCCGTGTTTGTTCTCCGGATAGCCTGCCTACAAACTCTGTGTTCTAACTGCTGTGCCACAAGGCCTCCAAGCAGGGGATCCTGTGGGGCATAAACATGGGTGTCTAATGCCCTTCCATTTCATTTCTCTGTCCTGCAAGCTTTGGGGTCGACAGTATCACCTTTGTCCCAAGCTCGTCCACACGGAACGGTGATCACCCAGATGGAGAAAGGGGGCTGTGTGTGGCTCTGCACGAAGGAAGAGGGACAAAGGAGTTCGACGGTGAGGTCGGCTGCCTGGGGAGGTGGTGGGCACTCTCCAGCATCCTCATCCCTGGGTGACCACCGGAAGGGGCTGCTGGGAGGAGAGGAGTCGTGCTGCAAAGTATTGTGTCGGTGGGCAAGAGGGGTTGAGCGTCGACACTCTGAAATTGAGGGGCTCGGGGGGGCTATCAAACTCAGTTGATGAAGATGGTTCTAGAAGATGAGCTCACAGAACTGGGGCGTTCCAGAAGGCCCCATGTCAGTTTGGAGCCTGCCCTTTCCTGTCCTTCTCTTCAAGCGGGGTGTCTGGGGCCCCAGCTGTATCATGGGGGGTGTCCTGGTCTGAAGCCGGGTATTGGGCCCCTGCGGTTACTGCCACGGTCACTGCTGTGTCAGCTCTGGTGAGGATGACACCTGATCAGTGAGCCCCCTTCCCCCTCCTCCTGCAGCCAGGGTCCTGGGCTGGTCTGCCAGGGAGGGACACGGAGAAAGGAAGGTGGTGGTCCTCTGACCACCTTGGGGAGTGGTGGATCCTGGGCTGGTGGGGGGAGGGTGAGTTGAGAGAGAGATTGGAGACCGTGCTGGCAGGTCTCTGGTCTCTGAGTCAGCAGACCTGACTCCTGCTATCTCTAGACCAGGGGTTCCCAACCCCCAGGCCGCAGACCTGTACTGGTCCTTGGCCTGCAGTGGGTGAGCGAGCGAAGCTTCATCTGCCACTCCCCATCGCTTCCCAGCCTCCCATTACCGCCTGAACCGTCCCTGCGCATCGCTTGCTTTACCACCTGAACCATTCCCCTCAATCTCCCCCCCACCCCGCCACATCCCTGGTCCGTGAAAAAATTGTCTTCCACAGAACTGATCCCTGGTGCCAAAAAGGTTGGAGACCAATGCTCTAGACCTGCTGGGAAATACTCAGGATGAAATCACTTTTAAACAACTCTGTTACCAAAAAAGCAAATACGGTCTCTGCATAGCGGTCGGCTTGGTTTCTTCGCCTATACATTGGGGATAGTAATTCTCCCCGCCTTGCATTGTGGAGAGGATTAGATGAGATTAAGTCAGAAAACATCCAGAAAAGGCCCAGCAGAGTGTCGGGCCAGATTTTAAGAACTCAGAAGGGTGTCTTCCTCCCTCTCATCCCCCACACTTTGATGAGAAGGGCTCATGCTCTTGTGGACACGACCTCAATATACTTCAGTCTTAAGAAGCACCCATTGATCAGCTACTCCATGCCGGCAACTCTGCTTGACTCTCAGGATAAGAAGATAAATAAGAGCGTCATTGTTCTTTGTGAAGTTCACCTCGTAGTGGGGAAGACTCACGTCTTTTGCAGTCTAGTGTGCAGAGGGAGGGCAGAAGCACAGGGCGCGTTGGGAGTGTGGCGGGGCGGGCGCCCACTGGGGGAGTCTCGCTGGGGAACTCGACTCCGATGTGACCCTTGAAGTATGGGTAAGCGTGAAGCATGTAAAGGAACGGAGCGAGTTCCCGTTCCGACCGCAGGATCCCCGTGAGCAAACGACAGGGCATTACTGAAACTTAAGGTGTCGAGGGGGAGAGGTCAGCAAGCCTGGGTCACGAGGGTCCTCGTGGACCACACGTAGGAGCAGCTATGAAGGAAGCCCTCAAAGGACCACACGTGGCCAGCCTTTTGTTTTAAACTTTCATACTCGTGAATGTGTGTAGGATAGTTTGGGAGAAGAGTCAGGACTGAATACCAGGAGGCCGTCAGCCTACCAGGATGGTGGTCTGAACTAAGGGAAAGCTGTTGCCCTTGGAGGGAAGGTGGACTCAACAGCCTGTTGGGGTTGATGGGTTGGGGATGAGTGAAAGGTGTGATGGAGGGACGGAGTGAACAATGACATTTATATTTCTAGTTTGGATACATAGGTTTAAACCAAAACACATAATGAGTTTAAAACCAAGGGTGTTTTATACCGAGAAAGCGAAGACATAAAAAAGAGGACTCAAATAGTGGGAAGGTTCGTTCGCTTTTGGATGTGCTTAGTTTGAGGTCACGGAGCATTATCCAAGCAGAGATATCCAGGAGGCAGTTACCTACGAGGGCTGCTGCTCCAGGGAAGATGTAATAGAAGCCGTCATCCTGCAGGGCGCAACAGGTACAGACAGGCTTGGGCATCCTGCAGGCTGCCCAGAGGGTTTCCGGAAGTGGGAGAGAGGAGGGCTCAAGGGAGAAATGCCTGGGAAGCGTATCAGCATTTAAGACCTGGGCAGAAGTGGGTTCCACAAAGGGGAATCCGAGGAGAACCTGCAAGCGGGGAGCATCATGGAAGCCGAGAGAGGTGAGAGTTTCAACCGGGTGGAGTGGGCAGTGGTGTGTAAGGCTGCTGAGAGCTCCCGCGAGACAGGAACTGACGAGGGTCCATCAGATGGGGTGGAACAGTGTCAGGCGTGTGGTTGTGGGGGCGATGCTGAATTTCACTGGGTTGCGAGACAAATGGGAGGTAAGAAAATCATCAGTTTCCCTCTAGAAGTTTAGATGAGAAGAGAGGGAGAGAGACAGGTCAGGGAAGGTATTTTAGAAGCTGAAGACCTAGGCATGTCTGTACCTGCAGAGGAAGGAGGAGTTGGTGGAGAGGAGATACTAGGGATACTGAGAGAGAAGTGGCTGGTGGCACAAGGCAGAGAGATGGGAAAGGATGAAACGCAGAGCTCGGAGGAAAGATGGGTCCAGATCAGTGTAGAGGCACCTCCTCTGTGAGGTCAGGTGAGGCGACTGATACACTCATGAGCGGGATGGGGTGAAGGCAGAAAGATGAAGGAAATCTCACCTGTGATCACCTTGTTTTTCTCAGTGAGGCAGGAGGTGAGGTGGGACAGGGCAGGGAGGGGAATCGAGGACGGTAATGAGGGCTGTGAATACCCTTTGAGGGAAATGGGCGAGAGAAAGCTGACCAAGACGAGCATCAGTACCGGTGCCAGCATCACTTCATCATAGAAACAATGACTGGCCGAGTTCTAGTGCAAAGAGTCCAGTTGTCTCTGTGCCTTTCTCTTCTCATTCATTCTTTCAACAATCCGATGAGGCAGGTGTTATTAATTTCTTCACGTTATAGAGGAAGACGATGAGGCTGGGAAAGTGCCCACATCAGAGATGTCAAGTGTAGGGCCGGGCTTCCCACTGAGACAAAGCTTACTGCAAAGCACACCCTTGTTTTGTCATCCTCGGGCTTGGAGCCATCCAGTCGCAGGGACACCCACTCCCAAGGCTGTGTTTCATTTCTGGAGTCTATGAAGGTGGAGCGCAAGTGGGGGGGCTGAGGTCGTGAGAGAGGTGGAGAGGTATGTCACAGGTGGCTGGTGAGAGACAGAAGTGGAATAGGGACACTTCTCTATTGTGAGACAGAGTGGAGGCCAAGGTCACAACCAGGTGCAAGTGTCCTTCATGATGTTAGGGACGGTTCTGCAGAGCCAGCGATGAGAGGCGTGGAGGACAAACCAAACGGGGTGAGGTGCGCTTCGAGGGAGGTGGGGCTTTTACGAGGTGATGGTTTAGAAGGGGCGGCAGGCATGGAGGAGAGTTTCAGCACTGCCTGGCCTGGAAGGGGGGCCTGCGTGTGGGAGAAAGAGCAGCCTCCCCTTGAGAGGCTGCAGGGCGTTCTAGGGGGAGACCTGGCTTCGGTGCGGGCCAGGAGGGGGAGGCTCGGTGCTAGAAGAGAGCTTCGGTGGCATCGGGGCTGATGGATTGATTCACAAGGACGCCGAGGCTCGGCCGTCTCCTCTGGGAACATCTGCTTGTGGTCAAACCCCAGGGGGGCTTCGGAGTCACATAAACTTTGGTTTCAGTCCAAACTTTGTCCCTTCTGAGTTGTGAAATCTTGGGCTTTGGGATTCAGTGATGCTTGGCATGTAACCTGGAGCTCAGGATGTGTTTGTCCTCTCCCCGGTTCCCTCTTTTTCTCTCAGCTGCCCGGACAAGGGGGTACAGAGCAGGACTGGGGGGGAGAGGGGCTGGCCTCGGGGGACCCTCTTCTGGCTCTTGGGGGTGTAGCTGATGCTCCCTCGGGGCTGCAAGGGAGCAGGTTGGCCGCGTTGGTGCCCTCTCCTCTCTTCCCAGGTACACTCAGGCCCTGTTTCCCTTCCTCCCCCAGGAGCAGCCTTCTGTGAGCTGCCTGTCACCTCAAAGCCCAGCTCTGAACCAGTGTGGTGGGGGCTCTGTCCCCGCTGCCCCCATGGAAGCCACGCGCTGGGCTCCTCGAAGGTGGCCCTGCCCGCCTGGGATCATGTTGTTGACCGTGGCCTCTCTGCTCAGCTGCCTGCTCTCCTCGGGCCAGGCCAAGGTCTACAGTCGCTGTGAGCTGGCCAGAGTGCTGCAGGACTTCAGCCTGGATGGGTTCCGGGGATACAGCCTGGCAGACTGTGAGAACCCTGCTCCCTTCCTCCCACTATCTCTCCCTCCTCCTCACTCAAGGGCTGTGACCTTGGGACCTTTCTGAGCCTCCTCCGTTCTCCTTTGTCAAACAAGGATCCTATGAGCTGACAGGGGGAGAACACCCAGCACTGGGGTAAATATCCAGTGGGCACGTGCCAGGCGGCCGAATCAGAACTGCCCCTTTATTTTCCCTGTGATTTATCTGAATCACAGCCACTAGGATCAGACATTCCCAGTGAAGTTTAGGACAAACTGAGCAAAGCGTTAATACCCAAATTTCAAGATGATGGAAGTTACTAGAAAGTGCAAAGTACAGCCACACCCAGACTCATTTCTTCTCTAGTTCTAGCCCTCTCTCTAGGTCCCACCTGTGCCTTTCTAATTGCGTCTCTAAAGAGAGAGCGCTTGTTCATTCATTCCACAAGCATTTCTTGGGTCCTACTATGTGTGGACAGTGAGACTGTGGGAAGATTGCTAGCCTACGAGTCAGGAGGCCTGAGGTCTGGTCCTGACTCTTGCTGTCTGGTAGCTGTATGTGACCTTGAGTAAGTCACTTTGCCCCTCTGAGCTCTGATGGATTCCTTTGTCAAGGAGGTGGGAGGGGGTCTGCTCCGATCGCCTAGAAACAGGAGTTGAGGCTCGGAGGAGCTGACGTGTGGAGTCTGCCCTGTGAGCTCTCTGGTCTGGGTTGGCCTCCATCATCTGACTCGCAGGGCTGTGTCTCCATCCTGTGCAGGGGTCTGTCTGGCTTACTTTGCAAGTGGCTTCAACACAGCTGCCGTGGACCATGAAGCGGATGGAAGTACTAACAACGGCATCTTCCAGATCAACAGCCGGAAGTGGTGCAAAAATCTCAACCCCAATGTCCCTAACATGTGCCAGATGTACTGCTCTGGTAGGCTGGGCCTGGGCCCGGGGGCTGGCTGGAGCCAGGCTCTGCACTGGCCTCTGCTTCTTCCCCAGCCTTGTGTGTTCCTCCTGCCTTTATGTCTGAGTGGGGACCCCCACTGCCTGCTGGGTCTACCAAGGTGGGCAGGATGGGGCGAGTAATGAGGGTGGGATCTCCGTGAATCTGATCCGGGGGTCCCAGATGCGACACTGTCCAGAGAGCTATGGGAAGGGAGGGGGGATGGCTTCTGATGCGGGGAAGTGATCAAGTAAGCCCTGCGCTTCCAGATGGGTTGAGAGACACGGTCGATTTCAGGATGGAGGAGGGTGTGTGTGTGTGTGTGAGAAAGACAGACAGACAGAGACAGACTCTGGATGTCCAGCTCCACCCCCTGCTCCCTCATCATGTTTCTCTGCCTCCCACCCCAGACTTGTTGAGTCCTAACCTCAAGGATAGTGTTATCTGTGCCATGAAGATAATGCAAGATCCCCAGGGTCTGGGAACCTGGTAAGTAATGTAGGTTGGAGCCCCCCAAGGTGATGTGACCAGGACCACAGCAGGGAACTAACCTTTTCTGGGTGCCCACCTCACCCCAGGCACCATTCCATGGCCTCACAATCCACAGAGCAACTTTCAGTGGTAGGGCTCACCACCACTGATGCATTTACAGACAACCACAAATAAGCAAGTTTTAGGGAGGATAAGCAAGTCACTGGAGGCCATGGAGCCAAGCCTGGCTCTTCCAAGATCTGCCTGTGTTGGGATGCCTGCCTACAGGTCCCTTAGCCCAGAATCTAGTAACTTTGTTTCTTAACTGTGGCATCTTTGTCTAGCACAACAGATCAAAGAAGTTCCCTGCTTGAAGCATGGGTGGGCCTTCTGGAGCCTCCCCCTGTCAGCCTCCCCTTTACTCTCCTCCTTCCCACAAGATGGCCTTTGGAGCCATCCTCACAGGCGAGGGAGTTGGATGAGCTTGTGATGGGGCATTGGACTAGAACTTTGGAGCCCCTAAAGCAGCCGCCCTACAGCTTCCCAATCTCTTCTGATGGGAATTTCACTATGTAGAGTCTCCAGCATCCCTTTACTCCCACATCTGGATGGCAGACCAGCAGGGAACAGAATGTGGGGAAGGTAAAATCCTCCAGGTGGCTGGAGCACCCCAACCCAGGGCAGATGCGATAGTGACAAGGCTGGGGAGGTAATTTGGAAGGCGTCAGATGTCAGCCCAAGAACAGAAGGAAGCGGGGCGGACTAGAGGCGGGGGTCTAGTGGGGAAGCCTTTGCAGGAGCCTAAGTGAGAGATAGAGGGTGACTCAGACGGTTGTATGGGTGATGGACAGGAGAGGGCTTGGTGATGAGGGGGCTGTGGAGGAGGAGCAGGGACAGGTGATACACGGCCGGTGAGGGTGAGGAGGAGGTGAAAAGGACTGTGGACACAGAGGAGTCCAAGGTGGGCCTTGACAATGGCCACAGCTGTGGAGATGGGTTGATTTGAGAACAGTTGAAGCCCCAGGAACTGCACCTGGAATGGGGTAGCCTCAGCAGGATAGAAGGCACATCTATAAAATCAGGAAGGGTGAATGCAGGCTCTGGTAGGAATCCAAGGGCTTGAGGCCTTGGGGGCACTGCGCTGGGTTGCAAGAAACAGGTTCTTTTGGGTTAAATCAAAGAACAACTCTCCTGCATGCTGGGAGTAAATCTGTGGCCTGTATAACCTCTCTGAGGTGGCTGAGGCTAATACGAAGTGGTCCCAGGAGGTGGGAAGGGTGCTGTTTATTCCCTCCACGTGCACACCTGAGGATTCACCTGTGCCAGGCTCTGTGCTGGGTGCTGGGCTTCAGACCTGGCTGAGACCCAGTTCTTTGCCCTCAAGACTCTCAATCTAATGGAAGAGACAAGCCAGTCAAACCCTCTCACTTGATCGATCTATCGAGGTCCTTAAGGGGCCATCCTTGCCATTGGGCTCTTTGACATTGATCTCATAGAAGACGCTAGTTATCCCAGTTTGGAACCCCTGGGGACTTGGGACCCCCCAGGACCCCAGGATCTTCCTTGTCTTCCTCAAGATGCTAGCGTGATGCTGAACCGAGGTAACGATCCTAAAAGCGTCTATAAACTATAGTTACCAGCAACTGAAAGACCCAGACTAGCAGCCAAGGAGAATTGGGTGTGGGTGCAGTTCTGTCATTTACAAGCTGTGGACCTTGGGCAAGTAATTTTGCGTCTTTTAGTCTCAGGTTTGCATTTGGTATATAGGGAAGCTAATATCTGCCCAATCTACCACATAGGGCTGTTGGGGGCGTAGCAGATAAATGGGTGATGGGTGTGACAGTGCTATGCAAACTGTAAAGGGCTATACACACGTATGGTGGCACCACTGTCTGCAGAAGCACCATGGTGTAGGAAGAGACCATCGTACTGGGGCACTGGACCCCAGGCTCCAGGCCTTTGTCACTGTCTTCTGGGTGAACTTGAGCAGATTACTCTCTGTTTCCATCGGTAAAATATGCAGGCTAGATAGATAATTATTCTAGGGCCATTCTCTTCTTCTTTTTTTTTTTTTACATCTTCTGGGGAGTTCTTTGTTAGTTAACACAGCTGACTTGTCTCTCCTGCCCTTGCCAGCCTCTTTCCTCACCTCACTTCTAGTTTAGAGCCCATGCCTCCTTCCTCTACTTCTCTGAGCAAAGACTGAAGACTGCAGCTGATTTGGTCTCTCCTCTTCTCCATCTTCCATCCTCAGGGAGGCCTGGAGGCATCACTGCCAGGGCAAGGACCTCAGTGACTGGGTGGATGGCTGTGAATTGTAAGATTCTCTCTGGATGGACAGGCCATGCCTAGCAGCTTGGAAGACGTGGTTTGGCTCCTGGCCCAGGCCTGGGGAGACAAACCAACTAATAAAGTATAGTTTACTATAAGCGTGGTTCTCAGCTATCACTGTGTGTCTGGGTGGCGTGTTGGAGCCAGAAGCATCTCGAGGTTTCCTCACTGTCCCCATGGGCTGGGGTTCAGCCGGCCTCCGAAAAGTCTGCCATGGGACGTTTGCATCCATTCCTGGAGGCCTGGGCGGGGCGGGGGGTGGGGGCGGCATGGTGTCAATGCCTCCGTTGCCCAAACCTGGCAGAGTTTCCTAGATGAACCTCTTGTATATATGATTGATACATGAATGATGCGTCCTGAATGAATGGTAGGCACTCAGCTAGTGTTTGTAGAACCAGCGAATGAATGGGCCCTGATACCTTCTTTCAAATAGCAACGATTCACTCAACGGTATTGATAAACACTAGCTGTCAGGCCCCAGGCATCTCTCTGGATGGAACCATGGCCCCTCCTGAGCCCTCGTGGTGAGCTCTCTACCTCTCCGGGGGACTGCTCTGGCTGCTTCTCATCCACGTCCTGCTCACTTCCCACTTGGTCAAATCTTGGAGCAGTGGGAGTTTGGCACAATTGGGGAAGAGTTGGCTTAAAGGGGTTTCTCCTTTATCCTGGCTGCCTAACCTTAGGAAGGTCACTCTACCTCTCGTAGGCAAGTTCCTCATGGACAAGAGGAGCTAATAAAACCAGCTTGCAATATCGTATCAATTACATAATACAGAGCAGTGAGGTACCTGGTACAGGGCGTGGCACAGAGTGGGGGTGCTTAAGAAACACTGGCCTTTTGTCTGGTTTCCCTGAGCTCTGGGGGTTCAAAGTCCCAACCCACCTGGTGGGCACACATCCTGCGTGTCCTGGTGACCAGGGCTTCCTTGGGAGGTTGGCACAGATGTCCTCATCACTGTGTGCTGAGAAGGAGGAGGAGGAGGAGAGGAGAGGGTGTGGGAAGAAGGAACAGAAGAGGCACTGGGATGGTTTGGATAAAGTGGCAGAAATTTCTATGGGAAGTGGGGAGAATTGTGACGTTTTGGCACTTTTTAAAGTTCAAGTCACTAATAAGGACACACTGTATAGCACAGGAAACTCTACCCAAGACTCTGTAATATGGGAAAAGAATCTGAAAAAAAGTGGATCTATGTATATGTATAACTGATTCACTGTGCAGTACACCTGAAACTAACACAGCATTGTAAATCAACTATATTTGAGGGAAAAAAAAGAACGAAAAGAAAATAAGAAAGAAAAAAAAAAAAGTCCAAGTTACAACACTCTTGGACTAATTTGGCTCCAAGGAGACTAATTGGAAATGGACTTTATCTTTTGTGCTAAGGGTGCGGTGAATGCCCCAGGGGATAATTAGCTTGCTAAGGTGCTGTCCCTTCTCTACCTGCAAGAACAGGGGAGGGGGCCAGAGGCTCCTGGCAGCTGAGGGAGGCTCTGCTGTGTGCTTCTCTTGGGCTGAGGTCCCTGAGCTCCGCCCATGAGATCCATCGCCTCAGCTGGATGTGGCTGGCTTTTTCCACTCTATGCACTGGCCCGAAGCTTCTAAAGTGGGAAACTATGGGAAGCTGGCCCGATCAGATGGGATCCAGCAGTCATGGGACACTCTACTGCATGCTGAGCACAAACCTCTATTCTATGTGGCCAGGAATCCTTCTGACACTTTGACGGCAGCTACTCTGAATGGAGTTGGCACGTAGGATAGGACTTCATCATCTCCGACCTGCCACGTGTCAGGCATCTCACCAGCAATTTCCATGGTTTATCTCACCACCCTCACAGCAACTCCAGGGGGGTGGAGATGGTCATCCCCATTTTTCAGGAGGAAACGAGCCCCAGACAAGTTCTAGAACTTGCCCAAGGAAACACAGTTGGTGGAGCTGGGATTTGGATGGGGCTGTTGAACTCTGAAGGCTGTGCTTTGTCCTAAGCATGTCCCAGCTTCCACAGCTGGACCAGCCCTTGAACTTTCAGCTGGCTGGAACCCTGGGGTGGGAAGGTACAGTAGACGGAGGGCAGTGGAGAGACAGCCAAGTTCTATCTAGCTGGCAACTGTCCTTCCCCAGACACTTCACGTGCTCCTCTGCCTCCGAGCCTTTGCTCGGGTATCTCCTCTGCAAACCTGCCTCCCTGGCAACTTTCACCCACCTCAGCCCGGCAGACAGCCCTGGTGCATCTTCTCCAGTGAGTGCTCATGCCTGGTGTACCTCTGCTGTACGTCCCTCTGCTCAGGTTCTTTTGTGCATGTCTGTTGCCTACCTCTGCCTGCCTAGACTCTGAGCGCCCTGAGATTGTGTCCTCTTGATATATGAACCCCCAGTGGCCAGCACAGTGCCTGGCACATGGTGGGCACACAGAATATGTTCATGGAGTGAGGAAGTCTGGACAGAGACCCCTGCCTGGTGCTGGGAGGGACAGGAAACAGCTGTTTCTTGTTCCTCCTCCTTGTAAGGCAGATTGAGCTAAAGATGCTTTGGTGCCTTCCAATCAGTTTCTCTTGGGCTTATTTTAACTTGGATGGAATTCCTTTAGAAAAGAAGCCACAGAATCTGAATTACACTAAAGACAAATGGCCCATGTTGGTGCTAAGTTAGCCAAACGAGCCACTGCCTTCAGAAGCATGGCGGTATGAAGAGCAACTTTAAGGAGGCAAGATGTCCAAACAAATTCCCCATCCCAAGGCATCCCTCACAGCCATTATCACGGGGTGGTTTCTTCATTTGTTGTTTGTTTGTTTGTTTTAAACACAAAGCACCATTACAGCCTTGCCCAGAAACAAATGAGATGTCAACAGGGCTGCGTGTCTAGGGGCTCAACGGCAGCCAGAAAGCATACCTGTGTGTTTCCTGCATGCAGTGGACTCGGTGGTCACATTCCTGAAGAATCAGGCTACGGGGATGTTGGCAGAGCGATGCTACAGTTGCTTTCTATGTATGCGGGTCTCTTCGGACCTCATAATCTCCACGTGCATAAAATAATCTGATGAAATCACACCCTCGAGGTTCTCTGTTCATACTCATTTTCTGCTGGTTCATTCACTTTGCCATCTGTGAGAACGCATTAGCACACAAGCTGCAGAGGTTTAAAAAATTATGGGAGAAAAAAACTTGACATTGATCAAATTCTATCTATCCTTTCTCCCTCCTATAAATTGAAAAATGACAGTCAGGGTATCCTTCAGGGGAAGACATGGTGGTTACACTTGTGGTACCCTGGAGTTCTTTTGGAGGAGAGTTTAGCACTTTCTAGACCAGGGGTGCATCCCTAGAGAATCACAGACGGGTTCCTGGGGTCCAAAACCCTCCTAAAATTGTACGCAAAATTTTATGTACATCTATGGGGCCGTGTGCATTTTTTTTCCTGGGGAGAGAGTTCATAGATTTCACCTTATTTTTAATCCAAGCAAGATTAAGAATCAATGTTTTATGGGAAGAAAAAAGAAAAGGAGAAAACACAGAAATTTTACACCTCAGCTCATTTAATCCTCGTAATCACCCTGAAATCTAGGTAACATCATCTCCATCATGCAGATGGGAAACAGAGGCTCCGAGCAGTACATGGGATATTTGCTTGGATACCTGACACCCATTCTCAATTTAGACTCATAGACAGAGTTGGGATGCACCAAAGGGATGATTTGTTTATTTCCCACCCCTCCCCTCTTATAGAGGGGGAAACTGAGACCCAGAAAAGTGAAATACATTTTCCAAAATTATGTGGCCAGTGTATAGCAGAAAGAGTTTAGAAATTCAGTCTTTCGACTCTGTCCAAAGCTTTTGCCAACGATTGCTTTATTCTTGCAAAGCCAGTGAGCGTAGGTCTCACTGAATGTTAAATTGAATTAGAAAGAGACCCTCCGCCTTCCATCCATCCTCATGCTGGGCTGGTTCCCACTGACCTGTTTCGTGGTCCCCAGGACCTGGTGGCCCCAAACATGCTTAGCCTATGAGTGTGCACAGACGCACGTGCAAAATGATTCCACGTGCTAGGAGTCCCAAACGAGTGGGGGGACAAAGCCGTTAGGTAAATGCATCAACCCTCGGCTTGGGAAATACGGTCCTAGACCCTTGGAGAGCAGAGGAAAGAGCTTGAAGGACTTCAGCCACAACACACCCCTCAGTGTGGTGCCCTGGCCGTTCATCCTTTGGCACCCGCCTGCCTCTCAGTGGTCATTTTGCACACTTTCCCCTTTCCTTTCTTTGCGCTCCCTTGGACTTTTGTGCAGTCCCAGGGACTGTGCCTCCTCTGGCACTCCCCACCCCACCGCAGTCCCGGCTTTGCATAAGCTACGCTATCCCTCTCCTTCTGCTGCAAAATCCACATCCATCTTTCAGACTTGTCTGTTTACTTGTCAGCATTCCTGCTCAGATGATAAATTCCTTGAGGGCAAGTGCCCGGTGCGTAATAGACCATCAGTGAATGGAGAACCCGTGTTCTTCATGTGTTTCCCCTTCCTTGGTTGCCCTGCTCGCCTCCCAGCTATGCCAAGAAGCTTGTTCCGTGCAGCAGGGGGTCTGCCCCTGCTGTAGATGGATCAGGGCTGGCTGCACACACCCTCGGAGGAGTAAATTCCTTGCTTCTCTCTAACAGGGGAGCTCATTCACACGCGCTTTCTGGAGGCCCTTGTCTCTGCTCCAAGTTTAGGTCTCCAAATCGAATTGAAATCCCTGTGCTTGTAAAGGAGGAGGGCCCAGGTTTCTCCTGGCGTCCCAGGCCCAGGTTGGCTGAGCTGAGCTTCACCTGAGGAAACGACTACTACGAAGATCACACCTGTGGGTGGGGCCTGCCTGTGCCTTCCCTCCTCCCAGCAGCCAAGAACGTATCCAGAGACCCTCTGTGGACACTTTCTCACTAGGCGTGCTCCTGGTTAAGAAACAGCTTCTAGCTGGAGAGGAGAAAATAAAAGAACTTTGGCCTCTCTCTGCCCCAAACAACAAAACAACAGTGTGTAACTAGCCAGCTCAGTCCCAGGCAAGGCTACTCACAGAAACGCTCATTCCTTTTGCTTAACCGCAGTAGAATCCACTGATTCTGTTTCTGAGATTACGTGCCATTATTTAATTGGTCGATCCATTGATTGATCGGCTGATCTGACCCTTTGAGGTCACTGATAGTTCAGTGGGTTTGAGATCAGTCCAAACTCCTGGCCATTGTGTCACCATTTGGGTGACTCTTGAAAATGTGACGCTTCCCAAATCTTCTCTGTCTACCAGACCTCTCCAGGTCATCACTAAAGAAATGATTGCACGCACGACTACCTATTTGAAATAATGATACTAAAAAAATCACCACTCCCAGGAATTTAGGCTTACAACTATGTCTTTGGTCAACAACCAGTTAATTATAATTGGTAGCTGGCTATTGATTTACTCTCTTGAATTTCCTTTTTTTCTTTAAGAGGTTCAGTTTATAGACCTGCTCCCAGAGGAACAAAGCCAGAATCCCCAAATCAGAAGGAGCACATGCAGAAGCCTAAAGCAATCCAACCCCGTTAGAATATTCTTCACTCCATTCCAAATATCTGAAGTTTTTTTTTTTTTAAAGGAAGCCAGAAATCCAATGAAGCAGTTCAAATTGCAATTTAAGTTATAGATTTTAAAAAATGTATGAAACTGTTAAACTGGAACGAGGCAGAAGCATCCGATAGACTCCCAACTCACTAAATAGACATTTAATTTGGTTTCCATCCCTGATGGGAGCAGTCTGAAGACACTCTCTGTTCTTCTACATCCTATAGTCTAGGTACCAGAGGGACATTTTCCAGCCTGATGTAGCGAGGAGTGAACGTCTCTCGGGAGAGGGACTTCCACGCCCTGGCAAAATCTGGAAAAATGATCACTCTCAGTTTAAGTGGGTCTACAAATGGAATTGTGAGCCTGGAAGCTTGGGGATATAGCTTGGACACTGCCACTAACTCACTGTGTGACACGAGGCAAGTTCCTCCCCTCCCCTTTTGGGTCTGCTCATTTGGAAAATGAGGGAAGGTAAGCTATGTGGTCCAAAGGGCTCTCGGTAGGCAGAACAACGGCCCCCAAAGAGCTCCACGTCCCAGTGCCTGGAACCTGCAAATATGTTGCTTTACACGGCAAAAGAGACTTTGAAGCTGTGATTAGTTAATAACCTTGAAATGGGAGGGTTATCTTGAATTACTGACTGTGCCTAATCCAATCCAATCCAATCCAATCCAATCCAATCCAATCCAATCCAATCCAATCCAATCCAATCAATCCAATCCAATCCAATCAATCCAATCCAATCCAATCCAAGATAATCATCTAATCTAATCTAATCTAATCTCGTATCAAGGGTTCTTTAAAAATGGAAGAGGCAGGCAGGAGAGACTCTGAGTTAGAGGGAGGTGTGGCTATAGGAGAAGTTCACTGTCGTTGTGATGTAAGAACTCAACCCATCATTGCTGTCTTTGGTATTTATTTATTTTGGCTGCACCTGGTTTTAGTTGCGGCACGTGGGATCTTCACTGCGTCATGTGGGATCTTTTAGTTGCGGCATGTGGCCTCCTAGTTGCGGCATGCATGTGGGATCCAGTTCCCAGACCAGGGATTGAACCCAGGCCTCCTGCATTGGAAGCATGGAGTCTTACTCACTGGACCACCAGGGAAGTCCCCATTGCTGTCTTTGAAGAAGGAGGAAGAGGCCAAGAGCCAAGCAATGTGGGCAGCCTCTAAGAAGCTGGAAAAAACAAGGAAATGGTTTCTCTTCCAGAGGCTGCAGACACCTGGTGACACTCAGATTTTAGCCGAGATCCATGTCCGACTTCTGGCCTCCTGAACTATAAGACAATATATTTATCTTGTTTTAAGCCACTGTTTGTCATTTTGTTCTGGCAGAGATGGAAAATGAAAACAGGGTCACTTCCAGCAGCTGTGCACCCTGTTTCTAAAAATTAAAACCCAGCTTTGCCAACAGCCTTGGGCAACCCCAGCTGAGAGGATGCCAGGGAGGAGACATCAGAGGGGTGCTCTGTCCCAGCTGCCTCCTGGAGCCCGCTGACTGCCAGCTCCCGGCCCTGGCTTGTGTGTGAGTGTGGCTGGTGTGACTTGTCCTACTGGCAGGGGGAGTAGTACGGTTATACTGCCTCGAGTCTGAAGGGGCTTCCGGAGATCATCTGTGAAGACACAGGTAAGGTATTAGCTTCAGCCTCAAATGGAGGGAACTGAGCCCAGAGATGTACATGATCTCATGCATCAATTCCTTGTGTTAGGAGAGAGAGAGAGAGAGAGAGAGAGAGATTGGATAGCCAAGCAGAGACCAGAACCCCTGGTCTAGTCAGTGCTTTCTGTGCAGTTACGCATGAGGAGGGAGGTCTTTCTCTGCGGCTTTGGGTTTGAGTTTGGAGTGGTGGGGGGAAGCAGAGGGAAGTAAAAGATTGGATTACAGGGACTGCCCCTGTGGAATTAGCAAGATGCTGTGAGGACAAGGATTCTGCAGGAACAGGAAGCTCTCTCTTGCCATGGGGTGGGGCTTGAAAGGGCATGGCCCCTCCCCACCAGAGACACCTCCTCACCTCCTTTCCCACATGGACATCCTCTCAGGAGTCGTGGGGAGCAAGGCAGAAGCAGGTCAGATTGATGGGAGTGAGGAGGTGGGCTGCAGAGAGGGTTGGGAAAGGCAGGAGTGTGGCAGGGGGGCCACGCTGGGGCGGCGTCCAGCCTGAATTCACTGACCAGGTTAGGAGAAGCCAGGCCAGAGCAGAGGGATGTGAAGGCCTCCTCTAAGACGTGTAGGTCTGGGCAGCGTGCTCTGCCTCCCTGTCTTCACGCCATGTGCCTGTGGTCCAGGGCAGTGTCATTCAATGACCGTGGGCTGTGACCTGTTAGGGGGGTGGTGAAGCCATTTACAACGTTGCAATCAATAGTGTTTAAAGATGTAGAACAGAACAGAAGAATAGAATAGAGAGTGTACATGTTTTGTAAAGGTAAGTGTTGCATAAACTTTATATCTATCACCTATCTATCATCTGTCTATCATCTATCTATCTATCTGTTGTCTATCTATCATTTATCATCTATCTATCTATCATCTATCTATCATCTATCTGTATCTATCATCATCTATCATCTATCTATCCAGCTCTCATCTATCTATCCAGCTATCATCTATCCATCATCTATCTATCTCTTATCTATCTATCATGTATCTATATCATCTATCACCTATCTATATCTATCATCATCTATCATCTATCTATCCAGCTATCATCTATCAATCATCTATCTATCATCTATCTATTTATGTATCATCTATCTATTATCTGTCATCTATCTATATCTATCTATATCTATCATCTATCTACCCAGCTATCATCTATCTATCCAGCTATCATCTGTCTATCTATAATCTATCATCTATCTATCATCTATCTATCTATCTATCATCTATCTATCATCTATCTATCTCTATCATCCATTTATCTATCTATCATCTCTCTATATCTATCATCTATCTATCATCTATCATCTATCTATCATCTATCTATTATCTATCTATCATCTATCTATCTATCATCTATATCTATCATCTATCTATCATCTATCTATCTGTCAATCTATCTCTCATCTAATCTATCATCTATCTATCATCTATCATCTATAGATCCTGGGGTTTTTGAGCCGGCAGGTCTGGCTCTTTCCTAAAGTCTTGGGGAGAAAGAGTGTGGGGGAAGGGCAGAGACGACTCAGCCATTTCCACAAGACCAGCTTTTAATATGACCGTGATTTGAAGCACGAATAAATTAACGCCAGAGAAAATGGAAAAACCAAACCAAACCTGAGAACATCAAAACCCAAATTCAGAAAAGGAAACGAAACAGATCTCCGACAGACAAACAAAGAAAGCCCCCCAAAGAGACAGAACCAGACTGTACAAGCCGTGTCACAGGGAGAGCAGAACGACGACGTGGGCACCGCGGAGGAGTCCCGCAGGCCTCCGCGCCTCCAAGCACAGCCCCTGGGAGGGGAGGGGGTTGCGGCCCCGGTCACCCTGCGGTGGCTCGGGGAGGTGGGGGAGGGGCTTGTGGGCAGGTTAAGACCCTTCACAAACTACACGAGGGCTGGACGCCGTCGAGAGAGCTCTGCGGTTCCCTTCTGGACCGTGCAGGTGCGATTCCAGCGTGGCCTCGTGGTGCCTCCGGGGCTGGAAGCCGGTCCCCCTGCGCGGCTGCAGAGTGGCGCTGGGCCCCGCGCGCAGGAGGGTCACCTAGAGACGTGGAGGCGGCGCCGTGGGGAGGCGGAGCATGCAGGTGCTTTTTACATCTGGCAGTGAGGTGATGGCAGGTCGGTTCTCGGACAGTTCCGGAGCGGGACTCCCTTCTCCTAAGAGGGACGGACGCGAGACGGCGGGGCCTGAGGACGCGTCGTGCCAGACGTGGCCGGAGCGAGGTTTCGGCAGAGAGTTTGCTGTGTGCGCATAGGGGGCTCTTGCTTCTTTCCGTCGGTCGGCAGGGGCCACCCCACCGGAGCCTGCTGCCCCCCGTCCTGGTCCTGGGCCTCAGGGTCTGTTTGGGAGGGGGGGTGCTGGGTGGTCCGAGGGCTGTCAGCAGGCGATCTCCTCCAAGGTCCCCAGGGCCGTCTGCAGGGGCACGTTCACAGTGTGGCTGATGGTTTCGGAGTGGTTTGGCATCGTGTCACAAGTGCTCTGGCGGGAAGGAGGAAGCGGGCGTTGATGTTCATTCAGCCAAAATTCATCGCGATGCCCCTGGCAGCCCAGCCCAGGCCCCGGGAACCGTGCAGCCCGCTGTGGGCCTTCCCGGGGGCACGGCTGCTTGGCCCCAGACATCTCACGTGCTGGTTGGCCGTCTTGGGCCAGGAGGCTGAAGGGGCCTTACTGCCTTTCGAATCCTCTCCGGTGCCCACCTAGGCCCCGCCCTCTCCTCCCTGACTGGGGATGGGGTTTAGCAGCAGGTGTAACCTTCTCTCCAGCAGTCCGTCCCCTGATGTGTCCCCTGAAGCTACATCTGAGTGGTGCGTAGCTTTGGGGCTTGGATGGCCCATCCTGCCCTTGTCCTTGGGGCGTCTGTCGGGCCTACCTGGAGTGGTGGAGCGGTGGCCCGTGGCCGGGCCTGGCGCAGGGGGTATCAATTGCTGAGGCCAAGCAGTGGAGGCCCCTGACAGCCAGAACCCTGAGCCCTGATCACAGCTGCCCAAAGGACCTCGAGGGTTAGGCTGGCCCTGGGGAAGAGTTGTCTTGGGTCCCTGAGCAGGGAGAGGCTCAGGCGCCTTGGATGTTCTGGGTGATTCTCATGCTGTGGAGGCTGGGAGGGAGGGGAGCAGAATTCTGTGCCAAGAATTCAGGGGAGATTTGATGAGGATGAGGCTGGGGAAAGGGGAGGGGCCAGAGGGGAGGCTCTGGCTCTGAGACATTCTGAAGGAGGATGGGGGTGGGGAGGGAGGCTGCACTCGCTGAGCGCTTACTATAAACTAGGCAAAGCTCATTGCTTTACAGGCCTGGTCTCACTCAATCCGAATGGCACCCCCTGACATCCCAGCCATCTGGCAGATGCTCAGAGATGGCGGTAACGTGCCCCCAGGCACACGGCTGGGAAGTGGGGACCTGGGATCCAGGCAGGTCAGCTGAGTCCGGAGCCCGGGGGTGACTTGCACACTGACCTCTCCTCAACAGAAGCTGTCTTCTGTTCAAACAGAGGCTGCAGGGACCCGAGAGACTCAAAGCGAGATTTCTAGCCCTGGAGATGGGTAGAGAAATACTTTCTGGAACAGAAATGGGAGCCCATATAGGAGGAGGAGGCTGGGATCCACTTGGGATGTTCTGACTTTAAGGGGACCATGGCCACCGAATGGGGTGGTTTTCTTGGGGCCGGGGTGCCAACCTGGGGAAAGCCAGCAATACCTGCGACCTTCAGCGGAGACCGGAGTCCAGGAGTGGACTGAGTTAGGAAAGGAGGATGGACAGCATAAGAGGCGCTGCCTCTCAGGCTTGAGGGAAGAGAGGCAGAGTAGGGTAGTGGCTGGGGGACCTTTGTGCCCCCCCCAGCTATGTACCCTTGGCATTTGGACCACAACTGTCTCATATACAAAATGGAGATAAAAATAGACCTTCCTCTAGGGTGACTGTCGGGTTGAAATGACGTGGCACTCTTAAGGCACCCAGCACAGTGCCCCAGGCATGCAATGGTCAGCAGTTATAATGGGTATTATCGCCACTACCAACTTCACAGGGGCCCACACCCTGTGTACCCTTGAAATGGGGTAGAGTGCCAGGGACATCCTTGTTTGCATTCTGCCACCCCTAAGAATAAGGGAGGACCTATGCAGAGCCTCTCCAATTCTCCCAACGCATGAGAAGAGGGGCGTGGCCTCTGGCTGGGAGAAGCTGGACTGGTCCAGGCAGAAGCATCTCCTGGTCTCCACGGCAGCCACGGCTTACTATTGGGTTCTGAGATGAGTCTCAGACAGAGGCTTAAGGCTCAGTTGGTGTGTCCTTGGATGTGGGGGCTGTAGTGTGTCATGAGCCATGAAAAGGTGTGAGACAGAGCACGCCCCTCCTGCCAGCCCCGGCATATGGGTTCACACGGCCTGTACGTGCCAGAGGAACTAACCAACCTGCAACCCCGGGGCCGCCCTTACCACATTCTCATCGTGGCTCCCTTCCTCCTCTTCTTTGCCAAGTAGGTCTAATAGCTTCTCTTTGATCAGCTGCAAGAAGGGCAGGAAGGCAGTGGTCAGGCTAGGGGAACAGCACCAAGGTCCAGAGAGAGACCTCCCTTCACGTGGCTGGGCTGGGGCCCCTACCCAATCTTGCAGCTGAGATGGGGTTGTGGTGCAGGAACTAAAAGAGCTTGGAGGGGGTCACAGGAGGGCCTGGTCTCCCAGTGCGGCTGGTTCCCTGTCTGTCCTGGGGGAACAGGATTTCTGATCACTTTCAGGGCCTGACAACTCCACAGCTCACGAGATCGGGACACACCTGAGTTCCTAATGTTTTATTCTTAGCAAGAAAGGGTAGTTATTAAATATGTTCCCTGGTGTGATTCAGTTTCTGTCATTTTTACATCTTTTCGCAAAAATGAGTAAACAAGGCAGAATAAACTCTGGCCATGGGACCCGGTTTGGGCACGTGGTCACCATGCCGAGAGGCAGGGTGTGGCACTCCAGAGGCCCCTGGTCAGCGCTGCCCTCCGGTTCCCCACAGCGACTCCCAGCTGCCTTTGGCCATCACCAGCCCGCTCTGGGAGGCAGACCACTGCTCTGCAGGCCCCGTTCGCTGGGCTGAGACTCAGGTGGTCCTGGGGACGGTGTCAGGCCTGGGCTTCCATGAGGGATTCTGGAGCCCCTGGAGCCAGCCCGGGGCTGGAGGGGGATGCAGTAGGAAGGCTGATGAGCACGCTGAGCACGCAGTGCCCGAAGCTGCAGTTTGTTGTGTGAGAAGCTTTCAGAGGCTCTGGTCCAGCTGCCTCCTGAGGGCGACAACTCCCCGATTGTTAGTGGCCGGGAGCACCTGGGGTGCCCTTTGCTTTTCCCACTCAGGACAGATGAGCAGGCAGGAGTGCTGCTTCCCCAAACCTGCCTGGACCACAGAAGGCGCTGCTTGGGCGACGGGCCACCAGGAAGGCAGGGGTGTGTGTGTGTGTGTGGTTGTGTGTGGAGTGTGTGTGATATATGCGTGTGCATATGAGGTGTGTGAGTGTGGTATAAGTGTGATGTGTGTGCATGGGTGTGTGTGTCTGTGTCTGTACGCATGTGGTGCGAGTGTGCGGGTGCAGACACAGCCACGTATGAAGGCTGCACACCTGGCCCAGCTGTGGGAGGGGCTTAGGGCTGGCCTCAGTTTCATCCTCTGCTCCTCATCCCTTCTGCTCCCTCCCTACGAGTGCAGACAGCCCTGAGGATAGGCCTGTGGCTTCTGTCTCTCACACCCACCCCTCCCTGCATGCCTAGGACGTGATGACGGACAATACCCATGGTCATGGGGCAGAAGGGGGCCTTGGGTGGAGAGAGGCCGTCCTCTCCCCCATCCACACTTCGGTTCTGGACGTCGGGGCAGGATGAGGACACCAGATCATCCCCCGACGAGGAATCCCAGATCTTACCTCATAAATGTAATCAAAGAGCTCTAGTATTGTAAGGATACTAGCACCAACAAACAGTCCCATCTGACCACCGATGTCACCTGCAGAGAAAGAGAGAGGACAGAGGCTTGGCTTTCCTGACAGTGCTTCCCGAAGGGGCGAACAGACTGAGAGCTCAGAAACCAGGCTTTCTGAAATGCTTCCCTCTCCCCGGGGGGCCTGGGCCTGGCACCTGGAAGCCCAGGCACCTGACAAGTCCGTCCCTCACTGCACAGCTCTGAGAGCTGATGGTTTTCAGCACGCACAGGGATGGGAAGTAACCTGGATGCTTTCTGGGGGGCGGGGAGGGCTGACATAGACCTCCCAGGCTGACGGGCTTGCTCAGTTCCGTTCAGAAACCACACGGGTGGGCCCAGCTTTGGCTCTGGGCTGGGAATAGATGAGACATGTGGAGTCCCTGCCCTGGGCGAGGACACAGTCTAGCCCGAGACGTGAGTCAGGTGCCCTGAGTGGGGGTCTCAGGAGCAGTAACAGAGGAGATTACCCCCCCCCAATCATGACCTGGGCTTTGGGGCCACCTTGGGGCCCCTCTCACCCTTGGGATAAGGCGGTAGGAAGTATCTCCCTATCTCCCCACCTAAAGGTGAATGTTCAGTTTGGGCTTCTTTCTAGAGTAGAGGTCCTTGCCCTGGATGTATGGGCTCCATCAACCAAAGTCTTTGTAGACTGGTCTTCGGATCCCCCGTGCATCAAACTCCTGGGAGACTTGTAGTCAACGTAGTTGCCTGGACCTACCCGAGGCCTGTGCATCAGAATCTCCGGGGTTGGGGTCTGGAGGTCAGGATTTTAAAGTTCTCAGGTGGTTCTCTGGCTCACCAAAGTCTGAGAACCACTCTCCTCTGGGAGCTTCCGATGGTTGGAGACCCCCTGAATTGAATGCAATCCATTGTGTGCGCACCTGGGCATTTGTAGTGGGAGAGTCTGTATTTCAGAAGCTATTAGCAGATTCTTAAGGGGATTCTGATCCCCTCAAAGCCCCACACACTTTGCTCCGGAGGCAGTGTGGTAGAGAAGGGTTTCCAAGGCTGTGAGTTTGGAGGGTGGCCACCAGCTCGCTGTGTGCCTCTGATAAGCCCTGACCTTCTCTGGAGCTTTGCCTTCCAGGGACATTTGGTGGTGGAGGAGGTGGGGGGCAGGTTGGAGGAGATGAACTGTGAAGACCTTTCCAGCTGTGACCTCTAAGACTGTCAGCCGCTGCGCTGGGCTGGGCTGGGCTTGGGAGAGTGCTGGAAATGGGGGGGCACTGTTGGAGGTGGATGTACTGTCCTCCTGGGGCTTCCAGGCTGACCTCTTGGTCTGAGAACTTTCTACCCTCTTACGTCTGCCCGCGCCTCCCCTGATTATGGCTGGAGGAGCCCGACAAGCACACCCCCTGGCGAACAAGCCGTGATGGCGGTGGGGGGGGCTCTTCCTGGGGGGTACTTGGTGCTGGGCTCAATGCGGCTCCCCTTCATTCTCACCCCGCCTCCACCCCCTCCAACGTCCTTCACAGAGGCTTATCAGGAGCGGGGTGTGTCTGTGTATGTGAGCCGTGTGGCGGAGTATGGGGTGCATGCCAGGGAGCCGTGTGCGCACACGTGTTTGGGAGAGAAGCAGGCGGTACGTCTGGCCATGGATGGCTTTGTATAGGTGGCAAGCGATGTCTAGGGTAGGTACACAAGAGTGTCTACGGGTGGCTTTGTGGGGGTGGGCACAGTGTGTCTGAGTGAGCATGTGTGAGCACGTGCAGGTGTGAGCGTGTGAGTGTGTAGGCACTCGCATGTGTAGGCGCGCAGCGTGTGTGCACGTATGTGTCTCTGTAGCCGTGTGGTTTGCGTGTGGGTCTGTGCGGGTGTGCTCACCGTGGGTGGGGTGTGCTGTGTGCGGTGGAGGGGGTGGATTGCGGGGAGAGAAGGGCCCGATTGGGCGCCGTGGCTCAGGGTTTGCGAGCGGCACTCGCTCTCCTCACGGGAGGTACAGATGGCAGCGTGATTTTCCCGGCGGGCTGTTCTGGGTGGGAACAAGATGCTGGGAACACGCTCTCCTCATATCTGATGCAGGGACCAGCTAGCTCTCCTGACAGATTTGGGGCTGAGGCCCTTCTCGCTCTGTGTGTGTGTGTGTGTGTGTGTGTGTGTGACTGTGAGCCTATGCGGGAGAGGGGAGGGGAGGGGAGGAGGCATGTCCTTGGTCATTGTTAAGAAATAAAGGTGAAGTCAGAAAGAGAAAGACAAATATTGTATGCTAACTCACATATACGGAATCTAAAAATGGTACTGATGAACTCAGTGACAAGAACAAGGACACACATACAGAGAATGGACTGGAGAACTCGAGGTTTGGGAGGGGGTGGGGGGTGAAGGGGAAGCTGAGACGAAGCGAGAGAGTAGCACAGACATATATATACTACCAACTGTAAAATAGATAGCCAGTGGGAAGTTGTTGTATAACAAAGGGAGTTCAACTCGAGGATGGAAGATGCCTTAGAGGACTTGGGCGGGGAGGGTGGGGGGGACTCGAGGTGGGGGGAGTCAAGGAAGGGAGGGAATATGGGGATATGTGTATAAAAACAGATGATTGAACCTGGTGCACCCCCCAAAAAATAATAAATAAATTAAAAAAAAAAAAGAAATAAAGGTGGCAGGGGCAGGGCTCTACCACCAGCTCAGGGCAGGGGTCCCTTTGGCCACAGGCTCTTTGGCCACAACAATCTCCAAGGCGCAAGCGATGACCACCTTAGCCCAGTGGGGACCCCGTTGCGGCTCAGTCCCCTGCCTCCTGGGAGAGGAACAGACATGCTCAGAGGGTGACACCGGGTGGGTCCTGGGTCCCTGGCACTGTGTCTGTCCAGGTCCCAGAAACTACTATTTACGGACTTTCTGTGGGCTGGGGCTTTTCCACATTTAACCATCACAAAGTGGGTTTTATTCGACCCATTTTACAGATGAGAAACCTGAGGCTCAGTGAGGGGAAGCCACCTGCCCACGTTCTCCCAGCTGGTGTGCAGCAGCCCGTGGCTTGCTCCCCTCTCAAACTGCCAGGTAGAAGGTGTCTGCCTCCCCATCCTCACCCAGGATGCTGTGCTCACCTTGTTCAGTTCACAGAGACAACAAGAGCTATTTTTCCTCGAAGCCACAGACACCAGATCTTTCTTGAGAGTGAATGGGAGTTGGGGGACAAGTCCAGGGCAGGTGTTTTCAACTGTGCACCCTCATGGGTCTTGTGAGTTTTATGCTGTGCTGAGACCGGGTTGAAATTAACTCCCTGCGCCCACGCTGTGCCCTCAGGGCTGGGGGAGCTGATGTGAATAGGGTGGGGTGGCAGTCAGGTGTGTAGATGTCTGGGGATGTCTTTTGTGTTTGATAAAGGACTCTCAGTCTAGGGGGCACCTGGCCTTCACGACATGGCAACATTGCTTTCCAGGTGGGAGCTCCCTGGGGGACATGGGTGGGACCCACTACCTGGGACCACCCAGAGCTCAGCCCTCCCTCCACCTGACGGCTCTTTCTTCCCGCCATGGCCCCAGGGCTCTGACTCCAACCTAGGGGCAGAAGACTGTAGACTCCAAGAGGGCAGAGCTGGAAAGGCCCCGAGAGACCTTCTAACTTACCTGCCTCATTGTGTTGGTGGGGAAACTGAGGCCTAGACTGGGATATGAACTGGGCTCAGCACCCCTCCAGCACATGGAGTGCTTCCCGTTCTGGGGCAGGAGCAGTGCAAGGGAAGAGGGAATAGTTAGTGAATGAAAAGGCTGGACTCGTCAGGAAGCTGATAGAGCTACCTGCCTGCCTGCTCACCTGCCCATCGCCATGAGATCTGGACGTCTGTGCCACAGACACTCTGACTTACCAAGTAAGGCAGCAACTTCATAAGCCTTCTTCTGTTCGATGGTCTCGTAATTGAGAGCTTCAAAAAATATATCCAGAACGAGGATGTTCTCTCTGCGGAGGAAATGTCTAGTGTCATAGGAGATGAGAACCGTCTGCATCTATGGGGATCATCTACTACAATTTTCCCATGGACAGATGGGGAAACTGAGGCCCAGGGAAGTGAAACAACTGCCCCAAAGTTAGAGCTGATTAGGGGCACAGCTGGGGCTTGAACCTGACGCCGTGACCCCCAGCTCAGTGCTCGTCATGGGCCCGGAGGGGTATATCAGCTGTCCCCTTGGCCCCCTTATTGCTAACCACCCCCCGTCTCTGCACCCTTTCGAGGAATTCTGCCTGGCTTCCAAGTCTCTGCGTCCCCAGAGGATGTGCATGGGCTCTTATGTGCAGGTGAACTCAGCACTCCCTCGGCAAGGCTTGCGCGCCTACCCCCAGCTGACCTCCCTGGCCCACTCCAGAGAGATCCCCAGCTCTTCCTGGGGTTGATAGCAAGCTTCTCCCAGTGGGGGCCTTACCCCAGCATGGCCAAGTCAGCTGCAGGGGCCAGGGAGGGTTTTTAGAAAGAAAACCCACACCTGGTTGCAGGTTTTCTGATGGAAGCACATTGGTTCCCTTTTGCTCTTTTGGGCAGATGTGTTCATGAGACATCTTGGCAGGAGAAGTCATGACTGCTGGCAGAATGTCTGCGACAGCAGGCTCTGGCACTTCCTACAATTCCCCGGCTCCTTCGACCTCGCTCACAACGCCCTGAGTGCCCCTTGTCCTCAACCCACGGGGCAAAAGCCGTCTCAGGATGAGGTCTGGCGACTTTGTGGGAGGGAGGGAGCGGCTGGGGGGAGAGAAGCCCTCTCCACGCGGGGCTCACCCAGGCGCCATTCACAGTGTCACCATCTCTTGTCTGGTTTATGGCAACTGCCTCCTGCCGGGCTCCCTTCCGCTCACCTGGCTTCCAGTGCATTCTCTAACTGCCGCCTGAGGGGTCTTCCTGAAACTGCTAAACTAACCCACGTGACATCAAATTGGCATCCAGTGCCTGTGTGGCCGGTGGCTACCATGTTGGATATCACAGATACAGAACATTTCCAGAAGGGTCTACCGGAGAACAGTGGTGTAAACTGTAAATGTGAGCCTGTCACTCACCTGCTTGACGTTTTCCCGTGGCTCCCTATCTTCTTAGAATAAAGTCCACTTCCTGCCTCCCACCCTGGCCCCGCTCAGCCTGCAGGACCCTCTAGCTTGGACACAACCACCTCGCCCGGCTTCCCCTTGCTGTAATCTTGTCTGCCCTGCACTGATTTCTCTCTGCTGAGCCTCTGCCTGGCACACCCTCTTCTCCTGTGTTTTTCTTTCATTTTTTCGTTTAAAAGATATTTTTTGTGAGCATCGGCTCCATGCCAGATACTCCATGCAGAGAACAAAAAAGGAAAGGTTCCTGCGCTAAAGGAGTTTTTACTCTCGTGGGGCAGGTAGGTAATTTAAGGAAACACACACATGAATATAGAATTACACGCAGTGTTATAAAGGAAAACACCAGAGTGCTTTGAGAGAAAAATGACAGGAGGGGGCCTAATTTAGTCGTACAAAGAGATGACATTTAAATGGAGACCTGTGCATTGAGGAACCAGTTAGATGAAGGGTGAAGGGAAGAGCATTCCAGGCAGAGGGAAAAGAATGTGCAAAACCTGCCTGGAAAACTCCTCCACATCCTGTAAAAACATCTCTGAAGCTTTCCTTGAAGGCATCCCTATGCAAGGTGCCACCAACCCATATCTTGTTACCCACATCAGCCTGTATAGCTTTCAGTTTAATACTTATCTCTCTACCACACCGTAAGCTCCTTAAAGGCCGGAGCTGCATCTCAGTCTGCTTTGTCTTCATATTCTGAGTCTGAGCGCAGAACTCGGCAAACAGCAGGTGCCCAATTAATGTCTGTCAACTAGAACTAACCGCTTACCTTTGCCCTCTTCCTTGATTGCCCCTCCATTTTTCTCCTGGTCTATCCTCCCCCCCGCCATCTACCACGTCCACGTAGCTTACGAGATATATTTTTCTGATTTGTTAAATTTCTTCTCCAGGTACTTGGCTGACGTCTTGCTGGGGATCTTCACCATGGAGAGCTCTTTGTTGTAGCGGGTCAGGTTGCAGGGTGTCCTGCAGAGACAGTAATTACTGTCCTTTTCCGCCAGCAGACCTGCAGGGGAGAGAGAGGCAGGGCTCAGTCAGGTGTGGGGACTGGGACATCTGGGCGCAGAGTAGCCGGGTTCCCGAAGTGAGCTGAGAGGAGGAGGTATCGTCCAGGTAAATGAGGGGTGGGGGGCTGCGGAGAGAAGGAGGACTGGGCTTTTGCTAGAGATAAATGAGGATGTGAGCTCTCACAAAAAGTGCCTGCCCTTTCTGTTACTCTCGGTCTTGTTTTCCTTTTGCTTCCTTTCCTGTTACGTCCCTGTTTGGGAATATTTGAAAAGGCACCACTTTTGGAGAGTGGGCTCCAAGGGAGTCCTGGACCCCTCACCTTCCCAGCAGGGCCTTCTTCTCTGCTCCTAGCCTGTGTCCTCATCTACCGAAGGGGCTGGTCCTCAAGGCAAGTGTGGGAGCCCATTTTATCTGAAACTCTGGGCTCCGTGGTACTCCCTCTGGGGCTTCCTCATAGCCAGCACCCACCTCCTCTGCCTGCTGGTTTAGGATGCAGAGCTGAGTCTTTGCACCCATCGGAAGTCACGCCTCCTTCCAGCCAGCCCTCCTGGAGGCATCTGGACGTGTGAGTCCAGAGCTGCTTCACTTAGATCCAGCAAGCGCAGCTGCTGAAGGAACTTGAGTCCGGATGATTTAAACACTCTCTGCTCGTCTTGCTTATAAATCATCTCCCGGGTCGGGAGAGGCGGGCATGTGGAGTGGGTCTGACTTGGGGGTTGCAGCTTGTTGGTGCGATCTCCCTCACCGGAAGTCTTCCAGGGTGGGGGTGGACCAGCAAACACCCAGCAGAAGGAGGAGGAGCGGAGTGCTCCTGCCTTCCGCGTGCACCTGTGGAATGCACAGGGGGCCTCACCTCTCTCCCTTCCCCCACCTCCCCTGGCTCATCGGAGCATGACGACAGGACAGCTTGGGCATAACCTCCAGAGTGTGTGCAGGGAGGTATCGCTAATCTCCTTCTGTGCCCATCCGGGTGCCCGCTGTCCACCCTCTCTCCACCCTCTCTCCATCTCTGCCCCCTCCTCTGCATTTCTCAGTGCTCTCCGCTCTCCCGAAGCCCTCCTCCTTCTCTACCCCCACCTCTCGACCTCCCTTCTCTCCCCAGTGGAGTTTCCAGCCCATATCCACGAGCATCTGTTCCCCCCTCCACCCTACTTCCTCCTCTCCATCTCCCTCTCCTGTCCCTGCAGGGACGCCACCCTGTTCAGCCTCTTTCCCCTCACCCTTCCCCATTCCCCTTCCCCCAATCTCTTTCTGGCATCTGTCTGGAAGGTCTCAGTCGCAGCCCCTCCCCCATCATGCCATCTGGCCCCCGGTACTGACCTAGGGCAGGCTCTGCACACTCCTTGTGCTGCTCAGGGGTACAGAAAGGGGCATCCCCTGCAAAGAAGAAAGACAGGGAGAGGTACTCAGGCAGCAACCCCTCCCCTCCTTGGGCTGGGGGAAGGGATTGCATCCCGGTACCTGGATACCAACGAGGGATGGCACTTCACTGGTGGACAGTCAGAAGGCAGCCGTTGACCAGGGCCGCCTGGGGTCAGAAGACTGGGTTCTGATCTGCTCTGTTACAATAGGACCTGTCTAGCTAACTTCTTCTACAATCTGGCTCACATATGTGATGGGAAAGCATTGGCAGTTAAAGTGGGGAGGCAGTGGTAGCACCTACTAAGTCCTGCGCATGCATCATCCCCTCTAACACACATGGGTACCTTTGGAAACAGGAAATACTGTATCTGTTTCACACATGAGAGAATTGAGGCTTAAGTATCCTGTTTTCCCAGGACATCAGAGCTAGTGGTGATGGAGGCAGGTCACCCAGGTCTGTCTGATCCCCAGGCTAGGGCTCTTTCTACCACATTACAGCCGTAGGTGAGCGAGGGCTGCTTTGTCAGTCTCCTCTTTGCTGTGCCCTTAATTCCACATTATAATTGAGATGCCAGTAACAGCGTCGGGGGGGGGGGGGGGGAGTGATTGAAATCTCTCCTGCTTGCTTTGAGCTCAGGTTCCATGGGGAAACCTCACTGGCTGGTGACCAAGTCTGAGCATCAGGAAGGTAGCATTTATGAATGCTCAATTCTCTTTGGTCTCTGTAGAAATCCAGAAGCTTTTTTTTTCTTTTACCAAGTGCTAAATGTAAAGCCCGTCTCAGTATCTTTTCCTTACCTTTTCCCTAGACACCTTTTTTCAAGAGCTGAAGAACTGATATGCCTCCTCCTTTCTAATAATTTAACTGACACATTTCCCTTTTTGCTCTGTTTTCTAGGAAGCTCAGAGGCAATTTTAAAGATTGATGATTCTAAATTTAGATTACTAAAGAAATGACTGTTTATAATGCAATAACTCAGAATTTGGCTCTAAGGATGTTCATTTCAGCATTGGTTATAACAGAAAAACAATTGATAATGAACATGTCTGATATCGGGATTTAGTTAAATAAACAAGGTATGATATAACCATGAAAAGTAGCCATGAAATATAATAGCAAAGTTCCCAGCACATAGTAGGTCTTCAGTCAACAGTACTCCCAATTCTCTCTCCACATGTGCTAACACAACCACCACTGACATTTGCAACTGACAAAGCATTTTTTTTTTTTGGTGGCACCACGCAGACGTGTGGGATCTTAGTTCCCCAACCAGGGATCAAACCCAGATCCCCTGCAGTGGAAGTGCATAGTCCTAACAACTGGACTTCCAGGGAGTTCCCAACAAAGCATGTTTATATTTTAGCCCAATTTTATTCTCCTAACAACGAATGATTGCGTTTTAAAGACAATGTAGGTAAGCACAGAGAGGTTTAGTAACTTGTGCCAGGCCACACAGCACTGAAGTAGAAGAACCTAAGTTAGAAGCCAAGGCCAGACTCCAGCCTCAGTCATCCTTCCTTCCATATTGCAGTACCAAACTCTTCCTGCACCAGTCAGCCCTCCCTCCACTCCACTTCTACCTCTGACAGGCCGACTGCTTCTAATGATGGCTGCATGCATTGTTAGTCTGACAACAGAAATGTCCCTACACATGCATTCATTTGCTGGCTGATGGACTCTTGTCTCGCTTGAAAGAGTGCTAGACATTTGGGTGCAAGAAGGGAAGCATCTGGAGGAAAGCAATAAACATCGGGATGTTTGAATGTGTACCACACCAGGATGCAAGACCTGCAAGCATCCAGATATCTGGACATTAAACTCTAGGAAGGAAGAACAGCAGACAATTAGCAAACATATTGAATGTGGGGAGGAAGGTTCTCCAAACATCTGACTGCTCCTGGACACCAGGATGCTGCCTTTGTTGCCAGACTGGATGTTTCAATCTGCCGTCTAAATGTTTGGGCATCAAATAGCAGTCTTCCCGGAACAGCATCCCTTTGCATTCCTCGTGGAGTGTGTGCAGAGTTTCCCATTAGGATGAGAAATGCAAAGAAGGTCGCGGGTAGTCCCAGGGACCTATGGCCACCCTCCGGCTGGCACTGACCTGGCATGTGGACCATGCGACAGTTGCAGTTCTCCACGATGTAGCGGGTCTCACAGTCGATCCGACAGGCGGTGATGCTGTAAACAGGAAAGAAGTCGAGTCCCATCTCCGAGGACCGGCACTCGCCCCATGGTGGGGGCAGGTATGTGAGCTGCAAGACACGAAGGAGGGGGGCAGCGTCAGCCCTGGAGCTTCGGCTGCGACAGACCCAGTGGCTCATTCATTCACTTATGCAATTAACAAACAATCATTGAGCATCTACTTCACGACAACCTCAACTCCATTGACCTCCCAGGCCTTCAACATCTGGCTCCAATACCAGTTTTCCTATCTTATTTTTTATAATCTTCCTATAAATGCGGATCTTCTCAGAGTCTCTTACGTGGGCCACATATTCCCACTTCCACAATTTGTTATCTCCCATCTCTCAGCAGCAGAGAAGTGGGATAAAAATTTGGGGGCTCTGCCTCTGGGGACCCCTCCTTTCTAGGATTCTCCTTCCCACTTTTTAGCTTTTCTGGCAACCCTGAACTCTGGCTGGAGACTTTTTAACTCAATGACTGCTGCTCTCTGCTTGAGCAGTATCTACACCATTCCCCTTAAAACTCAACATGCCCTCAAAGGACAGATCAGGTAAAGAAATGTGTATTTCATCCATTGTGCTTCCCTTCCTTCAAAGGCTGTATACCATCCAGTTTCTGCCTGTTTTTAGTCTCTCTCCAATGCCATCAAACAGAACTTTTGAAATACTTTGTCCAGAGTTTATCACTGTAATTTCCAGGAGGGTGAGTCTGATATAAGCTGTTCCACCATCACTAAGAATCAAAAGTCTCTACATGTATTTTATTTAAGACTCATAGGATTCCTTTGAGGGAGATGTTCCTATTCTCATTTTATTCATGAGGAAACAGTATCAGAAGGGTTAAGTAGTCTGTCCCAGATCACACACAGGGTCAATGGCAGAGCCAGCACATGGACCTAGGAATTTCTGACTCTAACCTTGCACTTGTGTCCTGCACTGTCTCTATAGGAAATTGATGGAAGAGAAACACTCCAAGGAGGACCTTTCAGAGCTTTTCTCTTTTGTTTTTTTTCTAACAGGTCCTTTCTTCTTCCTTTGCCATGAAGGTTTGCATTACTTTCTCATCTTTCCTTTGGAGTTCATAAGCTGACCAGGCTTTTGCACAGACTTCCTACATGACTTTGGATAAGTCACCACACTCCTCTGGACTTTAGTCTTCCCATCTGTGAGTAGGGAGGACCTGGGGGTAGGTTTGATAGCCTATGATTAGAATGGGTTGGGTCCCCTACATTGTTAATATTGGATCCACAAGCACACAAGCTGGACTTGGGAAGAATTCATAGTGACTTTTGGCAAGGCTGGGGTCTAAAATGATGTAAAATCATTTAGGGAGAGACTTATTTATTTTTCTTCTTCTAAAACAGGTTTCCACGGTGCCTGGGCCAAGAATGCAGCTGGTGAAGCTCTGGGGTTGGGCTGTGGTTTGTTCAGGGTCAATCGCTTCCCTATTTTTATGCCGAGGTCCTGATCCAGATGCCATGGCCACCCCGCTGTGGCTGGTTTATCATTTGTTCCATCAGATTTTCTGAAGCCTCAGACACCACAGCAGCTGGAAAATTGCAGTGCGTACAGCATCCACTCTTGCTTACCAACGAGTGTCTGGAAGTGTGTTGGAGTATTTGTGTATCCTGGGTAAGGGAAGCCTCAGGGGGACCCCGAAGCACTGTCTTCAAATATCCGAAGGGCTGTCTCAGGGAAGAAGAATTAGATTTGTTTCCTGGCATCCCAAGGGAAAGACAGATACAAGAACAGTTGTACTAAGGGAAGAGGGGAGGATGCTCACATTGATTGATGCTGCAGGCACTGTGGTAGGCATAGCCCATGCCCATGCGTTCCCTTATTTAATCCTAAAGAAGGATAAATTCTGCCTCAACCTTCTAACCTACTACAATGATTCAACAATAAAATCCCTGGTTTGAGGGTGAGTTCCCCGTCATGAGGGGTATTCAAGCAGAAACCATGCAACTACCTGGCTGGGATGGGAAGAGAGCGATTCCAGCATTGCATGTGCAGCTGGAGATTCTAAAATCTCTTAAGCCCTTAAGTCTAATCATAAACCCTACACCTATAATTTTAATTTGAGAATTAGAGACAATGGAACAAAGTCAGAACCTTGAACCCCACCCTTTCGTGGGCTAGCTGTGTGACTTTAAGCAAGCGACAAAGGCCCCATCCCCCAGCCCTGGCTTTTAGCCTCCTCATTGGATTAAATGAGATAAAGCCCCAGCAGCTAGTAGATACCCACCAAGACTTAGTTCCTATCTCCCTCCCCTAACAAATGTCTTCATGTTTTTCTGTCCTTTCATTCATTCAACAAATAGCCCAGCTCCACCTCTGCTCTCCTTAAATCTGGTTTGACAGACCAGCGAGTCCCCATCCTTTTTGGCTCAAGTTATCTTGCATGGGGTTTATTATGATAAGGACGGCTGCCCATGCAGACGTCCAAGTCAAGATGACACCAGGCAGCTGACCCAGGGGTCTGGAGCTGGGAGAAGGATCCTGGTTGGAGATGTACATGTGGGGGTGGGGCTGTGGGGTGGATGAGCCAGCCCAGGGAGAGAGCAGAGACGCCCAGGACTGAGTCTTAAAACGTCCCTGCATTTACTTGACTACTTGTCCATCCTTAGCCTTTTTTATTTTTTTCTTCACTGTGCATGGAACTGGTGACTTTGCACCATTGCCTACATTTATGAGCTGAGAAAAGAACTCAGAACTTTTGCGATGGAAGAGCCTGGTGCTTGCCTGTCATCGCTCCACTGTCTTGAGGCTTCTCGCCACAGTCATTTTCATCTTAGAGAGATAAGTTTGTGTTTGCAGCCTCCCTGCCTGGGGGCACCCTATGCTGTTCTTCAGCCACTGGTTTTCCCAGCCTCTCCCAGCCCACAGATCCCGAGGCGCTGCAGTGAGCTTAGCTGCTCAAGGCGGGTCTCTGTAGTCAGAGATGCCTGGAGGGAGTCAGCCTGTCTCATAGGACCTTGCCAAGCTCCCCTGGCCTTTTCCCTGTGTCTGCAGCCCATGCTCTGAGGCCTCGGCTGGGATGCTTCTATGGTAGGGATGCTGAGATGATGAGACTGCATAGGAACATGTTCATTCTGCTCCTGGAAAGGGTAGGAAAGACCAGAGGAGAAACAAAAAGGAGGAGGGAGACAAGGAGAGATGCCCACTGAACTCTGCTGGTACCCACCTGGCTCTTTTGTTATGTCAGCCACTTGGCCTTTTCATTCAGGGACTGGACACGATGCTCACCTGGACCAAATACCTTTAGGCTCTGGGATTTCCCTGAAGGCTCCCCCCCAGGGCTGGGTCGGAGTCTTCATTCCGGCCTGCCTGGCTTCCTCCTCTTCCTCACTAACCCCCCTGGCCGAGATCCTGGTTCCCTGTCTGCTGTGAGCGCCCATGTTAGGGGCATGTGCTCTGTGGTCAGACCCAGCTGGGTTGGAATCTTGGCTCTGCACTTGCTTAGTGGGGGACCTTGAGCAAGTAGCTGAGCCCCTCAGAGCTCCCCTTCCTGCATGAGAAAATCCCTCCAGAGGGATACTGCACGTTTTGAACATAAGGTACGTGTAACCCAGCTGTCACCCTTGGCTGACATCTCCAGGTCTCTGTTCTGTGTCATAGGGATAGGATGTGAAACTCAGCCCCTTGCTCATTTCCACAGAAAGCCCACTCACCCAGGCATAGACTATAAGGAAGATGTCAGAGTTGGAGGAAGGTCTACATCAGAGCAAAGCTCCTTCACCTTGCCTAAGCCCAGCCCCTCTCCATCTTTCTCCTTTCTTTCCTTCTCCCCCTCGTCCTTTCTCTCTCCTCACGTGCTTTGCCATCCTTTCCAGGAGCAGAATCCACATATTCTTAAGTAGCTGCATCATCCTCTGACATCTTGGTAACATGGCAACATCCTTTCCCATGGAGTCTCAAGGAAAGGCACTTCCCTCCCGAGGAGGAATTCTAAAGCCAAATGTTAATATGTTTTTTTTTCTGCCTTGTTCTGTAGCAAGACGAAACATCTCCAAGAGTGCCTGGTGAATAATAGATGCTGAATAAACCGGAGACATTGTTGGCTTCTCACCTCCCCACTGAGGCGCTGTCCCACCGTGTACGGTGACCAGGCAACAGAGCCCCCCGGCCGTGCTTTGCATCTGTAACACAATCCGTAACACAGATACACCCTCTGATGACCGGAAACACTGAAGCATGCCCTGATGACCCATGGTGCACACTTATTTTCTGTTACTTCTGGAGTCTTCTCTCTAGAATCTCTGTCTGTGCGTGATTGCCCGGGAAGCTAGCATGCAGCAGTTTTGACCACTTGTTTGTGATTGTTCCAGAAATGAAACGTATTGGGTAGCATTGTGAGAGGAGCATGGCTGGGGCTTCTAGGGAGAAGCGAAGTCCCGTGGTTGGGTGCCCTCCACGCCGTAGGCTCTGCTCTGGCCCTTTGAGTGTTCTTATTTTATCTTCTCGTCAAGCAGCAAGGTTGGTATTGTTACCCCCATTTGACAGATGAGGAAACCGAGGCTCAGTCAGGTTATGTCCATTTCCCTGGCTCACAAATTACATAGATTACAGGTCTTTCAGACTTCAAACCCCCTGTTCTTTAAAGTGACTTGCAAACTTTCAAAAGCCATAAAAACTTTCCCTCCCTTCAAATCAAATATGACACAAACACCAATATGATAAATAAGCAAAGGAGAGCTGCTGTGGGTGCAGATGGGGGATGGGGAGCCCAGGGTTTTATGCTCAGTGTCCTGGCCCCTGCGGTGAACCCTAAGTATCTCTCAGGAACGCCAAGGCTTATGGTGCAGAGTTTGAACATTCTGTGAGGTTTCAGTGACTTATGTGGTTCCTTGGGCAGAAATTGTAACCACTGAGCCTTGCTTGCCTGCTCCATAAAGCAAGGGGTCCGGACAAGAGAGCTGCTAAATGCCTCCAGAATCTTCAAAGTTTTGAGTCTATGTGTCCCACTTAATACAAACTGGGACAAAGGGTGGGCAGAGGGTGGACCGCTCTCAGATGATCGATCAGGTCTGAATATTTAGCTCACGGCGTTTTCTTCCCTCTGGGTGTTTGGTGAAACTGATCAAGATGAGGCCCGCGTGGCCCTGGCTCAGAGCCAGCGGGAAGCCTGCACTCTGGGAAAAACTGCCTTGAGAGTGAAGGGAAAAAAATCCCCTTTGTGAGCTGTTTTCCAGAGAACAATCAGTAGGGGTGTTCAGCTTGCTTTCATGGACGAAGGAGTGCTCAGCCAGAGGGGCCTGGCCTTGGGGTGCAGGGAACAGGAGTCGGGGTGTAGTCTGGGCTGTTACCAAAGGCTCAGAGGGGCTCTTGTTAGCCCAGCCAGCCCAGTGGTCCAGCCCAGTTGAACAAGCTCTTCATTAACTCCTATGATGTGCCAGGCACTGGGCTGGGCACTGGGACTAGAGAGGTGAGTAAAACGGGGTACCTGCTCTCTGGGAGCTCCTGTTTGCCAGAGACCCCTCCTGTCACCACCTTAGGGCACGTCCTCGGATCCCCGGGGCCTGTTCTCTTCTTCCTACCCAGCCCACACCGCTGGAGGCAAGTGGGAAGAACATGGTGCCACCACTGACAGGCTGTGTGGCCTTGGCTAAGTTACCTAACTACTCTGGGCCTCAGCTTCCTTATCCGCAAAACAGAGCTAATGATCTGGAACTCGCAGAGCCTCCCTGAGGGTTAAATGAGACAATAGTATGGGAAGAGCCTCATGCAGTGTTTCCGTGTGTTTGTTGAGTCTCAGGTTTGGGAAGCACTTATGAAAGTCCTTCGTGCAGGGTGCCAGTTGGTGGCTGGTCCCACGTGCCTGTCCTAATTGGAATCCCCCCTCCAGCCACATTTGTACCTCTTCCTGCTCACTGGACCTCAGGCCTTTAGTACAGGGGCTAGCACATCACGAGTGCTTGATGCTTATTGCAGGAATGAATGAAGGGGTGAATGAATGAAGGAATTGCACCATCCTGCTTTCTCCCATCGCCAGGACAGAGGATGAGTGCAGGGGGCTGCCCTCTCCTGGTCCAGCAGGGGCAGAGGGTCCTGCATGTCGGTCCCCACGGGCTCTGCATTGAGGTGGGCTCAGCACCGAATCACATCTGAGTCCCGGACTAGCTGATGACAGGTTTTCCTGTGTGACCTTGAGCATACCACTCAGCCTCTCTGGGCTTCTCAGTCCCATCTGTAAGGGGCGGGGCCTTAAGCGTTTGGTGCTCTGAGACTTGTGAGGTCCCCCTACTCCTAGCTGTGCCCTGTGATCTCCCCCTCGTTTCCCCACCTTCCACTACAAGTGTAGACTTTTCCCTGACCCACCCAGATGGAGGGAAAATCAGAGCCGGCTTGCTTTCTGAGCCATAATTTTTGGTTTGATGTTTTTATTGGATCCCGCGGAGTGATTTAAGTGTGTTCACAAATTATTATATTGGGCTCCTTTTAAACAATCCTAGAATCAAATAAAATACTAAAATCAAATCCGCCAATCAGTCGGTAACAGAGGCAGCAGTGGGGTCTCAGGGGAAACATGTCCTTGCAGGCAGCACAGAAGCAGCGAGGCACCACCCCTGCCCTGCCCCGCCCCACCGTCCCTGTGGTTTTAGTGAGTGTTCAACCCCCAAGGTCAAAGCAGGAGACCAGGCACCAGGAACAAGCAAAAATCATCGCAAAGCAAATGAGCAATAATTCCTCCTCCCAGGTGAAGACCCCATGGTAGGTGCTCGTAAGAACAACGTCTCTTTTAGTCCTCACCATGACCCCGTGCGAGTAAGAGCTACTTGCCCTAAAGACTCACTGTAGACTAATTGATGGTGTAGACATTGCTGATGTTTATGGAACCCTTACTAAGCACTTTACTTGGACTGACTCCTCAAATCCTTACAACGGCCTTGTGGGGCTGGTACTTTTATGGCCTCCATTGTGTATCTGGGGAGACTGGAGCGTTAGAGAGACAATGCTCATGGGTAGTAGGAGGCAGAGCTGGAATTAGAACCCAGCAATCTACACGTGTATCACCTACCTACTTTGCCTTGCCTTTTACTGCAGTGGGTGGGGTCACCAGGAAGCAGAGGCAATTGGATGGGTGGATGGAAGCTGTGGCAGAGATCTGGGGATGGGACCATGGGGTCTTCAGACCCCAACACGGGAAATATTGCATAGATTCACTGAACAGCGTAGCCCTCACAAGAACTTCGCCGGTTGAATATTATCATCCCCATTTTACAGATGAGCACACTTCAGTAACTTGCCCAATACCACACAGCTAAGAAGTGGCAGAGGCAGAAGTCAAACCCAGGTCTGTCCGACTGCAAGGCTTCTGACTGGGGGTCAGGAGACAGCCACATCTTGGCTGTGCTGTTACCCTGCTGTCTTCTCTGGAGGACGTAGCTTTTTCATCTGCAGCATCGGGGTCCAGAATAGACAACCTCCAGGTGTAGTATAGTACAGTAAGTGGTCTCTAACCTGTATAGTACAGGGTACCGGTCCACAGCCTGTTAGGAAGTGAGCTGCACAGCAGGAGGTGAGCGGCGGGTGAGCGAGCAAAGCTTCATCTGCTACCCTCCATCACTCCCCATGGCTCATGTTACCACCCGAACCATCACCTCCCCAACCCTGTCTGTGGAAAAATTGTCTTCCATGAAACTGGTCCATGGTGCCAAAAAGGTCGGGGACCACGGGTCTGTAAGGCAAAGCTGGTGACTGCACCTCTCCCCCCATCCTGGGCGTATGGCAGACATCACCAATGGATCACAGATGTGGTGTCAGAACTTATCTAAACACCACCATTTGATTGAAATTAGAACTGAGAGGAAATGTATTTTGGGAAGCTCCATCCATAGAAACCATCAAACGGCACACTGTTAAATATTCACATAGACTAGATAAGACTTATTATGTACTGTATAAAGTACAGAATGTGACGTCCCTGCAAGAATGGTAACCGCAACATGCCCTCTTGTGTAGGAGCATCCCTGACTGGCATTTGGACTATTTGGACCACAGGAGGATTCACCCAGTCAGAGTTCGGCAACACCCTGGTCCTGCCCGGGGGTCACACACAGAGCTGCTTGTGCTGGCTGGAAACTAAGTTGTAGTAGTAGCTGATGCTGCACTTCAGCAAGCAACAAAAATCAATTTAAAAAGTGAATTACCCATGGTTTGTGACTAATAATAAAATAATGAGGTTATATCCATTGTAAAAATGTCTGCCAGTGGGAGAGAATGTGACAAAAGCAAAAAATGTGAGTTGTTTATTCAAAGAAGCAAGAAGATATTTTTTAAAGACTGTAATTTGTCTCATTCTAACGTGACTTTCACCTTGGGCTTTGCTGGCTCTAGATATGCCTCTGGAGCCCTACAAGAATCCTTCCAGCTTTGGTGTCATGGGGCAGACAGCCTCTGTGGTTTATTTTCATAAAAATATTATGTTTTCATTATAATTTTCATCCATCCATCCACCCACCTTCCATCCATCCATCCATTCATCCATCTATCCATCCATCCATCCACCCACCTTCCATCCATCCATCCACCCATCCATTCACCCTCCATTCATCCATCCATTCATCCATCCATCCATCCATCCATCCATCCATCCACCCACCCTCCCACTCATCCACCTTCCAAGTGGGCAATAAACATTTGTTTAGCACCTAATCTGTTCCAGGAACACTGCAAGGAGTTGAGGCTACAAAGATGAATAAGACCTGGTTCCTATGACCTGGGAGCTTACAGTCTAGAAAGAACAGACATACAGGTAACAAAACAAGTGCTATAATGGGGAAACAATGTACAGGAGCCATGGGGGCACTAAGGATGGCACGGCCAGACCAACTCGGAGTGGGGGATCAGAAAATTCTTTATGGAGGTGATGGTCACCTTTGAGCTGAGTCTAGAAAGGCTGAGCTGGCCGTTAGGCAGATCTGGAGTGGGGAGGGTGTTCTGGGTCCAGGGAGCTGCCCAGGCAAAGGCCAGAGATAAAGAGAGGCCTGGGCTGGACAGGGAGCCTCAGGCAGGGCAACAAGGGGGCATGTGGGTGAGTGTCGGGCTGGTGTGCCTTCTCAGTGCCCTGGGAACAGCCCCGGGGGGCTGCAAATTTCTCCATGATTGTTACAGTGACTCCTGCACCTCTAGTGAATATACATCACTGGCAGGTACCAGCCCCTGCAAGATTCACGCCCTGCCTCCACTCCCCAGTGTAAGAGCTGCCTCGGCAGAAGAGTGTGTTCAGTGTGTCTGTGCATGCCGACATACCATTATCAGCACATCTTCATCCGGACACAATTTCTTGGGCAAGTGCTGTCGGCACCGGCAGCGTGTTCTCAGCAAATTGCCTTAGTGTGTGATTTGTTGGTTGCAACAGGGAGAGGGGAAGTGTTGCAGGGTTGTAGGCAGGGAGGTGGCCTCACCCAGAGGAGGGAGCTTGGAGGCTCACAGCCTGGCTTGGGCGCTTCCTCCTGGACTGACCTGGAGAAGGCATTCCCCACTCAGAGTCTCGGGTTTTCTTCACTCCCTCCAACCCTGGGCCAACTGTTGGCATAAGGGTCCTTTGTCTTTTCCTGTCCTGCCCGGCCTCGAAGCTTCTCCCCTGGCCTTCAGTGCTGCTGGGGTCCTCATGACATGGTACTAGGGGGTCTTGACACCCTAGCCCCTTTCTCTGACCCACACTCTCAGCTCCATAAGTCAGAAAGTGGCCATTTGAGCTCTGGAGAGCATCACTGCCCTGCACTTTCTTTCCTTCCTCTTCCTCCTCTTTTTTTTTTTTTTTTTTTTAAACTCTAGGTGCATTTTCATCTTTCTAAGAAGATCCCTCAGTCCAACTGTTGCCATGCAAATAGAAGTGATTGTTCTTTTTCCTCTTGAGGGCAAGGAAAACAAAGAGAACATCGAACAGGCTAGAGGAGAAAGATAACCTGGTCTGAAAGAGTTAGTCATTCCTTGTTTTACTTTAGCTCTCACTGATCGGTAGTAACCAGATTTTTACTTCACAAAGCTAACTCCCTGATACTATACAAATTACACGCAGTGCCTATCACCCTTAACTCTGTGTGAGTTGCATCCTGCCTCTCACTCCCTGACCTTAACAACTTAGAAGCTGCGTTCCAGATGACCATTGTAGCAAATGAGCCTGTGTAGTTTGTTTTGCATTTCAGAAAGGTCTCCAGCTGATAAACCAGAGGCAAACGGACAATTAACAGACTGCCGGACCCCAATTACCAGGTGGCCTGATGCCAACTATAACTATTTTGAAATGATGTGAAGGATAAAAGAGTGCAAGGACGGCGGGGGGGCGGCAGGGGTTGGGGGCGGGGGTGGACAGTTCTTGAGCCACTAGCCTGCTGTGTCTTCCCTTTGCCTGGCAAAGAAAAATAAAGCCTTCTCTCTCTTCCTCCAAAATCTCTTGTCTCCATATCTCTTTGCGACCTCTGTGCACAGAGTAGCCGTTATTACAGTAACACAACTACTACCTCTGAGTATCATCACCTGAAGAGTCCAGAAGAGAACTGACCACTTGCTGTGCTAGACTGGACTATCTCAGAGGTGCCACGTACAGCTGTGTAGGGTGCGCACTGCACAATAGCAGGAGATTCACACAAACTAAGGTGTGCATGTTGCCTCCGAAGAGTGCACCAGGCACCTGAGCAGTCTGTCTCCCTCTACCGCAGCCAAGCCTGGGGCTTCACTCCGTTTCTTGGCCATCAATCCTATCATCCCATTGCTTCCCCTTGAAATACGTCAGCTTTTCATCACAATGAAAACATTCCTGTTTGAGTGGGCGGGGCAGGGAGCTGGGGCTGGGGTCTTGAGTGTGTTTGTAGGGCCACAGACTGGCCTCTGTTCACAATCTCTATTGGAATGGGGGCCTTTTTTCAGTGGGTATATTTGAACGAGAAGCTGGGTCCAGGCTGAAATGTTCACTTAACGGAGAGCACTTCAGTGCATTTGCTACAGTTTTGGCTTCGAGCTCCATTCAGAATCCACTTTCCACACATCTGAGCGGGCGCGGAGTTGGGGGAGGGTCAGGGGTGGCTTCTGCCCAGGCTGGGAGTGTGAGTGAGTGGGTGCTGGGTGTGCGTGTGGGCAGAACACAGGGCAAGCCCGCCCAGCTCTGCCCTCTGCAGCCTCCCGTCCTCGTCCTCACCTGGGGCCACTTGCCCATCCCCCCTCTTCCCACCCCCACCTAAGCCCTCCATGGCCCTAGGGCAGATTCTGAGCCACCTTGGAGGGTAGAACCACACCGCACGTCCTAGCCCCGAATAAGCAAGGACAGGATGTTTGTTGAGCCTCTGCACTCACCACATGTGAGGCTTCAGCTAATCTTCGAGGTGGGATGGGGAGCACTGTAACACCTCCACGCCCCACACTCCACCCGAGGCCTCTGAAAGCCCAGCAAGGTCGTCCGAATGAGCTGCAGCCGCCTCCTCGCTCTGGGACTCCACCGGTGCAGCCCTGGTGCCCACGCTCACTAGGGAGCCTGGATGAATTTCCTGCTTGGGCTGTGACCCTGCCTGATGGAGGCTCCGTGGCCGCGAGGCAGGAGGCTCTGTCTGCACAGAGCAGTGGCCAGAAAACTCATCTTTTATGACCCCCTTCCTGGAGCTTTCCGGTGTGGGGATGGTGGAGGTTTACAGGCATAAAACATGTGTGGATTAGGGACTTCCCTGGTGGTCCAGTGGTTAGGACTCTGTGCTTTCACTGCTGTGGGCCTGGGTTCAATCTTTGGTCAGGGAACTAAGAGCCCACAAGTTGTGGCCAAAAAAAAAAAAAGGTGTGTATTCTGGCAGGATGAGATCTGGCATGGAAAGTTTATGCTCTTAGATATGTGGAATCTAAAAATCCGGTACGGACGAACCTAGTGTCAGGGCAAGAATAAAGACGCAGTTGTAGAGAACGGCCTTGAGGACACAGGGCGGGAAGGCGAGCCTGGGACGTAGTGAGAGAGTAGCATTGACATATCTACACTACCAGAAGTAAAATAGATAGCTAGTGGGAAGCTCCTGCATAGCATGGGAAGATCAGCTCAATGACGGGTGATGACCTAGAGGGGTACGATAGGGAGGGTGGGAGGGAGGCTCACAAGGGAGGGGTTATGGGGATATATGTATAAATGCAGCTGATTCAATTTGTTGTACAGCAGAAACTAACACAACATTGCAGAGCAATTATACTCCGATAAAGATGTGAAAAAAAAAAAAGAAGAAAGTTTATGCCCTTGAGCCACTTAACTGTCAGATTGGGACTGCGTTCTCAGGTCCGACCTTTCTGGCTCAGCTCTGTACAAACTGGACCCGCATTTCATTGAATCTTATGTAATTTTCTGAAGAGGGCTACCTGCTTTGTATCTAGGCTGTTTATAACGCCACACTGTGTCCCATCATTCCCCAAATAATTAATATTCATGGGGGGCTCATTAGAACGGTGAAACCTCATCTATCACTACCTGTCAGTCCTTCAAACTGTGACTGTCTGGCCACCATCTCTAGAAATGCCACCACCGTCAACAAGCTGGGCTACATTTTTCACACAGTCAGAGTACTTTACAATCTTAAAAAAAACCTTTCTTTTCCACTAAATGATTCCAATTTTGTATGGCTGAGCTGGTGGTCCCAGTGATAATTACAGTCTATGGGGTGCATCCAGGAAACACTTTGAATGGGAACTGGGGATGCATTGCCCTTTCATAGACATCATCTTAAATGCTTGGACCATTCGGAAGGATCAATACACCACCAGCCTCGGGAATTCAAAGTCATTTGTACGTGTTACAGGCTGGTTCCTGGCTGGGCCCTGAGAAAGACATTCACTCTCACCTTCTCATTGCGGGGGCTGATAGAGTCAGTGTCCACACAGGACACCGTGTGGACTCCAGTAAAAGATGGCTTGGGGATTACAGAGGCAGGAAGTGGCAGGTGTTCTACCATGTGATGTTGAGAAAAGGTGGCCTTTGGAACAGGGCACTGGATTCTAATTCTCAGCTGTTTCTTCATCTCTAAAAGGGGGCACTGGTACCACCCCACAAGTTTGCATGCAGACTGAAGGAGATAGTCTAGGAGATGGTTGGCGCTGGAACAGACAGGGACTTAGTCAATACTCAGGGACAGCCCTGTGTGCTCAAAAGACTGGGCTCTGGACTCAGGGAGATCTGGCTTTGGGTTCTAGCTCTGTCACTTATTGGCTGAGTTTCCCCAACTGTAAATTGAGAGTAACAGTAGATATCTCATTGCTGTAAGAATGTCTATATTTCGTTGTTTACGAAACACATATTTGCCTACATCCTAACACCTCTGTAAGATCTCACCATCAATGGTAGTGTTTTCCTTTCTAACTGGCACATAAAATAATACTGACCCCTACAGCTGTCACTGTCTTAGATCTGATGAAATATTCTAAATGAGCTCACGCCTGAAAGGGTTCAGCATGGTGTCTGGCACAGATCGGGGGCTCAATAAATGGCGGCTACTGTTATGACTTTCTATGCAACCCTGGGCAAGTTTTAAAATATCTTTGAGCCTCAGTTTCCTCATCTGCACAATGGGAATAACTATCTCTACTTCCCAGGGTTTGAGGGAGTATTAAATGAGTTGGCATGGAGATGGAGGCACCCATTACAGCATTTGGTGTATAAAAGGAGCTCCAGATGTATTCTCCCCCAGCCCAGGGGAAACCTCCTCTTTGTGGAGTTTCAGCACAGGTGGGGTGGGGAAGGGCCAGGTGCCTGGGCTCTGCAGCCCTGCTGGACAACGTCCCCTGCTCACTGCTGCCCCTAGTGGTACCAAGGCTCAGGGCAGGGTGGCTTGAACCAGATGGGAAGAAAATGGTGGCAGGTGACCTTGTTGGGCATGAAGAAATTGACTGAAGTTGACCCACTAAGATGTCAATGACCCACTAAGACCTTCGCGGGAGTCCTCTTTCTACAGAATGTGGCTGCTGGGAAAATTCTCCAGCTCACAGATCTAGACTAGAGCCACTCCTGGGTCCCCACCCACTTCCCAGTATTACAGAGTCCACTCTGCTCGCTGCATGACAGGCCAATGAATTGGAGACAAGGTGTTGAGGCAAGGAATACGACTTTACTTGGAAAGCCGGCAGACCGAGAAGATGGCAGACTAGTGTCTCCTAAAAACCATCTTATCAGGGTCTGGATGCCAGTGTCTTTTATAGAATCAGAGAGGGAGAGGAGGGGAAGTAAAGTAAAAAAGGGTTATCAGTCTTGCAAAACATCTCCTGGAATGACTAGCCTTGGAAAAGGGATGTGTTAGTTTCACAGGTGGGTAAGTTTCCCCCAGGCAGGCCATTGTGTGTGATTAAAGCAACCAAAAGCAAGGCAAAAGTCAAAGAAACAGATCCAACATGGAGTCCGATGTAGCTCTTCCAGGTAACACCAGCAGAATGCACTTCTGCGCTGGAGACAAGCAGTAAGAGAGGACAGGCTTTGGTTGGCATCAAAGAATGGCAGCATCCCCTCTCTTGTGTTCCTGAAGGACCCCAGTCTGGATTGGGGTCAATCAGACCTAGTGTCAAACCCTGACTCTGGATGACCATGGGTGCATGACACCCCTCTCCAGTGTCCTTAACTGCAAGGTTCACGTGTGTGTTGGTGTCCATAACTAGAGTCATAGGGTTGGTGCCCCAAACTACTGTGCTGCCCTCCCCACTCCTCTCCTCAACGCAGATGCTTTGGAAAGTGCGACGGCAGAAATCATAAGCAATATTGACGTAACTACAAAACGCTCTGATGTCTTCCCTGCTGCTCTGATAAAGTGGTCTTTGAAGTGAACCTTCCCTTGCAAGTCTGGAACATCACAGGTGAACAGATGCAAACTGTCAGACCACGAAGAAGCCCTGGGTGCTCGCCTTTCAAAGAGGAACAAATATCCCTCATTCGGGCTCTTTGTTGGGCTCCTTGGGGTTGTTCTACGGCCTCAGGCTTCCTGCTTGGTGGTGGCAACACTGGCATATGCCATCACGGTAAAGGATGGGAGGGTGGGGGCAGGGAGGAAGTTGGACAGACACCCTTTGGCCCAGGCACTTTGCACAGATGAAGTTTGAGGTCAGTACCATTGTTACCTCTCTTATACAGATGAGGAATCTGAGGCAGAGATGTGCAGAAGCTTGCCCAAGATCTCACTGCTAGTAAATGATGGGAGTCAGGATTCAGACTTGGACAGTTTGATGCTGAAGCCTGGCATCACTGTCCTGTGGTCCCCACTCCAAGGAAGCCCTCCCTTTCTAATGCCAGGTGATGGCCACTGTCCTGGAGAGAAGCCATTCATTATCAGAGACCCACTGAGAGATTCCTGCATGTCTCAGGATGCTCTGCGGAAAGCATCCTCTTTCCCTCTCAATGTGCGCCAGCTGTATCATCACCATTGTACAGGTGAGAAGACTGAGGGTCACAGAAGCAAAATGATCTGCCTGCGATCATCTGGCAATTCAGAGAAAGGGTTTGCCAAGAACCCAAGTCTTTTTTTCTTTCCTCCATTTGTTTATTTATTTATTTATTATTTATTTATTTATTTATTTATTTATTTACTGACTATGTTGGGTCTTTGTTGCTGCACTCGGGCTTTTCTCTAGTTGCGAAGAGTGGGGGCTGTTCTTCGTTGTGGTGCGTGAGCTTCTCATTGCGGTGGCTTCGCTTGTTGGGGGCCATAGGCTCTAGGTGTGTGGGCTTCAATAGCTGCGGCATGTGGGCTCAGTAGTTGTGGTGCATGGGCTTCATTGTTCCATGGCATGTGGGATCTTCCTGAAGCAGGGATTGAACCTGTGTCTCCTGCATTGGCAGGCTGATTCTTAACCACGATGCCACCAGGGAAGTCCCAAGAACCCAAGTCTTTCAACTCTCAGTCTTGCCCCACACCGACTGAGCCAGCGGCCTCCCCGATCCCTCAACCTGTCCAGCCCTCTCTCTGGGTTACCGCCCAGCCACCAGTGAGGGGCAGAGTGATCCCATACACCAAGTCAACCACCACACTGTCCACAGCCCTGTGGATTCAAGGTTTGTCTCTTCCCAAGAGCTTTTAAAAAAATATGCATAAAGGGACTTATCTCTGGGGTCCTCCAGAGAAGCCCACAGGCAGGCACCTTACTTGGGAACTGTGTTGGGAGCAGAAAGAATTACGGGTTTGGAGTCAGACATCTTAAGCTTGAAACTCAGCTTCACCACGTGCTAGCTTGGTGACCTTGGGAACACTATTGAATCTCTTTGAGTATCAGTTACCTCTTGTGAAATAGGAATATTAGTCTCTGTCCTGGAGAGTTTTTATGAGATAATATATGAACTGAATCCAGCTCATTGTTTATAGGACACACAGCAGGTGCTCAACACAGCCGAGATCTTGGCCTCTGTCATTGGCAAAAGAGTCCAGAAAATTTTGTTTGCCTTAAGAATATCCAGTCTCTAAAATTCACCCAGCCTTGAGTCAAGGCAGGGGTTATTTTAATGATTCAAGGATCGTTGATTTTCACAAAGGGCTTAGCCAGGGTCTTTAAATGGCAGCTACATGTGCACGCTGCCAGGCCTGTTTACGATTCATTAGCTACTTGACAGTGACTTTAGTGGAGAGAGAGAAAGCGCACAGCCCGTGTTATGGAAAGCCAGCGCTAGGAACCATTACCTGCTAGAAATCAAATAGAATTGGAGAAAAAAAAAATAGGTCTGCAGGAGTAACCCAAAGAAAAGGTTTCATTTATAAATATCCATCTCACCCTCTTTCCCAGGAACACATTCCTCAGTTGTTTAAAGCAAGATATAAATGCAGAGTCAGGCACCCCCCAAACGTTTCCCCGTAAACTTTAAAAGCCCAGTGACAGGTGATTGGAATAAGCCTTCACAATATAAGAGGCCACGGTTGTAACTGTTAATTCTTCTGGCTGTAATTTATCTTGCTATCCCTTTGGGTACCTAAACAGCTCTGATCACGGGCTGCCCAATCGGCTTACAAGTCTTCTTGATGAATCGCTCTCATTGTCCCTGTCCTTTCTCTGGGCTGCGGTAATTCTTGACAACTGCCTTAGAGCCTCAGTCTCCTGTGGGTGCGGAAGGGAAGAGCCATCTATTAGGAGGAACACGTGGAGAACAGAAAGCTCTCGGCATCGGGAAGTTGGCAGGTGGAGAGCTGAGCCCTCATCTCAACACAGAGAGGCCAGGGTACAGAAGGCAGGACACAGTCTGTGCTCAGTGACCTCCAGGGTATGAGGCACCCCTGTCTGTTCGGGGACTTTGTATCAGGGATGGCTGGGCAAATCCTGTCCACTGAGCTCCAGTGAGTGTCCAGAGCATCTTCATTAAGAAAATGCCACGTGCTAGATAAACTGTGAAGCCACTGCATAGGTAAACTAGGGCAGTGTGGCTGAGACCTGAGTGCTCCAGTATGGGAGTTCTCATCTTTCTCCTGGGCTGGTGGCCTTTCCTAGCCCCCTGTGCCTCCAGGTGGCGTGTATGGCTACTTCTCCTAGGCTGAGGCAGTTAAGAGTAGAGGTGCTCTGGGACTTCCCAGGTGGTGCAGTGGTTAAGAATCTGCCTGCCAATGCAGGGGACACGGGTTTGAGCCCTGGTCTGGGAAGATCCCACATGCCGCGGAGCAACTCAGCCCGTGCACTGTCCACCACAACTATTGGGCCTGCACTCTAGAGCCCGTGAGCCACAACTACTGAGCCCACTTGCCTAGAGCCTGTGCTCCACAGCAAGAGAGGCCATGGCACTGAGAAGCCCACACACCACAATGAAGAGTAGCCCCCACTTGCCACAACTAGAGAAAGCCCACGTGCAGCATCAAAGACCCAACACAGCCTATATATATATATATATATATATATATATATAGAGAGAGAGAGAGAGAGAGAGAGAGAGAGAGAGAGAGTAGATGTGCTCTCTCTTTAAGCCCCAGCTGATGGTGGAAGAGTGATGAGTCTGAAAGCCTAGAGGACAAAGCCACAGAGGGGAGAAAGCTGGATCCCTGAATGACTGCATGGAACAGAGCTCCACTGCCAATTGCACTGGACCACAACGTGAGGGAGAACTATACTTTCATTGTGTCAGACCCCTCAGATTCAAGGGTTGATTGTTAGAGCAGTTAGCCTCTCCTGTCTACTGCGGCAATACTTCCTTTAACAGAACTCAGTCCCTCAAACGGAAGGTTCATTATGTTAGCACTGTGGCTTCTACTAACCAGCCAGTACATTGTAACTCACTCTGCTAGCTGTTGTGTGCACTCAGCTTACAACTTGAAGAACATTGGATACCCAGATTCTTAATTTTTAGACCCGACAAGTCCACCCTTCCTCCTTCTCCCTTTGCCTCCCCTGGGTGGGTGAGCAAGTCCAATTCCATCTCCCCAAGACCATGCAAGTGTCCCCTCTTCTGGACAAGTTGAGACTGTCCTCAGCTCCCCCGTGGATCATTGCAACAGTCTCCTAACTGCCCCCACACCTCGCCTCTCATGCACCCCCTCCAATCTGACCCCCACCTGGTCTTCCTAAAATGCAGACTCCACCACATCACCACCTTCCACGATAAAGTCCAAGCTCCTTTTCTTCAGAAGACCCTCCATGATCTGCCTTCCTGCCTCTCCTCTCATCTTCCCCCAAACCATCAGTTCCGCAGCCTCTCCACCTTTGCTTTTCTGTCTCCCTGCCTGGATGGCTCTTCCTGCTTCTCAGCCTGCAGCCAGCCACCTGGCTTTCAAGGCTCAGTTTGTGTCCTTCAGCCAAGAAGCCTCCTTCACCCATTCCTTCTTGCCTTTGGACCCTGGTGTCCAGGCTTGTGTTTTATGCTGGCATCTGCAACACCTTCTTGCAGTCATTGGCTGACATGCCCACATCCTACTAGCCCTAAAGCTTTTTGTGAGGGAGGTGGGGGACTGATTTCTCTTCCTCTCGGGCAGGCACAAAGCTGGAGCTGAATTGACTCAACTCCCGCTACTCCTGCTCCAAGGCAGCCATGCCAGTTACCAAGGCAACCTTCCCTTCCTGGCCTCAGTTTCTCCTAAGTAAAACTGGGAGGTTGCTTGGCAAGGACTGGTCCTTAATGGCCTCTCTGGGCTTTCTCAACTCAGCATTCCAGGATTCTACGATCCTGCTGCTAACACAGCACAGTCATGCGAGGGAAATCAATACTCAGAGTTTTTCCTGAGCTGTGTCTGTGCAAGCCACGATTCTGCAGAAGACTGTCCTCGGGGGTGCCTGTGGCTTTCAGCTTGCCTGATGCCAGAGAGAATTTATCATTACAGAAAAGCTTATGGTGCAGGTTTAGCAAATGTGGCTTCTCAGGCGTTCCGGAACTTCATTTATCAAGTAAACACAGCTTTGTTGTTTAGACTTCAGTCACTTAGCTCATAAACTATCTCTCAGGTATAGAAACCGGGGTAAGCTGTCCCCTTGTATTGATCCCAATGAGGAATGGGTGTGATCAATGATATCTTGGCATGGGAAAAAGGCCATTTGCCGCTTGAAATTTGTTCCACAGATGATCTGACTTCAGGGAGAGCTTGGGGCAGCAAGAAGGGATTCTCAGCACACTTCATGCCACGCCATGGACAGGCTCAGGGAGCTTGGCCATCATGGGCCACGTGGCCTGGGGCAAGTTCCCTCCCCTTCACCGAGCCCATGCTAGCCTCTGGGTCAGGGCTCTCCCAGCTGCATTTCCCAGGGAAGTGGTGTCCTGGGGTGGGGTCGGGATGGTTCATCCCTCTCCCAGCACTCCAGGAATACAGGAGAGTCAGCAGTGGAGTTACATTCATAGGTTTAACAAGCTGAAAACAGAATTCAGTGGATTCTTAGGAAGCTGGCAGCCCCTCCCTGCCAAGTGCCTAGCTGTGGGCACGTGGGATTCGACCACTGATGGCTGCGTGGATAGATTCCTTGGGCATCTCCTCACTCAGTCCTGGCCACCGTACTTACTCTGACTCCAGGGGCAGCTCCTTACCTATTAATCTATTCAGTTGCCACATGTTTCTCTCCCACCCCAGGACTATTCATTCCCCAAGAGTCACTGTGGTTCCCCAAAGTCCTCTAGGGTCATCCAACCTTCTAAGAACTTCCTGTGCCCCTGTTTGCTTCGAATCCCTGTATTATGACTGAGTTTGCTAATTTGTGCCTCAAATCCTGCAGGAAGCTCTCCTGGCTCACCCTTCCACTCTCACTTTTCTTGACTCTCATAGCACTTCCCATCGGCTCATTGGGTGCTCAGTCAGTGCACTCAACCCTGTGCCACCATTTATCTCTCTAGATGTGGCATCTTTCTGTCTGTGGCCTTAGGGTCTTTGGGAACAGAGCCTGCCTGGTGGTTTTTTTGACCCAACTTCACCTAGTTCAGGACACCTGGAAGGTTCTCATTAAGTATCTGTTGCATAACAACATAACAGAAGTCCTCAGGTTAAAGTCTAAATCCTGAACCTGGCCTGACAGGCCCTGCTTGATCCAGCCCTACCTGCCTCCTACTTCCGGATCCAGGCTTTATGTTCTACAATATGCGTTGCTCATATGCTGGTTCTTGCCTCTGTGCCTTTTCTTAGGCTGTTCCTGATGCCTGGAATGCCTTTCCTCCCACTTTTCATCCAGCTAATGCTTACTGATCCCTGAGTACCAGTTTAGACAGCAACTCTTCCAGGCAGCCTTCCATGACCCCCTAAGTTTGAGTGAGACCCCCTCCTCTGGGCTCCCATAGCACCCGGTGCTTCTCTTCTCCTAGCACCTACCATAGGCATTACAAACAGTGGCTCACATGTCGGTTGGCCTTCTCCACTAGACTGTGTGCTCCCCACGGATGGGGCCAGGTGTTAAGCACCTGTGGGTTCCCAAGATGTGCAGATGCTAATAAATATTTGTCAAACTAATGGATGGATGGATGGATGGATAGTGGGCCCTGGGAAGTGCTGCAGGGCTGGAAATGAGAAGGACACAGGAAAGTGGGAAACACAGATGTAAAGTTGAGGTCCAGGGGCAGAGATGAGCAGCTAGGACTAGGCTGGGTGTCAGAGATCTAATGGGATTATGAGTCCTCTGACTGAGGGGCAGGTGAGTTCCAAAAGTGAGGCTGAGGAAGGAGAGGGGGGATGATGGAGGAGCTGGTGCTGGTACCCTGCCCCAGTTCTGCCACCAAAGAGGGTGTGGCTGCAGCTGCCCTTATCCACCCGCCCCACCTCTGGCTCTTAAAGGGACCATACGTGCCTATGTCCCTCCTCCCAGGGTTTTCCTTCCTATTTCAGACTTCAAAACAAGCCGCTCTTCACAGTGTATGCAAGCACAAAACGAGATGGAGCTCCACAGAGGTTCTTATTTATAGTAAGGCTCCGGAGGAGTGCTCCCGGCAAACAGATTTAGGTGTCTGTGTGTTTTTGGTGGAGGAGGAGTGTGAACTATTACAGTGGTCTTCAAACTTTAATGTGCCTCGAACTACGAGGGAATCTTGTTAAAACACAGGTTCTGATACAACAGGTTTGGAGTGAAGCCCGAGACACTGTATTTCTGACCCGCTGGTGTTTCTGATGTGTTTATGTCTCAGACGCCACTGGTCCGCGGATAACACTGAAAGACAAAGAACTAGTAGGAGCTGGTGTCTCTCCATAGGACTTGATGCATATACTTTTTGATAGTAAAGATGATCTGGACTGAAGGCCACAGAGTCATGGAATGTTTGAATTGGGAAGGACCAGAGATATTGCCATATTTCACCAATGCTAAGATGCTACCCGTCGTAAGACTCACCATTACTTGGAACACCTCTAAGAAAAAAAGAATCCTGTCAATTATTGGTAAGAGGCCATTGATTGTAAGACCCATCTCCATCTCAGAGATGTTAAATGTGTGGCTTAGAATTGATGGAATAGGGTATGTGATTTGACTCCCACCCTTCCCTATTATATATAGGAAAATATGAGGCACAGAGAGAAGGGACTTGTCTGAGGCTGCTCAGCTGCCAGCAGGCTTAATTGCTGCAGTTTCATTCCCCGAGAGGCCTGAGAAGGTGCTGGGAAAGCATCATCAAGTGTCCCTGCCCTCACTGGATGACCGGGGGTGGGGAGGGTCCTCCAAGAGTCCCAGGTCATCCTTCACCCCAGGCTGCATCCCGTGGAGAGGAATCTCTTCCTTAGCAGTATATTTCTGCTAAGAAACCTCAAGTCCAGGGCTTTAGTCTGATTTTATATTCAGAACATCTTTCTTCTTTCTGTCCAGGAAATTCTTAAGTTACACTGAATCCCAGACAGCACACTTGAGCCTTTCTGCCCTTGGCCTCTGTTCATGGGAATCAGAAGAAAAGCGGCCACTCCATCTTTTCTCTGCCTTGTCTCCTCCATGATAAATGGTGGAATTAATTGAACAGGGGAACGGGATCACGCAGGCCAGTGGTTCTCAGCCCACGCTCTGCATCAGGATCATGCGGGGTACCTGCATAAACTACAGATACCCCATGGCTCACTCCAGAGATTAGGATTCAGTTGTTCTGGCATGAGGCCCAAATACCAGTATTTTTCAAAAGCTCCCTAGAGGATCCCAGTCCTGTAGCTAGACTGCGTACCATTAAACTAGTCATACCTATTTGAGAGATGGGGAAACTGAGGTCCAGAAATGCCAAGTGGTTTGCCTGGGGTCATGCTGTAGAGGTGGGGCTACACTCCAGCTCTCTGGATTACCCTTGGATTTCCTCATTCAAGGTTCTAACTGGCCTACACCACTGAACATTTACTGTAAACCGCAGACACCACTGGCACACAGCTCGGTGTGTGTGTGTGTGTGTGTGTGTTTGTGTGAGACATTCACTCTGTGTTGGGAAATCCAGGCAGAAATTAACAGTAGAGCTTGAAAGGGAGTTGAAGTAAAAGACCTCAAGTTAAAAATAGACATGCTTGGGACTGCCCTGGTGGCGCAGTGGTTAAGAATCTGCCTGACAATTCAGGGGACACGGGTCCGATCCCTGGTCTGGGAAGATTCCACCTGCCTCAGAGCAACTAAGCCTGTGCGCCACAACTACTGAGCCTACCACAACAAAGAGTAGCCCCCGCTCGCCGCAACTAGAGAAAACCCGTGTGCACCAACGAAGACCCAACACAGCCAATAAATAAATTAAATTAAAAAAAAATAGACATTCTCGATGCTGTTTGCCTAGTCATCACTTCTGACCGTTCAGGGCAGGGTGTCTAACCCCTTCCCAGCACCCCAGATGGGATTCAACCTCTTTTGGGAACTGGATACATCCCTAGTCTCACAGGCCTTATTTCCCAGCCCTCGAGCCATATTGGGGGGCTCTCTGTGGCCTTATTCCAGGTTCCCTATGTCCCTATATCAGAGGGCCTCATATCTCCACTGTCTTGTGTGGGATGTTTAGGGCCGGGTGGCCTGGGCTGCTCTATAACGTTTACTGGCCAATGAATGACTCATCAGGAATGGATGTAGTTCCCATCAGGGATTACCCTCAGGAAGAAATTAATGGGCAGTATCAGCTACTAAATTACCTGGGAATGAAATACCCCATTGAGCTGGTGTCTTCAAGCACATGAACTGCTCTCATCGAAAGATGCTGAGTGCATTTTCAGTCCTTCCCTAGCTGCCCAGGATTTCCTTCTGAAGCCAGAGAGCTTCTCCCAAAGCTGCTGACCATTTGCTGAGAGGCCCAGGTGACGATGTCCTTGGGTCTCTCTGGATGTTGAACCTGCTTAGTCACTTACCTCCCCAACGTCAACAGGCCCACTGTGAATGCACGTGTTTGTGTGTATAAGCAGGTGCAGAGTGGGAGCAGTACTGGCAGGGGCTAAACTAGGGCCACCAGCTGCATGAGTCAGGGCTCTGGGCATTGAGTGGCAAGTGGTCCTACCTACCACTCAGGAGTTTTACAATTTTGGGTACATCTACATTACTGGGAGGTCTGTTTACAAAGGCAGATTCCTGGGTCCCACCTTCAGAGAGGCTGATGTAGCAGGTGTGGGGTTGGGCCTAGGAATAGTCATTTAACCCACTTCCTGGTTCTGATGCACACTGTGATTGGAGAACAGCTAGCTTAGGAAAGCTTCATACTTAATATCAAAGCGGGGAGGGGCTTCCCTGGCAGTGCAGTGGTTAAGAATCCGCCTGCCAATGCAGGGAACACGGGTTTGAACACTTGTCCGGGAAGATCTCACATGCCATGGAGCAACTAAGCCCATGAGCAACAACTACTGAAGCCCGCAAGTGCCCAGAGCCTGTGCTCTGCAACAAGAGAAGCCACCGCAATGAGAAGCCCGAGCACGGCAACGAAGAGTCACCCCTGCTTGCCACACCTAGAAAAGCCTGTGCACAGCAACCAAGACCCAATACAGCCAAAAAGAAAATAAGTAAAATAAATAAATTTTGAAAAAATTAAAAAAAAAAAAGGAGACGGGGAGGGGGGGCCACCACCTCTCTGGACCCTGATATCTCAACTGCAAATCAAGGAGAAGGACTAGATGACCCTGGTTTACCTCCCCGCCCAGGGAGATGGACGTGAATGTGGTAGCTGGAAACCAAGATGGCGGAGCCATGGAAATTTAAATGCTGCTCAACTCGTGTTCTTGGCAGGGCTGGCTTCGTTGTAAGGACTGCATGCCAACCTTGGAGTCTTTGGAGGTTTTGCTGGGTGGAGGAACCAGCCTTTCTGGAATAACTTTCCAGGGAGTGGAGGGAAGCTCCTTTTCAAGCCGGGGCCCAGTGTTGCTTGGTTGGACTGAATGGAATGGCCCTGGTCTGTGGTCTTGCCTCCAGGGCTGACTCAGGGCTGGGGGTCCTGGGAGGAGGTCGCGGCTGAGGTCCTCAGTGGTTAAGTCAGCCCAGTTGTACAGATATGGGTCCGCTCAGCTCCTGGGGGCATCTGAATCAGCACAGTCTATCGGGCATTGGAGCTGGGGCCACGGGGCAGAGGTACCTGCCCACTTTCAGGACAGAGAAGTTGTGCCTTGCTTTACACAATCTGAGTTTTCCAGTAAAAGTGAACCCTATCTCACTCTTATAAATCGATAAAAGCCTATTTCAAAGAAACTGCATCACGTGTCCTGGTATATTAAAACATTTTGAGAAACTCTGCTGTGATGCCTTTCTGTAGAGTCCTGAAGGTTCTTATCCTATGAATCATAATTAATAGGAAATTATTTTTTGACCAACAACTCATATAAGTGATTGAAATTTTACAAAGGATTTTCGTATACATGAGCTTATTTTTCCTCCTAACAAGCCCTGGGAGGTAGGCCAGGCAGGCCTATAAACAGAGGCACAGAAAGGCCGGCAGACACAGAGCTGTCCAGTGACAGAGCTAATGTTAGAACCTGGGCCTTCTTTCTCAAAGCACAGAGGTGTGGCAGATGGGAAAAGGCTGGAAGATTTGTTTGATAAGGGTAGATTTCCATGTGCTATTTTTTTTTTTAGCAAGCACACCTGTTGTGCTTTCAGAGTGATTGAAAATATCTTTCTCTCACTAAACCACATGCAGTATTTATATGCTTTTTTCCCTTCCTAAGAGGTAGGGAAACAGGTTTTTGCTATCACTTCTCTTTGACACAGCTCAGTCCGTGATAAAGTTGTACAGTTGGCAGGACCTGTTTTTTCTTGTCTGTGGCTGTCAGCTGTCCAGTGACAATCTATCTTGCTTTGGTTCTCTACTCTCTTTTTTTTTGGTTGTAATGTGAAAATCTTTGAGAAAATACACTTGGTACTCTATTTTTCAAGAGCCTTACAAATGCTCATTTCCCTTGACCCAGGAATCTTATTCTTCTAGAAACTAACCAAAGGGAAGAATTAAAATTAACCTGAGAAGTTCATCTTAAAACTCTGTCCACAAAGATATCAGGCAGAGTGTTATTTACAATAGCAAAAAGAGAGAAAGCAATTCCAGTTTAACAATAGAGGGATGATAAGTAAATTACAGTAGTCCAGTTGATAGAAATATTACATAGCCATTCAAATGATGGAGCAAATGTAAAAACAAAGAGAAAATGCTTTCAACAGACTGTTAAGTGAGGATACACATCTGCTTATACCGTATGATTATGACTTAAAATAACCCACCACCAGCAAAAAACCAAATCCCCGGAACCTGCATGCAGAAAAAGAGATCTGAAAAAACATTCCAGGGTATTAAACACGGGATGTCTTTTGGTGGCTAAACTTTGATGCTTTCTATTTTTCTGTCTTTTCCAAGTCTACAAGGATGCATGTGTATAACTTCTGAAATGGAAAGATGATAAAGCCTTTGCACAGTAAGGGCGTGGTGTTAGAAAAAACTTGAACTTGAACCAGAGCCCTGTCACTTACAAGGTCTGTGGGTAAGTCCTCTCCGTATCAGTTTCCTCAGATGGAAAATGAGGATGTATGACACTGAATGGACAGGGTTGTTTGGGGGTTAAATTAATTTCCTAAAATTACTGGCACATATTAGGGGCTCTATAGCTATTAAAAATGCTTGAATGAATTATTTCTTACTCAAATGATACCTGGAGGCAGACTTCCATCCTCACCTTCCAGGTATGACTAGATATTTATTCATCCATCCAATGCATATTTATGAAGTGTCTACCACGTGCAAGAAGTTGCAGAACGGGAATGGCTTCTGTGTCATTAACACCATTAAGGTCATGTGACACAACAAGCTGAGGAGAGAGATGGGAAATTGGAGAAAAATCGAGTTACGCACTTGAAAGAATGAAAGTGGAGTAAAGTGAAAAAAAAAAACACCTATAAATCAGATTGTTAAATTGTATATTCCGTTTAACCCTTACAACAGTCCTTTGAAATGGAAATGCTTTTCATTCCACTTTGACAAACGAAGCCTGAGAGATTAAGGCCCTCGTTTAAGATGCCGCAGCCAGTGAGGGCAGAGCTGGGAGTCCGTCTCAGGCCGGTGGGTCGCTAAAGCACACACCAAGTCACCTACCACTGAAGGACTCTGTTTCACCGGGTCCTACCCCACCATGCAGGACCCCCGGGACATCTTTTGAATCAGAATTTCCTTTGGGGCCTCGTCAACCCACCTCCTGCTAGTCCCTACGGTGGGAGCTGATGTCCTTCTCTCTCAGAAAGGCGATATCTTTGTTACTTAGAGGCAGTAAAGAGCTTCTGGAGTTGGGGACTTATTAGTGGGTCAGGAGGGTTAGAAAGAACGACATTCAGGTGGCACCGGGGGGGAAGAATGGCTGTCTCTGATAATGTGCGCTTAGCAATTCTCACCCTGCTTGCTGGTGCGAGACCCTGGACCCCCTGTGAGGCTTAATATTTATTCAGAAGGCATTCGGTAGAGTTTTAGGGGCATCCAGTCTGATGCTAGGCTTGGCCTGGAGGGTGAAGGATGCCCTCATGGGTCACCTAAAGAGACCAGACATAAATATAGAAGATTCTAGGCTAAAGCTCAGTGCCATTGAACCAGGATCAGAAAAAATGGAAACTTGGCAGGATTCTCTTTTTCTATCAAATCCAATCCCCTCATATTATAGGTCAGCAACTGAAGATTCAGAGAGGGAAAGTGACTTTCCTGAGGTCACCCAGCAATGATACTCAGCTTTTAGTTCAGGATAAAGTAAATCAGGACAGGCTTTTGGAGGTGGTGAGCTGTCTGTTCATCAGGAAATCTTGATTTAAGAGAGCTGACGCTCAATTATTCATTCAGCAAACATTTGCTGGGTGCTTCTTGGGGAGGGGGCAGGTTCTCTGTTGGGCATCAGGGATGTAAAGATGAGAGATATGGAAGGTGCCCTCAAGGCACCCCCAGTATGGTGGAGGGACAGGGATGCAAGGAGATGGGAGAGTATAGAGTAGTAAGTGCTCCCTTGGCAGCAGGTGGGAGACTAGGGACTTTGGGAAGTAAACCTGGAGTTGTAAAATGATAGATGCGTTCCCAAGTGGACTCAGAGGAAGGGAATGACAGTGGATGGGAACAACATGGGCAAAAGCCCAGAATCTTCCATAAGCCAATACGTCTCTTTGGGGGACCGACAAGCCACTTATGATGGTTAAAATAGAGAGTTCGGGGAGGGAGTTTAATGATGGGGCCAGCTCATGGCTAGGCCGGACTGGGCAAGGATTAGAAGATGAGGTGCCTGCTGTCAAGGAAGGCTTAGAATCTAGGAGTCAAGAGACTTGTGTGTGTGCGAATAGTTCTAATGCACAGCAGAAAGTGCCGAGTCACAGACAAAGCTGATTCAGAGGAAAAGACCTCACTTCCAGCTGTGGGCATCTGAGGCGGTTTCCTGGAGGAGGTGGCATTTGAGGTGAGTAGGAAACAAAGTGTTGGATTTGTATGTGAAGAGTTAGAAGAGATGGAATTCTGAGAAGTAGAAATAGAGCAGACAAAAGTTCAGAGCCAGAAACCTGCAGCGAGCAGCCCTGTTTGATAGAGCATCTCGTGAAGTATGAACCGGGATGACAGGAGGCCTTGAACTTTGGCTCCAGGAAACCATACTTTACTCTTTAGACAGCAGGGAGCCACGGAGGGTGCCTGAGTGAGGGTGGGGTGGGCTCAGGGATGGCTGTGAAGTCTGACTATTGGAATGCCTTCGTTGTCTCAAATATGCGGGAACTCCCACTGGGGCAGGGAGAGGCAAAAACACAGAGACGCGTAAAGAGAAGGGAAGTGAACCCTCAGCGTTAATTAATAGTTACTGAGGCAGAGGATGGCGGGCCAGGGCAAGACCAGTCACACCTTCAAAGCCACTTCCAGCCCTGGCTGTTGGGAATCACATTTAAAAAAATTTTTACTTTTGGCTGTGCTGCGCGGCACACGGGGCCTTAGTTTCTTGACCAGGGATGGAACCTGTGCCCCCTGCACTGCAAGCGCAGAGTCTTAACCACTGGACTGCCAAGGAAGTCCCAGGAATCACTTTTTAATGCTTCATCCAGAGGCTGTTTCTGAGAAGCTGGCAACCTCTCCCAAAGCAAGGGCAGGATTAATTAATTGCATGTGCAGCCTGGCGTTCCTGTGTAAGACCCTGCCTCTGACCTGTGGGGCCAGCATGGAGAGAAGGTCAAGCAAAGACCTTTGCTTACTTAGACAACCCAGAGATCACAAGGGCAGAGTCAAGCCTGGTAAGACAGATCCCTCTGTGGGCAGCTGTGGCTTCTGGGTGGTTAGACTCAGGGGAGGGGAGGATGACTAAGCGGATGCAGACCTCTGGTGACCAACCATTAGTATTTTAGCATCAAAAGTCCCATGTCCCCTGAGACTCCTCAGTTCTGGGCAAACCAGGATGACTGGTCACCCCAGATGCAGCCCCTAGAGGCTTCAGAAACTGATTGTAAACTTGAGCCATTGCAGCCCAGCTCCAAGTCCTAAGTTGTTGAATTTATTGGCATAAAGTTATTAATCATTTTCTATTACTCTTTTCTATCTTTAGAATCTGTACTGATGTCACTTCTCTCCTTCCTAATATTGATAACTTGTGTTTTTTCTCTTTTTTTCCCCTTATCATTCTGGCTAGAGGTTTATCAATTTTATTAATCTTCTCCAAAAAAAAAAAAAATCTTCTAGCATCATTGTTTTTCTCTATTTTTATATTTCATTGATTTCCATTCTGGTCTTAATTATTTCCATTGGTGTGCTTATTTTTGATTTAATTTGCTCCTCTTTTTCTAGTTTCTTGATGTGAAAGCTGAGGCCATTGATTTGAGACTTTTCTTCTTTTTCTAATATGTGTGTTTAATTCATAAATTTCCCGTTTTAGTACTGCTCTAGTGGCATTCACAAATGTTTGTACGAGAGACTTTCATTTTTATTCAGTTCAAAATACTTTCTAATTTCCCTTTTGATTTCTTCTTTCACACATGGATTAGTTAGAACTGTGTTATTTAGCTTCTAAATATTTGGGAATTTTCCAGGTATCCTTCTGTTCTTGATTTCTAATTTAATTTCATTATAATCAGAGAACATATTTTATTTGACTTGAATCCTTTTAAGCTTATTGAAATTTGTTCTATGGCCTGGAATATTGTCTATCTTGGCAAATGTTCTATGTGTACTTGAAAAGAATGTGTATTTTGCCATTGTTTCAGGGAGACCTGTATAAATGTCCATGAGGTCAATGTGGTTAATAGTGTGATAGTTTCAAATATTCTATATCCTTGCTGGTTTTCTGTCTACTTGTCCTATCAACTATTGAGAGAGGAGTTTTGAAATCCTCAATTATAATTGTGGATGTGTCTATATTTCTTTGCAGTTCCATCAGGTTTTGCATTATGTATTTTTGAAGCTTTGCTATGAGGTGCATTAATGTTTAGGATTGTTATGTCTTCTTGATAAATTGACCCTTTCATCAGTATGAAATGACTTCTTTATCCCTGGTGATATCATTGGCTCTGAAATCTACTTTGTCTGATACTAGTATAGCCATTCCGACTTTCAATTAGTGCAAGCATGGTATATATGTTTCCATCCTTTTTTTTTTAAAAAAAATTATTTGCATTTTTATATTTAAAATGTAGGTTTTTGCTTTTTTGGTAACTAGAATATAGCTGGGAGTTGATTTTCTTTAATTCAGTTTGAAAATCTACCTTTTAATTGTGGTGCTTAAACTGTTTTCATTGAATGTGATTATTGATTTGTTAGATTTGTCTATTCTCTTGCTATATGTGTTCCATTGGTCCTGTTTGTTCTCCGTTCCCCATCCCCTCATTTCTGCCTTCCATTAGGCTAGTTCAGTATTTTTTGTGATTTTACTTATACCCTTTGTTGGATTATTAGCCATAAACTTGTTTTGATATTTCAGTGTTACTGTAGGGTTTATAGTATACATCTTTAACTTATCACTGTTTACCTTCTTGTGATATTATAACACCTCATGCATTATATACAAATCTTTTTATTTTTATACAATTAATAAAAGAGTACAATTAATGTACTCTTCCATTCCCCCTTTCTTGGCTTTTATGCAATTGCTGGCATTCTTTTTACCTATACATATGTTTAAACTTCAAAATACATTGTTATTATTTAAGCAGTTATCTTTTAAACACATTGAAATAATAAGAAAAATATCATATATTTACCAATGTAGTTACCATTTCTGCTCATTTCTGTTCTTTTTTTTTTTAACGTGAATCTATATTTTCATTTGGCATCATTTTCCTTTTGCCTAAAGAGCTTTAATATCTCTCAGAATACAGATCTGCTGGTGATGGGTCTGCTGGAACAAGAATCTGCTGGATTTTCAGCTTTTATATGTCTGGAAAAGCCTCTATTTTTGGAAGATATTGTCATTGGGTATACGCTTCTAGATTGACAGATTTTCTTCTTTCAGCACTTGAGAGATATTGCTTCACTGTCCTCTCGCACTGTTTTTGGTGAGAAATCTACGGTCACCCTTTTCTTTGTTTCTTTGTATACTGAGTTATTTTTCTCTGGATGCTTTTTAAGATTTTTTCTCTTATCACTGATTTTGAGCAATTTTGGCATAGTTTTCGTCAAGTTTCTTGAGACTGGGGTTCAATGAACTTTTCAGATCTGTGGATTTACAGTTTTCATCAAATTTGGAAAGGATTTGGCCATCCTCTCCTCAAATATTTTTTTGTGCCCCTCCCCTTACTGAAAAACTCCAAATAAACAGATGTTAGGCCACTTGGTATTGTCCCATGGCTCACTGATACTGTTCATTTCAAAAATTCTTTGTTTTCTACTTCATTACTATTTCTTCAAGTTAACTAATCTTTTCCTCAAGTGTTATTATAGTATTACTTGAAATAACTTGCTGTTAATCCCCTCCAGCATATCTTTCATCTCAGACATTGTAGCTTTTATCTCTAGGAGTTCAATTTGGGTCTTTAAAAAATATATATATTCCATGTTCATACTTTGAACATATGGGATTTAGTTATAACTGTTTTAATGACCTTGTGGGCTATTTCTCACATGTGTTAGTTCTGGCTTGGTTTCAATGGATTGATCATTCTCCTCATTATAGGTCATATTTTCTTGCTTCTTTGTATTGTCTAGAATATTTGATTGGATGCCAGACATTGTGAATTTTATCATGTCAGGTATTTTTGCATCCCTATACATTTTCTTGAGATTTGTTCCGAGACACATTTAAGTTACTTGGAAATAGTTTGATGTTTTTGGGTTCTGCTTTAGGATTTGTTAGGTGGAAGGAGAGCAGCTTTTAGTCTAGGGCTAATTATTCCCCACTACTCATGCAAGGCCTTTACGGATACCTTTCCGCATGTCCCAGGAACTGTGAGGGTTTCGATGTTGGCTGGTAGGAATAGGCAGGATCCCCACTCACACTCATTCTTTTGTTGGCCTTGGGTAGTTTTCTCACATGCACACACCAATAGGGAGCCTGAATTCTGAAGGGGGACCCTTCTGTGGATCTCCAATATTCTCTCTCTGTGCCGTCCTCTCCTCTTTAATACACTGTCCCGTGAACTCTAGCTGCCTTGGTCTTCCTGGACCCTCGGCAATGTGTCCTCAACTCAGGGCATCCCTGGGGCTCTGCCTGGGCCCCCCTGCGTGCACTGTGGCCTGGGACCTCTCTAAGGATGCAAACTGAGGCTGTCATGGTGCTCAATATTTTTGTTTCCCATCTCTCTGGGGTCACTGTTCTTTGTTGTCTAATATTCACAACACTTGAAAAGTTTTTTTTTTTTTTTTTGGGGGGGGTAGTTGTTTTGGGTGAGAGGATAAACCCACTCTGTGACTACGTCTTGGGTGGATGCAGGCATCAGAGCCTCTACTGCCACCATCAGTCGAGCCATCTCAACACCAGGCTTGCTTTAATACTAGGACTTCAATGCTTTGCCCCAGTAAAGACCAGCTTTGAATCAGGTGTGCCCGACTCGACTCCGTGTCATCACCTCTCCAAGCAGAAAAGAGTGATGAGCTCCTTCACAATTGAAGTACTTGCAGAGTTCTCACCAAATCTGATTCTCTCAAGAGCCAAGTGAGACAAATAGGCATGATTAGCCCATCTGGCAGGTAGAGAGTCCGAGGCCCAGTGAGATATAGTGACCTGCCCGTGGCTACCTAAAGAGCAAATAGCAGAATCCGGATTATAACCAGGGCCTCTGTCCTCCACTCTGGGGCTCTATTTGCTGCTTCCTCTTTCCCTGCACAGCAGCAGGCAGGGAGCTCAGCCTTCGTTCCTGCTTTGTAACGACAGATGCATCTCCTCACTGGGACAAGGATGAGTAATCCAGTCTGCTGCTGGAAAACACGCGGGAAAGCAGTGTACAATGAATGTAGTCCCAGGCGGGCTCCTTGTGCTGCCTAGATGCATAGCATGGACAATACAGTCCTGTGTTTTTTGACCGTTGCCATGGTGTGTGGACAAAATGGGGGTGTGTTTCCTTGGAAAATTTCAACAGTGACGCATCCTCATTTCTACCAGAACCGACTGAAGAAATGGGTAAGCCTGGGGGAATAGCCATAATTATAGCAATGTTTGCTACTCCAGGAAGTGGGTTGCTGTCTTTAACGGGCTTCTTAAAAGCTTGTAAAATAAAGCAACATCAATCACATTCGAAGAGAAGCTGGCATCAGAAAGAGAGGTGGAGCTCTGAAATGGATTCTTCTTAATAGAGCGTCTCGGTTCCTCTGGGTTGCTGGGAATTCTGCCTACACGAGTGGTCAGAAAGCCTGACTCTTTTGGTGGCCTGTGAGCTCAGAGCAGGGTGGTGGTGGTGGAGCGGGGAGCGGCAAGAGCACAGGCTTTGGAAGCTGAAAGGTCTGGGTTTGGCATTTTAGTAGTGAGATGCACTCCCCACTACTATTTCCACAATTAAGCCTCAGTCTCCCCATCTGTAAAATGGACACAGGGAAGCCCATTGCAAGGTGGCCGTGATGACGCAGTCTGGATAAAATAGCTGGCACACAGTGCTCACTCACGACCACCATCACACCTGTGGTCCTGAGAGTCTAAGGACAAAGAATGATGGTGTTCACTAGGGCACCTCCACTCTATGAACTGTGAAGGAACAGTACCACTGATATTAAAGAGATCTCGTGACAGGAGAAGATGCTCCTGGGAAGTGACGTTGAAGGACAAAAGGAGAGAAAAAAATCCGAGTCGGATGAACATATTGGGCTGGAGATGATTGTTGGAACTTGCCCACCCAAAGCCCTACAGGGAGGGCCCAGCCACCATGGGCTTGGGGCGTGAGGAGATAAAACCACGTGTAAATGTGTCAGCTGGGTTAGGGAATCTGCCAGTAGGGAGAGAGAGAAGACTGAGAGATGTAAGGACATCATGTATGGCCTCTGAAAGGAGAGAGAGAGAAAGAGTGACAGGGAGGGAGGAAGGAGAAAGAGGGGTGGGAAGGAGGGAGGAGGGGGAGGGGGAGAGGATGAGACAGAGCAAGAGACATGTACAGATGGAGTAAGAAGAGAGAGAAGCTCCTTGGTTCTGGATTTCAGATGCTGCAAGCTGTGCCGTCTTTTCTCTCTATAAGTCCCTCTGCAGCCTGCGGGAACTGTGGCCCGTTCCTTGCTTTATCCTCTGAGGCCATCTGCTCTTTGCAGCCCCAAGAGCCCTAACTAAGGCAGAAACAAACAACAAAGCACACAGAGACCACATGGCAAGGAAAGATACCAAAGGCCTAACCATTCCTTCCTCTAAGTGGGGGTTCTATGGGTTACTTTTTCCTATTTTTCCGTTTTCTCCCCACATCTTCTCCACGGAGCATATAGTAAGATCTCACTGGCCCACAGGACCCGTGGTAGCAGCTGTTGGCTCTTTTTCGTGTCTATTTGTTGGCCATGCCACTCTCTCCACCCTTTTTGGAGGCGCTGTGCCTCTGTCTGCGTGGCCCCATCCCCTGTCCCCAGGCCTTCTAGTAATTTCCATTTCCTGAGCTGACCTTCCTTCCCCTACACCTGGCGCTTCTCACAACACCTGCCCAGGGGGAGGCCTTGTTCCCTGTCTGGGTTCCTCTGAGCATGTCCTGTTCTCCTGGACACAATAAAAGCAGCGCATCCCAGGGTAACTGAAGGAGGTATTTCTACATGGCTCGAGTTCTAGGCTTTGGTGTCCAGCTGATCCCAATTCCAGGTTGTACTACTTCCTGGCTGTGTGTCCTTGGCAAGTTTCTTAACTTCTCTGTGCTCCAGTTTGGTTTTCTGTAAAATGGTTTCCAATCATTTCTACTTTATTAGATTTGAGAAGCACACCTGAGATGATAGGTAGGGTGCATTGAGAAAGGTTCTGGACTCAAGAAATACCAGTTCTGTTCCTTGAAAGTCTTTTCTGCAGAGTTATGTCTCCCATGCTGCTGTGTCTCCTTTGAGATGTGGGGAGGCCCTTCCTGTACTCTTTCTCACTGAGGTTCTAAACATGGCTAGGATTCAGCCACCTCTCCTCCATCTGCCATCACCAAGCACCAGAGTGTCCCCATCATCCTTTACCCTTTGGCTCATAGAAGCCGCTGCACCAGCACTGGGTCTGGGGCTTGACTTCAGGAGCATCCTGAACATCTCGGCTGGAGCATCCCCACCACCTCGGCAGGAGCATCCCCCACCCTGGCTGGATCTTTTCCTCCTGCTGCTGGCTCTGTCCAGGCCTTTTCTCGGAGGTGTGGGGGGCTGAGTTCAGTTCAATTCAATACATATTGACTGAGACCTTATGATGTACTAAGCACTGTGGCAGGTGTGGGGACACACGCAAGAGTGTCTCAGTCCCAGAGACAGACAGGTGAAGGGAAAGATCTGGGAGTATGGTGCCTGTTGCCTTTATGGTGGGGCAGGGGGATGATGTCAAGCTCAGACCAGGGATGAAAACTGAGAGTGGGGACGTCCCTGGGATGCACAGTTGAGGCTGGGAAGAGGAGAGCTATGGAATTAATAAGGATAGCTATCAATCTAATCCAACCTAATCAACCCATCCAATCTAACTCAAACTCATCCAACCCATTGGACTAATTAAACCGATTCCACGTGGATGGAGGGCTGGCACGGTGCCAGACACTGCGCTCTTCCATCCTTGGGAACTGTGCACTCTGGCCCCGAACCTGGGGGTAGTGTGGGGACACTTTTTTTTTTTTTCAAAACCAGACAAAAATCTTTACAAGTTTCTTTTCCTAGAAGGAAAATTTCAGAGCTGCAGGCCCTTCGCTGTGGCCTCCTCATGTGCTGGGAGCAGAAGCAGGGTCTGGTGGAGTCTGTCTGCTGGGGAAGGTATTGCAGGACCAGCCTGGAGAGGAGGCTGTCCCTGGCTGGAGGGAGCAGCTCCCCAACCCTCGGTATGTGAGCTTGTCTGTTAGATGCCGGGTCCAAACCAGAAAACATATTTCTAAACAGCTACATTATCCACGTCTTTAAAAAGTGCACAGTTAATTCATGAATACACAAGTGTCTTCTTGTTATAAATATTCCAGAGAGCCAGAAAAAAGTGGAAAATCTTGCACACTCAGTTCTGTTCTTTTCCTCTGAGCAGCTGTCAGTATTTTTTAAATTCTCCAGAATTCTTCTGTGTGCTACCATGCATATATGTGCATTTATAAAATGTATAGTTTAGTCTGGTGTGGGGGTTATTTTAAATGCATATGAGACCACACTGTATGTGTTGTTCTGACTTTTTTTTTTTTTCACTTATCAATGTCTCTTGGAAAATTTCCCCAAGGGACCTCCAGAGCCTTCTTACCCATTTTAACTGTTGCAGGGGGGTGCAGGAAATATATATGCATGGGCCCTCCTTAATGTAATCATCATTTCATTGATGAACATTTAAGTTGTTTCTAAATTTTTGCTCTGACAAAGATTGAGAGCTGCAGAAAAGGTCTTCATCCATGCTTCGTGGGGTGCATGTATAAGTATTTCTTTATGGCAGATTCCTGAAGGAAAAGAGCTCCTTGGAAGAGGAGGTGTGCTTTTCTATTGGAACGAATGCTGCTAAGTGCCCACCCACCTCTCTAGCCCAAAGGCCCTACCAGTTTACACTCCCCTCAACAGCTGTCTCATCTGCCCTCTCCAGAGATGGGTGGTGTCTTTTCTGGGGTCCTGCTCCCCTTCTGCTTGTTCCTTTCATAGTCTTCTTGGCTCTCCTAGAGACCTTGGCCAAATGCTGTCTTCCTGTCATTTGTCACCAAATTGTGTCAAAGGACTGGGAGTGCTATCTTAAAACATAAAACATGGGAGTTTCCTAGCAGTCCAGTGGTTGAGACTCTGTGCTTCCATTTCAGGGGCCATGGGTTCGATTCCCGGTTGGGGAACTAAGATCCTGAATGCTACATGCCATGACAAAAACAACAACAGCAACAAAGCAACAACAACAAAAAACAAAAGAAAACCTGAAACAACAATAGCAACAACAAAAACATAAAGCAGATAAATCGAAGCATGATGACTCTCACTTAGGAATGATATTTTTGTTCCACGATAGGATGTGCCACAGGGTTTGAAGCAATTTATTAACCAATATTGATTCACTCTGCAATTGATGAGTTAATTGATTGGTTGATTGATTTACAGCATTAGGGTCTGTGCTAGTTGCTCAGAGTCCTTGCCTTCAGATAGCATACTCTCATTGATGGAGCAAGGCATGCAAATCACTCGGGTTATTTAGGTAACTTTGTATTAATAGCCAGCTGGCTGTTGTTAAAATGTTTTAAATACCAAAAGGAGAGAGACCTCAGTAGGTGCAAAACCAGAGATGCTTTAGGGCTATAGCTAACAGATTAGCACTAAGATTTATTTGCCCACAGTGAATGATTACAGGGGCTGTTCAGTCCATTTGTCACAACACACAAACAAAACACAGGGACTTCTCCATCCCTGGAGGGCACCAGTTGTTTTCAAGCAGGAAGGAGGAGGGGAGAAATAGGAAAGAGTTGTCTCCTGCCCTTCCCAAGGGAGTCTGACCCTCAGCAAGACTGTTCACATTCATTCTGGCTGATGTTTCTAAAAGACTTGTCTGTGACTATCTAACCTTTCATGATGGGAAGAAAAAGCTTTCAGCCTCTATGAGGAGGTATCCTCTACAGATTTCTTTTGGCCCTTATATTTAAAAAAGCAACAACCATTAGAAACCAAGGCCACCCTGTTCAGAGCTCAGATGCTGCTCATGTATCATAAGAGAACGTGGGACTGGGTAGCAGGACCCAACCGAAGAATGTTCTGATTTAGTAACTTGTCGCCTGAGTAACATAAAGTAGCTGAGTCCACAGACAGTAGGTCTCCTTTCCTCTGCTGGGTCTGAGGGGGAAATAAGCCATTGAGAGATAAGCAGCTGGCTTCTGATGTCAGAGCCAGTGCAGACAGGATCCAGGAGAAGCTAGTTCTGCCCTGATGGATGCTGGTGAGAGTGGGTACCACAAAGTTCTGATCTTTGGACTGAGACTGGAGCTGCCGTGTCAGTTAGTACTATTTTTGGCTTATCCCTTTTTTTCCCCATGCACTCAGTAAAAAGATCTTTTTTTCCAGTTCTTAGTGTTAAAGACTGTTGAGGGACTTCCCTGGTGGTGCAGTGGTTAAGAATCCACCTGCCAATGCAGGGGACGTGGGTTTAACTCCTGGTCTGGGAAGATCCCATATGCCACAGAGCAATTAAGCCTGTGCACCACAACTACTGAAGCCTGCGAGCCTAGAGCTCATGCTCCTCAACAAGAGAAGCCACAGCAATGAGAAGCCCGTGCACTGCAACGAAGAGTAGCACCCACTCGCCACAACTAGAGAAAGCCCGCGCGCAGCAACAAAGACCCAATGCAGCCCCCCCCCCAAAAAAAAAAAAAAAAAAAAAGAGAGTTGAATTCTGTTACATCATCTATGAAGGCTAAGCAGAGCTGAAAGGGATTGTAAATTACTGAATTTGGCCCTCAGAGATCATTCTACAACATTCCATCCATCCATCCTTCCATGTAAGAATTATAAGACCTAACATTTTCCCTTAAGAAGTTTACGATATACTGGGGGCATATTACACAGACACACATAGCTCTTAATCTGTGACTGATTGTCTGCCTCTCCTGCTAGACTGTAAGCTCTGAGAAGAACCAGGGTCAGTCCTGTCCATCGCTGCATCCCTCATGCCTCACACAGTGCCTGGCATATAGTAGATGCTCAATAAATAGATGAATCAGTAGGAAATGATCAAGGAAGGGGGCCGGTAGGCTTGCAGCCTGTGTGAGGGGCAGTGTGTGGATCAGAGGGGGGCTGCTGGAGAATGGTGGGGTATAGTCATTGGAAAAAGTGATAGCTGGAGCCGGGATGTGGAATTTGGACTTTATTCTCTAGGTTGGGAAAGACATTAATGGGTGTCAGGCGGGAGAGTGAGATGATAAAGTAGGCTCTTCCTCTCTTTCATGCATTCCTTGTGTCATTCATTCCATTCAATGCAATTATCAAGCACCTTCTACATGCAAGGCACTGTACAAAATGCTGAAATACAAGGAACAGAAGTAAGCTAGAGTCATATCCTCAAAGAGCTCACAGTCTGGTAGGGAGATAGATAAGTAAACAAATGATTATCATGTGTAAATTTTATGCTAGAGCTTCACATAGAATACTCCAGGGTGGCCTTCTGGAGGAGGGAACCCTGGAGCTGAATCTCAGAGGATACATACAAATTAGGTAAAGAAAGGGTGGGAAGGGTGTTGCTGGCAGGAAGAGAGAGGAGAGAGCATGTGATGCTTGGGAATAAGTGCACACAGTTGAGGAGAGTTTGTGCTTCGCATGGGAGGCCGGGGGAGTAGAGAGAGATGCTACTGAGAGTTAGGCAGCGGCCAGAACAGAAAGGGCTGTGAAGAGGTTCCTGGACTTCATTCTCGAAGAAATGAGGGAGGGAGATGCTCAGATTCGTATTTTAGGAAGATCGTGCTGATGCAGAGAATGGATGGGAGAGGGACAAGGTGGGCAGCGGGAGACCAGCCAGGCAGCTGCTGTTCTTACTCAGGAGAGGAATCATGAAGGACCGAATTAAAGCTGTGTCTGGAGTGGGCGATGGTGATAGCTAGCTGTTACTGAGCATTTGCTGGATGCCAGAACTATTCTGTGCGCATGTGTTAACTTGCTTCGTCTTCTAGTCACCCTCTGAGATGGAAACCGTCATTATTCCCATTTTACAGATAAGGAAATGAGGCACAGGGTCACTATCTAGGGAATGTGTATTTGTACTCAGGCCATTAACAGGGTTGGGGGACCGTGGGGGAGCAGACGTTTCGGGGTGGAGGTGTGGGGCAGCAGAAGAGGATGAGTTCAGTTTAGACTGTTGATTTGAGATGCCCATGGGACTCCCAGGGAAGGTGTTTGGCAGCACCTGGAGTTCTGGGTTGGGGGCTCAGGAAAGAGTTCTGGGCTGGGAGTAGCGATCTGAAAGTCATGGTAAAGGGTGAGATCATTCAAGGAGACTGCAGAATGGGACAAGCCAAAGCCAGCATCCTGGTGCGCCCATCGTCTCAGGGGTGAACAGAGAAAGAACTGCTTATGAAGGTGACTCAGGAGGAGCAGGCAGAGAGGTGGGAAGAAAACCAGACCAGAGCAAGGAGAAGAGCGTCTGGGGGTGGGGGGACAGGGCGGGGGGCGGGGGGGAGGACGTGGCCAACAGTTTCCCTGCTGGGAAACCAGGTGGGATGAAGTGAGGAGTGTCCTTACTGAAAAAGATTGAGTTTGGCCACAAAGAGTTCATGGGCGAACTTGATGACAAAGAATTTCCATGGGATGCTAGAGGTGGGTTGGGAAGTGAAAAGGAGATGAGGAAGTAGACAGAAGCAAGTTTAGAGAACTCTTTGGAGACTCTCTTGGGAAGGGAAAGAGCGGGAGAAGCTGTGAGGCAGAGGGGAGGCAGGAGAGAGTGATTTTATCTCTTTCTAAGACTTGAGCATGTGTTACGTGGACTCACTTTGGAAATTCCCCCAACAGAGCTGAACACATTGGCTCATCCTAGCCAAGAAACTTCTTTTAAGGACCCTTCTCCTCCCTCCTCTACCTCCTGTCATTGCCTCCACCTTGATGAAAACGAACTCTCATTGTGTAGGAAAAAAAAAAGGTGAAAACCTGACTCTTGGCAAAACCATCTGGGGATCTGAAGATATTTCTGCCTTAGAGGCAGAGTGGCAACAAGCAAGGAAGTAGCTACGCTAGTAGATGCTTAATTGGTTCTTATTTTCATCTATTTATGGGAACTATTCCCTGTTGATCACCGAGGGATAGCCACACAGCAGGCTATCCTGCCTTCTGGCGCCTCCCCGGCGCTTTCTGGAGCAGAACTGGATGCTATCACGTATGTGCGGCTCCAGCTTTGACAATTTGGAAGCTGCTGAAGGCATGTGGAACAAATTCTCTCCCCTGCCTTGAAAAACACAACTGGGCAAGCCTCCATTTCCAATGGGGCCCGTGAAGCATGTTAAGGACCACGGATCTGGCTGTCAGATTGACAAATGAGTCTTCTCTTTTGAAAGGCACTTAGTAAGTTGTATTTGGAAGCTCGATAGGAACTATCAAAAGCAGTTGTGGGGCACCCCACCCAACATCTGGGCCTTTTTAATCTGGGGGTAGAGTAGGGGATACCGTTTCCCGTGAGCCGTGGTGGGGTGCCCTCCAAATGTTGGGGATGCAGCCAACCTACGCTGAAGGCAAAGGCTCAGGCTTCTGTAGGAGCTGACTATGCCCACCAGTCTGCCAACGACCTAATTGGGGGTGGGGGGACCCAAACATTTGTGTTTGTCCCGTGTATTTACAGTCCCAAGGAGGCTAGTGGGCAGCTGCTCGAGGCAGGGTGTGGTGTGACAGTGGGCGTCCTCCTGGGTTTGGATACAGCCCAAGTCAGGAACCAACACAGCGTCCAGGCTGTGGAATTGGAAACTTTCTCACTCCTCATGACTTTGAACTGGCAGTGGAAGGGATTCTTGGTGAGAACGGGATATCTCTGTGTAGTGATTGTCACCCTGTCACCCCACGGCATCTCTGAGACCCTCAGATATAAAGCCAGGGCTATGTTTTCTAGAAAAATCTGAACAGTGAGGCTGGTGGCCAACCGACTGCCCAGGGTCTTCAGATTCATCCTCAGTATACCAAGAAGTATGGGCAGGGCGGTTGAATATAGATTTGATGGACACATTGGAGAAACATTTAGAAAGCAAGGCTCACCACCAGGCTCTTTGAGGAGGAAGTGGGAGATGATGAAAATTTTCTGATATCAAATCATGACCCAAAGTCCCATCAGGATTTGCAAGCACCTTCAGTTCGGGGCAAAGAGTCTGACTGGTGATGCCAACGTTGAAGACGGTTCGTCTTGTGCTCTTGCCATGCAAACGTCCCAGCTCTGCGCTTTCACATATATTCACTCGCTCGTTTCATTCTCCCCATCTTCCAGAGTTTGGTGCTGACCCTCCCATCTGTTCCATCCACTCTTGTGCACGCTGATGGCTTCCAGATCTCTGTCTCCAGCCCTGACTCCTTTCATGAGCTTTTGCTTTGATTAGGATCTCGAAGTGTGTCGCCAGAGAGGATACAGATAGCATCATTCATCACGGGCTGTCTCCACAGCCTCAGGGAGAAGGAGGGCCCTCAGGGCAGATTTTAATGGGAGTTTTGGCAGGGGTGGGTGGGGGGCGGCGGGGAGAGCATTCGATCACAGCATCTGAGTGCTCTTTGGGCACAGAGTGCAGATTTGGGCATGAGTGTGTATTCATTCTTTCAACCCTGCACATTTACGGAGCTCATATCTAAGCAAGGCACGGGGGATAGAGAATCCAAAAGACACCGTCCTTGCTCTCAGGGAGCTCCCAGTCTACGGTGAGCTCAGGGCTGATGGAGGTTAAGGAAGGCACTTCTTAAGAGGCAGGTGTAAGGAGCGGGGATGCTCAAGGGGAGGTAAGTGCTGCAAGGAGAGTTTTGTGTCTCTTAGGAATGGGACAAAATTGCCAAGAAACCCACTTTATTCTATGAGTCCTCCACGGTAGAATCAGGTCTCCCTCATCTAATTTTCCCAGCACAGTAGGTGCTCAGTCAATATTTCCTGAAGGAGGAAATGAATGCATATGGTGTGATATGGATAGACTAGCTGCTCCTTGAGGGGCTGGGAGGATGGGATGGGGAATGTCTTCTTAGAGACCATGCTCTTTGAACAGTAGCTAGAAATAGGAATAGGCCTTTGTCAGGTAGATAAGACCAGGAAGGGAAGCTGGGCAGAAGGAACAGTGGGTGCAAATGCACAGAGGCAGGCATCAGAGAGCATGGCGTATTCGGGGATGGTTCTCCAAGACTGGGATGCAGGGGACAGACTGGTCAACCATGGGCAGATGATGAGGCTGGAGAGCAGGGCAGGGACCAGGCTCAACAGGACCTTGGACGCCATTCTAAGGGGTTGGGCTTTTGCAAATTACAGGAAGCCCAGGAATTTAAGGATTCTAGGTAGGGCAGTGATGTGGGCGCTATGTATGTGGGTGGGGAAGGGGTATGACCAAGGAGCATGGCCAGAGCCTCTCTTCTAAAGTTTTAGGGTGGCTACGTACCCCAGCCCCTGCTTCTCACTAGCAGGAACCCAGGTTCTGCCTCCTAGACTGGGGGACAGAGGTTTATCTCACATGCCCTTGCCAGCATTGACCTTAACAGCACCCAATGCTAGCTGGCATGAAGGAGGGAGTCCGCAGGTGGCAGAGCAGGGAGCAGGCCCAAAACTGCTATCGCCCAAATTTCCAGGTGGTTCCTGTGTGCCCGAGTGACCCCCAGGCTGCTAACGCAGGAGGCCCTTCGAGGTCATCTAACCCAGCCCTCCCATTCTATGGATGGGAAGCCTGAGGCCCAGGGAGGGATGCAACCTGTCCAAGTTCTCGTGGCAGTTAGGACTAGAATCTGGGCCTGTGGGCTCCCTGTCTGGTTTTCTCTCCCCAGTTAGATCTGTGCTCAAAGCTGAGTCCTGCAGTTCCCATAGTTCGGTGACCTGAAGCAAGTGACTTGGCTATGCAGTTTTGTCACCTGGAACATGGCGTAACAATGTCTCCCTTTCGGGGTTGTTGTGGGGAATGAATGAGGTAATGCAGTTCAAGTGTCTCTGCAGCTTAATGCCTGGCGGGTGGTGTGCGCTCAGGTGGAAGGAACTGTGCTCTTCCTCCGGGGTTCTGTTTCTGCTCTCAGCATGTTTTCCCACTGCCTGTCTCTGATGGTGGGGGTCTTGGGATGGTACAGGGGCTCCTACAGCAGCTGAGCTGGGTCGGGGGGCACTTCTCAGATTGTCCAAGGAAGGCAGGGGCATACTTTGACTTATTCGGGTTTAGGGCAGATTAAAAAAAGCAATCTTTAGTATGGGTTACAACCCAATGGTGTGTTCTTTTGGATTACAAAGTAAAGTGAAAAATATTGAGAGAAGCGTGTGTGTAATTTTGCATGGGTGGGATGACTTTACCAGGCAAAAGGATGCTCCTGTTTACAAAGGGATTCATGGCAGGAGTCCGGTAAGTTACCAGTTCTGCTTAGGGCTTTCACTCAGAGGTCAATTTCCCCAGCATGAGTCACACCAACTTTCTAGGAAAGGGCCTTCTGCTCTCCTATAGTCTTGGCACCCCGGGCCTTCTTGCAAGATTCCCTTGAGCTTTGAGCTGAAGCTGCAGAATCCTGGAATGGGAACAGTGAAGCCGCTATAGATGGTGAGATCACCATGATTTTAAGTGCCATCAAGAAAGAAAAAGCATCGCTAGTTGTAACTGACATGCAATTGACTGGGAAACAAGCCCCAATTTCAGAAATGTGAAAATGTGAAAAAGAGTTGTATCTTAGAATCAGTGTTTGAGAATCAGGGTCAGCTGGATAGGTTAGTCTACTGGCAGGGTGAGAACATACCAGTGAGGACCAATCCCCTAATTATACTTGGCTTAAGATTATTTAACGGTTATTTTTTCTGTGTGAAAGAAACCACTAATACGTAGGTTCTGTGAGGACAGACACTGGGTCTGTTTTGTTCACCACTGTATCCCCATCGCTTCACTTACAGTAGGTGTTCAACAAATATTTGCTCAACAAATAAATAAAACAAAGCCGCCTTATAAAACATGTGACAAGAAAATGAATCATTCATAATTCCCCCACCGTAGGTATTTTGCCTTATTTCCTTCGAGTCTTATTTCCTATGAATATGCTCTTTTATATACATGTAAACATAATATATTATTAGATTTAGCTCCAGGATGTGTTTTTGTATCTCTCTATTAATATGAATGAAACGATGAAATGAGATGATGTGGAAATGCTTTGAAGGCTGTAAAATGTTTAACCAAATATCTTATTATTAGTTATAATAACCATAGCAATGCTAATATGAATGAGGCTGATTTTCTGAAAATATACTTCAAAGCCAACAACGAATTCATCCTCTGAAGCTGGGAATATGTTCTGTTCCTAATCGCCACGGGGAGTCCCTCTGTTTCATGTTGGGAAAGAGATTTAAGGGTTCTGAGAAGGTATCAGCTCCAGCTTCCTACCCGGCCCAGACATTTATTTGGTGTCAGTAATGGGGTGATAAGTGTGGAGAGGGGAGGAGAGAGCACATCTCTCAAGCCAACGACACAGCAGCCTACAGAGAGCGTCCTTCCTTCCAACCTTCGCTATCAATGAGATGAAGTTGCTCTGTGGGTTTCAAGGAAGGCTGTTTACTTCCTCTGCATGGTAATAGCCTTGTGGACACCAGAGAGATGTCAGTACAGTGAAGTCATGCAGGATCGCAGGGGCAGGTACTTTCAACAAACCACAAAAATCAGATTTGCCTTGGACAGCTAGTCCCCCGTCCACCGTTAGAGAGTCAGAGAATTCACGGACACCCTTATTAGTCTGACCCGTGCCTGGTTCTTCCAAGGGAGGTGGATTGACTCACATCACACACAGAAGGGAGGATTAACCAAGATTCTCTCCTTGATTAACCAAGATTCTCTCCTTGATCAGGCTCTAGCAAGGCTCCTCTGCACCCTCTTCTCCACGAGGCCTCAACCTTGGCCTACAAAGACTTGGACAAACACTAACGTCCTTTCTTTCCTCCTTTCCTTTCCTTTCCTTCCCTTCCCTTCCCTTCCCTTCCCTTCCCTTCCCTTCCCTTCCCTTCCCTCCCCTCTCCTCTCCTCTCCTCTCCTCTCCTCTCCTCTCCTTTCCTTTCCTCTTTCCTTTCCTCTTTCCTTTCCTCCTTCCTTCCTTCCATCCTTCTCTCTTTAGCACTTAATTTTCATGAAAATGGATAGTTTAGATGAAGAACGGGACTAGAATAGTGTTTACAATCGACTTCTGAAAAATCACATTTATATAAAGGAAATAAACATGGCCAGCAGAAATCCGAAAAAAGAAGGTACAGCTTGTATTATTGCACTTGGATGACATATGCTGTTCAGGGTAGCGTGATCCTACTTCGGCCACACAAGCCCAGGAGGAAGAGACAAACAGAGGACAAAACTCCAGGTAGTACTTATTCTGGATGCTCCAGTGAGCTCAAAAATATTTAGTATTTTTGAAACATTCAACTAAAGCTCTTTACGAAAATGACGGTGTCTTCAACACTTTTTTACGCTAACATAATTTCTCATGGCTCAAAGCCAAATCCCTGGGATGACTCTAGCTCCCTTAAAGTCCCTGCCTGAGAACTCAAGGCTGCCAAGAGAATTTACTGTTTATCTGCTCCTGCCAAGACCAAAAGGTAGGGCCCCTGTCTCCCTGTCTCTGCGGGAGGAGAGGAGCCTAATTTTGATGGGCTCCTGTTAGCAAACTCAGCTGGGTTTCACGTGGACTGATCACACCCCCCATTTCTGGTTTTTTGTAGTGTTTCATTTCCCTGACTCTGCTCAGGTGCCCTCTATACCCCCACCCTTCTCCCTCATTTTCCCTTTAAAATGCCAAGTGCCTTTTGCACAAATCGAAGTCGAGTTCAGTTCACACTGAACCTTCTTCCCTACTGCAAGAGTATATTACTGATTAAATCTGTCCTTGCTGCTTTGTTTATCTCTGACAGTATTCGAAGGCTGGCTATTACACCCAGGCTAATAGCTTGGGCTCCGTGCTCTCTGCACACCTTGAGCTGTCAGTCTTCGTTCACTCTTCCTGATTCAAATCCTCAGCCCTGAACTTGGCACCCTGCTGTCTGCTTCCTGCCCTCCCTCTTCGGCCTTAACCGTGAAGTTTTGTGGTTGCACCACTAGGCTCCCATTGTGCACACTCTCGAACACTCCACTTCTGCCCACACTGCCTGCCTCAATCTCTGAGCCCCGGAGACGCCGGGCCAACCTCCCAGCCTCCTCCACCTCAGCCTCAGAGCCGCCATCCCACCTGCTACGTGTTGCAGTGGAGGTTGACCCTGATCTTTTAGCAACTGCCCCGGCATTAAGTACAGGGAATAGTTCATGAGGCCTGCACATCACTGCTTTCCCAGAGATTCAAAGATATAGCTTGCTTAGAGATTGAAAACCAGTTTCCAATACAGAAAATCACTTTATAAAATGGCTAAGGAACTCTGATCAGTACTGGATGAACGATAATTTGGGCTGAATTTTAAAAACAAGCTGAACTTGTGAGTTACATGTGTATTTCTTTGCTGAACTGGTCCTCCCAGGTTGTCTGGATTCTCCCTTCCTCACACCCTAGAGCCGGACTCCCTGTCACTCACTCACCTCATTCTTTGCTCCAGGCCTCCCAGGGCACATTGTCTTGGGTGACCTGGTTTAGGACTCCCTCAGAGTAATAGGCTCCTCAGCTTCTATTCTAGGCAAACCAGGAGGTAAGAGAAAAAAAGCATCCCTATGTCTCTCTGCAGTCCTGTTTTGATACTTCCTCCCCACTGAGAATTTACTAAGGTCTCCCTTCTGAGATGTGTAACCCATGTCACATCTGTGCCAGTCCTCACTCTATGGACACACAGAGTTGACACAGCAGTCCTGGTTGGCTGATAGGGTCCCTCGCCTGGTGCTAAATCAGAGAACAAACAGGAACCCATGAAGAGGCTTCCCTCCACTTCAACTCTGTTAAAAGTGTGATGCTCCATCCCTGTTCCTTCTTGCAGGCCACTTGGCATTGTGTTAACACAGTGATGAAACGTACCAAACCCTGGTGAGCAGTTTCCCTTAGCACACACTGGCCTCCCACCCCACCCCCAGGAGGAGCTTTTTCCCAGAATGTTTTGAAAAAAAAAAAAATCCCAACCAGTTCAGTGAAAAAGAAAATAAGCTGGGTTTCACTCATGGCCAATTTCAGAAACTGACAGTCGGTACAGTAGAATTGGGTTACAGAGGTTAGCGGATACCTTTCTCCAATCTCAGGGTGAGTCTCTTTACTGAGCCCAGCCCTGCTCCAGCCTCCTGGATGGATTCAGAGCCTTCCAGGAGTGGGAATCCCATTTCTCCTCCTCACGTGGCAGGAGGCCGGGAGAGGCCGAGGACCACTGATCCAGAGAGCCCCGGGGGACTTACCCTCTGCTCCTGTGTGGCCACGAAAGTCTGGAACCCTGGCGCCACCCCAAAGCCCAGCTCTTGGATGAAAGGCGGCTCAGACTGACTGTGGATCTGAACCTTCACGCCTGCTTCAAACGTCGTTTCCTCTGAAAGAACAAAGATGGACAGAGCCATGGGTCAATGACAACAGATGCTCGTGGAGTCCTGGGACTGAAAAGCTCAAAGGGATGCTGGAAAGGCCCCACGGTATGCCGAACCATGGCCCCCAGAGATGTGCACAACCTCATCCCTGGAGACTGTGGCTATGTTACCTTACATTGGTGAAAGGGATGCTGCAGATGTAACTAAGGATCTTGCGGTGGGGAGATGGTCCTTGGTTAACCAGGTAGCCCAATGCAATCACAAGGTCCTTATAAGAGGGAACCAAGGAGGATCAGAGTCAGAGAGACATGGAAATAGCTATGCTTTGGAGATGGAGGAAGGATCTGTAAGCCCAGGGATGTAGGCAGCTTCTAGAAGCTGGAAAAGGTAAGGGAGTAATTTCCCCTAGAGCCTCTAGAAGAAATGCAGCCCTGCTGACACCTTGAAACCCACTTTTGACTCCTGGCTTCCAGAACTGTAAGATAATACATTTGTGTTGTTTGATGTCACTAAGTTTGTGGCAATCTGTTACAGTAGCAATCAGGAACGAATTCAGGTCAGTTAGGCCAACCAACTCCTTGCTTCAATCTCCAAAACTAAAGAATGGGATTATGAAGTGAGTCAAGCACCTATTCTCTTTCTTTACTAACTTCTCTACTGGGCCGTGAGCTGAGTCAAGGAGATCAGGTGAAGGAAAACACGATGATACAGCAGTTGAAATAAAAATATGGGGCTTGCCTGTAAGCCCCTTGGAGCTGCAGGACACAGGCAAGAGAAGCTTCTCCCCTTTTCTTCTTTGGCAGGAGAAACGGCCCAGCCCTTGGCAGTGAGGAGTGGGAAGGGTGGCAGAAAGGGATGGGATGGCAGAGCCTGGCTCTTCCTATATGTTGGTGCTCAAAATTGGCAGGGAGTGCACCTGTGGGATCTATCAGCCTTTCCTGGGTCTCCTTCTCTGTCTTATTCTTTGCAAACAGCCTGAAGAATGAGTTTCCCCAAATGCAAACCTCAGTCACTCATAAGGAGCCCGATCTCCTTCACCAGCCCCTGTTCCAGCCTAGCTCTGGGCAGCCCTCAGCTTCGTGGCACTATGTGGTCCAACCCCCCCAGGACCATCGGATTGGTTGTTATTGGTCCCTGCCCGACACGGATGCACACGTATCTCTTTTGGCCTGGAATGTCTTTCTGCTTGGTCCACCTGACCATCTCCCTTCTCATCACTGAAGATTCAGCCCCCAGCCCCACCCAGAGCAACTCCTTCTCCTGCTCAGTTGTGTTCTTCACACACGCCTGGTAAAGCCTATACCATCATAATCCTTTATCTCCCTGTCTTTTCCACCAGGCTGAGCATCGGGAGGCCAAGTTCTGGGCTTTCTCTCTGGATCACAAAGGCCCTGCACAGGGCCAGGCACTTCGCAGGCACCCAGGGAATACCTGTTGAATGAACGAGAGATTTGTGACTCCAATCTCACTCACTTATTAATGAGCAAGGCCAATCCAGAGTCCATGCCAAGAAATGTTCCAAAACTAGAGACTGGAGAGAGGATGGGTTAATGCAGAAATCAGGGAAGATGGGGGGGGGGGGGATAAGTGGAGGTCAGGGGTCAAGGAGGGGGGGATGTGTCAGCACCGTGGTCATAGCATAGGGAGAGTTTGGGTACATGCTCTAAAGCTGGCACAGAAGAGAAAGGCGAGGAGGAAGGAAGGACTGGAGCCAGGTACGTGAATGCGCAGGGCTCAGGTCAGCCAGGGAGCCAGTGATGGAGGCCGGGGGAGGAGTCTGGAGTCGGGGGAGAATTCCAAGGTTGGGGGCACAGGCCAAGGTCAAGTAGGCAGACAGGGACCAGAGGAAGGATTGGCAAGGCTCTTACAATCTAGACGAGGAATCCAGTGGCTGACATGCGGTTCTGGCAAAAGAGAGTCCTGAACAGGAATCCTTTCATATACATCTTCGTGGAGCAGGAGAGAATCCCAGGCTCTTCTGCCATCTCTCTACCCAGATCGCTCCATCCAAACTCCTGCCCCTATGTCCCTGCATGCCTGTGGTTTTGTGTCCATCTCTCCCATGGATGGTGGATGCCTCAAGAGAGGAGAGAGTTTCTTGCTCAGTCTGGTGCCTATTTGGCCAGCCCAGGGCTTGGTCCACAGATACATCAGGGAGGGGGAATGCGGGAGAGGGAGGATGGGCAGGGAGAGGAGGGCTGAGCTTCCAGCTTTCAGCAGCTGTGTTTTCTAAGGTCCACCCAAGAGAGAGGGTTGAGGAGAGGCCGAGGAGCCCGAAGAACAGGCTTGGATGAGGGTGGGGGTAGTGACTACACAGTGATGTTAGGATACAGGGATGCCCGTGCTTGGGTGAATGGAAAGCATGGTTAGTGAGCTGCAGGATGTGGGACAGGAGAGATGCCAACACGTGCCTTCCAGAGTTAGCAAAGCTGTGTGCCTGCTGTGTAAGTGAGCTCAGGAAACCTTTGAGTCAGTAGGACAGGCTCGCAGGAGGGACCTGTGGTCACAGGGAGAAATGAGAAACGAGGCTGTGGTGTCAGAAGTGCTGTGAGTAGTGGGCAAAGTGGATAACCAGGCACGCCTGTGTCCGGGAGACCCACCCAGTGCTGCTCAGGCTGCATCAGGGTTCGGGTGGGGAGTTTATTCCAGAAGCAGCAGGGGCTCGGGAAGAGTAAATTCCTCAAGTAGTCTCATATCATTACAAACATGCGGCAACCAGGTGGGCAGAGCCAGAAGAGAATGATGATGAATAAGGTTTCTGCCCTCTTCAGGACACTGCTGTCTAGAGGAAACGTCTGCCAAGATGGAATGTGCTATAATCTGTGCTATTCAATCTGGTACCATTAGCCACATGAAATGTGACTAGGGCAACTGAGGAACTGAATTTATAATGAATGAATGAATCCCCCCAACTTTATTGAGGCATAATTGACAAAATAAAATTGTATAGTATTTAAAGTGCACAGGGGGATGATTTGATACATGTGGACATTGTGAAAGGACCCCCCGCCCCTGGCCCCTGCGATCAGGCTAATTAACATATCCATTACCTCACGTATTTACCTTTTTTAGCCTGCTTTATTTATCTAATTTTTTATCCAATTGAATTTTAATTGATTACACTTAAAAAATTAAGTAGCCACATGTGGCTGGTGGCCACCTTACTGGGCACTGCAGTTGTAGGTTGTCAGCCGTGAGCAGACCCCAGCCGTCTCGGAGCCGTGGGGGTGACGAGGGCTTGAGCACCCCGCTTTCCTAGGCAGGTGCCCCTGTGGGGTCTCTTGTCCAGAAGCAGGAGATTTGGGTGGGGTTCCCAGTAGCAGAGCTGTGCCTGTTCGTGCTCAGCCCGTGACTGTAGTCCCGGGTCCCCCCGACCCTGCTTCTCCCAAAGTACCACGTAGTCTCACATTTCCAGATAGAGTTTCTCTTCCTTCACAGCACTGCACTCAGCTCTCCTCTATGCAGTACTTCTCCAGTCTGATACTGAACAACAGACCCCCTCCAGTCCCTGCCCTGTACCCACCCTCAGCTCCTGCCCTTCCTGGACTTGGCACACTACCAGTGCAAATCTGAAGACCCACTTTAAGATCAAGCACAGACGATTAGATCCAAAGGCTCAGCCCGTGTACCTCCAAGGGGCTCAGACTAGAATGCCGGTTGAAATCATGTACGGAGCTCTGGGTGACCGTTCCTGGGATCCACCCCCTAGAAATTCGGATTCTGTCTCTCTGGGGTGAAGCCCAGGAATCTGCATGTCCAGAGATTCTGATACAGATTATTTCAGGCCAAACCCGTTTGGGCAGCAGAGATCTAGTCCAGAGAGGGGAAGTGCCTTGCCTGAGGTCACACAGCAAGTCAAGAACAAGCAGGGGCCAAGAGCCAGGTCTCCTGACTTCCAATTCAGCACTCTTCCTCCCCTACTAGGGCTGTGGTTTATTTTGTGTGAGCAGATGTCCTGGTTCATAGCTCTGAGGTTCTGAGTAGGGGTTGGAGAAAGGGAATATCTTTCATTGTCATATCCCCTAAACCCCCCAGCATGGTGTCTGGAACAGGGCAGAGCTCCAGAACTCTTTGTTGAATGAAGCAGATTGCGTGAGGGAGTGTCCTCTGCTGAGCTCACTGTTCCCTGCCCTTTGACCAGCTGCGAGTCTGCCGAGGGTCTGGCTGGACCCTGGGAAACACCAGCACCACACGCCAGCCAGCACGGGCTTCCTCCCACGTTTCAGGAGGCAGAAAGTCTCACCCACTGAGATGCAGCTGGGCTGCGCACAAAACAACAGCAGACAGCAGCAACAATAACAGTAACAATAACTGGGACCCCCCCTGCCACGACTTGTGGGTGCACACTGAAAATGTGAGGCCCCTCCTTAAAAAGTTATCGAGAAACTCAAGATAGCAGTAGTAAAGCCTTAAACCAAAAGCATGACCCTTCTGAACCTGTGCGACTGCAGAGGTCACACACCCAGGAAGCCAGTGCTTCTGAGAACCCTGATTGGCGTGGGACAGAATTGTTCACACCTTCCTACTCCTCTCATCACCGAATGATTCAACACTGAGTTATTTCAAAAAGTGCAGGCCCCCAGGGCAGTGAAGGATTTGTTTACACATCAGGAACACCAGGATTCAAAACCCCAGAGAGAGAGAGAGAGAGAGAGAGAGAGAGAGCGCGCGCACAGAGAATGGGGAAGTTACTGCACACAAACAGCATCAGGAGCCCTTGTTAATTGAGACCAAGCTGAAACCCCGACAGCTTAACACGAAAGATGCTGTTGAATCAGGAGGCGGCTGGTAAAGAGACTTCAACCTGCAGACGCCAGAGTCTCCCAGCACTTTTTAGGAGCAGGGTCACGGCTGGCCGGCACCAGGTGAGGTCTACCTGTGGAGCATTTTCTGTGCCTGCAGAAAGGATTGGGAAGCTCTGCGGGAGGAGACGGGGAGCGATGGGCAGAATGCATAATGGGGCAGAGAAAGTACACCGCAATGAAAGAAGCGTACATCTTTAATCTTTGCAAATTACAGGAAGCGCACCGAGGCACGAAACACTGGAGAGAAGTAGGCAAAGAAGCGTCTCTGAAAATCTGGAGGAATTTTCTAGGCCAAGGCGGGAATGTGCTGGTACAAAGCAGTCTCGGGTTGGAGGAAACTGTCTTTGTGAAGGTGGCTAGGATTGCTAGCTGGAGAGGAGATGGTGGGAGCGGCGCTGGGGTGCAGCTCAGTGCAGAACTGTTCTGTTTGTCTTTTCACCCGTCCTCTCCACTCTGCCACCCTGGGAGCTGCCCTTATGTAGGGTGTACTGTGGGGCCCCTTCGCCCTCTAGCTTCTGCTTGGCTTCAGCCAATGGTGGGCCCAGGTAGGAAACTGGGGGAGACAGGAGAGACAGGCTGGGCTATTCAGTCTCTCAACTCTATTTCCTGGTCCCTGTAAGTTAGTTTTGTGCCACCTTGGAAGGGCGCAGCTCTGGTTTGGGGGCCTGGGGAGAGCTCTCCACTCTGATATGGGCTCTTCCCCGCTTCCCCAAGCATGGCAATGGCTCTCTCTGCTCTCTGGCCCAGGACACTGCCCCATGGGTACTGCCTTCCCTAAGCCTCGCCCGCACCTTTGTGACTAGCCCTTCACTAATCGTTCCTTGTATTACCTGGTCTGTGGGTGCCGCTCGTTGCCTGGTTGGATCCTGATGGGTAGAGTCCCCAGAGGGCACCTACTGCTTCACCTCTGAGAGGCAGCAGGAGGCCCCTCTGCCTCATTATCCTCTGAAGGGCAGCCATTGGTTGGAGCCCCTTGGGAATGGAGACCTCACTACCTACAGGGGTAGCCCTTGGTTTCCAAAGTTCATCCTTGCACTGAGGTGAAAACTGCCTGCTCATATATTTTACTCCGTTTCTAGCTCCACCCCTTCTTCCAGGATCCGAAGATGCTTACTGCGACCACTGGAGTCTTCTTGTTTCCATGCTAACCTTTCCCAGCAGACCTGAGCCCCGTGCATGTTCATCTCTGAAGGCGTCACTAGCTGAGATGCACTCAGGGATGTGCATGGCCTGGCCAGGCTTCTGTGGGGAAGGGCCCGGGACCTTCTCCCCATCTCCCGCAGGAGAACCAACTGCCCTGCACAGCTTATGGGGTTCTGAGGGTCCCACCTCCCACACTGGGTGGGGTCAGGGCGGGCAGGGCTTGTGCCCAGAAACAGAGCAGCCCTTTCTCAAAGGAGTGAACCAGGCTTTCTGAGTCAGCCTCCTGTACTTGAGGGGTCAGAACCAGAGAGCCCTTAGGACAGTTGGTCAGATGCTTGGGGCTCTGGGGTCAGGCAGGGTGAAGTCAAGTCCCTCTCTGTGACCTTTGGCAAGTTATTTCATCTCTTGGCGTCTCATTTTTCTGCAAAATATGTAGAATGGGTTTGAACCTAGTCATGGATGAAGACTGCATTCTCTCATCTCAGAGATCAAGGGAAAGCTCACTGAGTGTGTGACCACGGTCCCAGCCCGAGTCCCTAGAACGCTGGTAGAGTGCAGTTTGGGTGGTCCACGAGAGGCGCCATCTTGGTCCCTCATCCTCCTCTGGCTTGCACAGAGAAATGCATGGCATGAATCCAAGGAGGCCCAAGGTGGGGCCCTGGGAAGAGCAACAGGGAAGTATATCAAGAAAAGCATTGGCTCTTGATAAATCATGGAGATCTGGGTTTGACTCCTGGCCCTACCCCTTAATAGCTGTGTGACCTCCAGCAAGTTACTTGGCCTCTCTGAGCCTCATAAAGGAAGGCTGATCTCTCAGGTTACTTTTAGCTCTAAAGTTCTATGAGCTGAGGATCACGCACACGTCTCCAACCTCATTGCACCTCATTTTAATTTCCTGAAAAACAGATGAAAAGAAATTAGACGTGGCTGTTCAGCACTTATATCACGTCAGAAAAGGTTGATTTTTCTACAAATTGCTGCCTTGCCAAAAACGGACAAGGCATCGCTTGTCCTCCCTCTCTGACCTGTTCCTCACGGACAGGCCCAGTTAAGCAGCATCCGAGGTGAGAAAATCCGAACCCAGCACGGAGACAGCAATGCTCATGGTTGATTGCTCCAGGGTGACATTTTGAGGCAAGTTAAGCTTCCGGAGGAAGAGAAATCAACATTGTGCCCCCCTCCCCCCATGCTGCAATTATGTCTCTTCAGGGAGGCAGCATGAAGTAGCAAAGTACTCTCACCAACAGCTCATGATTCAGAAAGTGTTATCCAGTGGCCACAAAAGTTTGGTGAAGGCTGCAAATCCCAGCCTCCTCTGGGAGAGCCTCAAACACACTAGCATTTTAAAGACCCTATAATCTGCTACCCTCTGTTGGACCGTGTTATCCAAAGCAATCTTTTTTTTTTTTCCTTTTCTTTTTCTTCATGTTTAGGGAACACTAGCTCTTGGTGGAAAGAACCAAGGACCACACCAGAAGCTATGGATTCAAGTCCTAGTTCCAATACTTAGGCATGAGATGGTGGGAAAGCCACTCAGCATCTTGGAGACTTGCTTTACCACATCTGTCAAGTGGGTTCATCGGTGAATGATTAGCAGTGCCCTGTCTACGTCACAAGGGTGTGTGAGGGTCAAAGGACAGTATGCAGGTGATGTGCCTTCTATACTGTAGAGTGATATGCCTGTGTTGACAAAGGAGATAGTTACTGTTAGGTCTTGGTTATGTAACAGAGATGTGTGGTCACACTAAACGCAATTCCATGAAACAAAACACTTACAAAACACACATTAGTGAAGCCACTGAGTGTGGAGTTGGGTCTGGGCTCATTACAAAAAGATTTATTCCAAGGATTCTTTAAATAATGAGTTTCCCTAGTTCATTCAGGCTCAGAGACTATAAATTACTTGCTAAGAGAGCTGATAAGTCTGGGTGGGCAGCCGACGTGCAGGAGAAACTGCCACGTCTCCGAAACTATAGGGGAAGTTGGTGGATGGTTAAGATTCTGTTGATTAAAAATTCTGTTGACGTACAGCAACAGCAGAAGTCAGGTATAACCAGATTGCTGAACAGATTTTGTATATAGATTGTGATGTGAGTATAGAATTCAAACTCATTCAATGCATTCCTAAATTCATAGCAATGTTTGGTTATTGAATGTTTTTTCAATAAATAAATGTGAAGCGCATGATGGCATTCATGTGAGGGTGATGTCTGAGAAATATTTTGATGTTAAAAAGGCATCCTGTTACTTCCAACGGGTGGGAAACAGGGGTCTGATCTCAGAGCTTCTCATACTTGAATGTGAGTCACTGGGGATCCTGTTACCAGGCAGATTTGGGGTGGGGTCTGAGTTCTGCATTTCTGATGAGCTCCCAGGAGATGCCAGCACTGCTGGTGGGAGGACCATACTTTGGGTGGCAGGACTCACAGGAGAACATCTATGCTGTAGCAGAACACATCAGGCCTGTGGTGGTCTGGCCTCTGCCTACATCTCCAGCCTGAAGCCTCACCCTTGGATCCAGCCACCCCGGGACACCAGGGGCTGTTCTTGACCTTGCCTCCCGATTCCCCTCCCTCTGCCTGGCATCTCATCCCCCTATAACCCACACCCTCCTCTGACTCCCACACACTGCCCAGCCACCTGGCAAACAGGCCTGACATTAGGACCAAAGGTCCCTCCCCTCAGAAGCACCCCCCCACCCTCCCTGCCACCGAGATACCCTTTTCATCTCTTCCAGAACGGATCATCCCTCCTTTGCACCCCAGCTTCCCTCTATCCGTCACAGTGCTTGATGACATTTAATTATTCACATGTCTCCCAAGCAGACTGCAAATGCCTGCCATTCCTTAGGGCACTTAACACGAGAGCTGTTGGATCAATGAATTTCCGTCTCCTACTTAAAAGGAGCCCTTGAGATTGTCCCTAAATTCTGGACACTTTGAAAACCTGGACTGGGCCTTACATCTGTATCCCCAAGTGCCTGGCACATACGAGGTGCTCTTGGCAATTTATTGGATAGGAAGATGTGAGCTCTGAGGTGGGTCTGTTTCATCCGCCTCCTGGATGGTCCCCTCAGACCACTGCCTGGCTGGCTGGGAGTTTTAACTAGAGCACATGTATTTTCTGCACAGCACTTAGCATGTGCTTTAAGCAGGTCTTCTCAGGAAGGTAAAAGTCGGGCTTCATCCGGCTACTTAATGGATGCCTGCCTCCATCGGTGCTTCTGACTTACAGCATCATTTCTCCAGATTCCTTGGCAGCTGTGGAGACCACCTCTCTGGTTTGCCCACTCTGGGAGTGAGCTCAGAATCCCAGCTGGCCGCACGCAGCCTGTTCCTGTGCTGCAGACTCTCAGAGTTCAGTCCGGAGCCAGTACTTCTCCTTCTGGGGAGGTCCTCGGTACCAGGCACGAGGACAAGAGTCTTTCCTGGAAGCAGAGATGTTGGGGAAACCATAGCAACCATCCGCATCCATTCTTGCTACGCCCCATTTGTGACGGGGGCTGGGAACCGTGCTACCCTTGAGAGCAGCTCAGACCTTCCAGCTACGTGGAAAATTTATGATTATTTTAAATTTAATTTTAATTTCTATCAAAGCAATACATGCACATAATTTAGAAAGCCAAATGTTACCTCAAGGCTTTTTAATGAAAAACAGTATTTTCCTACTCCACCTCTTTCCACCCACAGAGTCCCACTCCTCAGAGGCAACTACTCTCAATAGTTTGAGATGTTTCTTCCGGTACTGACTTTCATATTGTCATGGACATCGATTACTTGACAGTTATTTCTTGGTTTTTAAAAGTTTTAAATATTATGTACTGAATTTCTACCATGGGAGCTGAGGGTGCAGGTTTCTTGCATGAAGTATCTGGGCATATTTCCTTGCATTTCACCCTCCTATACATACTTAGATGATGTTTTGGTTAAGTCACTACCCAGCTTTTATGTAATTATGACTATGTAAGTATTGCCCAGACCCCAGCCTTCTAGTGTATAACATTTTTGATCTCCTCTTTGTGAAATTATTTTGTTTTTCCTATTTCTTTTCCTTTTCGTTTTTTGGTTTGTTTGGGTTGTATCTATAGCAGAAATGGCCAAAAAAACAAAAAAACCCACCAAAACCCCTCAAACCACGTTAAACTCATAGAAAGAGCAGAAAAGTGGTTGCTGGGGCTGGAGGTGGGGGAAATGGAGAGGTTAGTAAAAGTGTACAAACTTTCAGTTATAAGATGAATAAGGTCAGAGGATTTAATGGAAAACATGGTGACTTTCGTTCATGACACTGTAGCATACAATTGAAATTTGCTGAGGGTAGAACTTAAATGCTATCGTATATATGTATATATAGTTATATATCGTATATATGAATATATCTGAAATCAAATTCTACCCTCATGCTTCATTTGTAGCTCGCTGGAGATAGAGTTCTATCTTAGACAAGAAAAATTACCACCACCTTGGTCCCTGCCCCAAATGTGAAGGCATTATGCCATTGTCTTCTGGCTTCAACTACATCTGTTGAGAAGTCTATTCTGATTCTGGATCCTAGGTATGTGACTGTTTTTTTTTTTTCTCTCCAGGACCTTTTAAAACTTTCTCTTTATCTCTATGAGCCTCCATTTTGCAAGGATGAATCTTGGTCTGGTTCTTTTGGCACTGATTACAGGACTTAGTGAATTCTTTCAATACGGAAAATCATGTGGGTCAGTTGGGAATTTTTCTTATTTTATTTCTTTGGTAACATCCTCTTCTCCACTTTCTCATTTTTGTTATTCTAGAACTCCTAGTTGTAGGATGTTGAACTTTCTGGATTTATCCTCTCATTTTCATATGTTTTTTTTTCTCTCCCATTTTCCATCTGTTTGTCTTTTTGTTTTCCTTTTCAGGAGATTTCCTAAATTCCTATCCTTCTGTGGGTTTGAAAAAATGTTTGCAATCATATTTTTAATTTCCAGGAGGTTTTTTTTTTTTTAAAGTTTTCCTTTGAATGTTACTTTTTAATAGCATCTTATTTTAATAGCTGGTATTTATGAATGCAGTATCATCTCTTATCTCTTGAGAATTTTAATTAAAATAGTTTGATGTTTTCTTCTGCTTCCCGCACTTATTTTTTATTTATCAAACACATACATAGTGCCTAATATTATTCAGGCACTTTTCTAAGTATTTCACAAATATTAACTCATTTCAATCTTCTGAACAACCTTAAAGAGTAGATAATAATATTATTCTCATTTTAGAGGTGATGGAACTGAGGCTCAGAGAGATTAAGTAACTTGTCCAAGGTCACATAGCTGGTAAGTTGGATAGCTGGGATTTGAACCCAGGCTCTTGTCTGGCTCTAGAGCTTGTGTCATTAGCACCTTTATTTTCTTTAAGTTTCTTTTTTGTTTGTTTGGCTTTGGTTCCTTTCCTGTTAGTGGCTTCCCTCAAATGCTTGGCTTTTTGACTGTCCATTCGTCATTAAGAGGTACTTAGAGTCTGGACTGTCTTCCTTGTGTGTGGGAGGACTTACTGGGGACTTCACCCCAGGACGCTCTCACTAGGCTGTTTGTGTGGGGACTCCTGATTGTCATTCTCTGTGAATCTTTTCTCTTGAACTTGACAGTGTGTCCAGGAAGAGATTCTCCCAGATTTTTGGTTGGGGGTAGGTGGGGTAGATTAGTCTGGCTGGGGGTCTCGCTACTCAGTAGCAGAATTTCACCTTATCTCCCTGTTTCCTGTACAGCACCTCACCCACGTCCTCAGCTTTGCTTGGTTTCTCCCCGCCCAGAGCCTGTTTACGTCAATCTTATCTTTTGCTGGGGTGCAGAGAGATATTTGGCTGCTTTGGGCCATAGGAGGATATCGGGGAGCACTTAACAGCTCCTTTTACAGACTTTTAACGAATCCTCCTAGTTTTAACTGTACCTCTCATCCCTGTCGTCAGCAGTATCTGATGCCTCCAATCCCCGATATTTTCTGGGAAGGCGGGGGGCGTCTATGTTGAGAATTGTTTGACTTTAATTGGTTTTCCTGTACAGACCCTGATCCTTCAGCCTTGTCTGCCAAGTCAGTTACCATCTGCTCTCCATTCTCCCAAAATTTGCTGACATCTACTCTTGTCTTTTCTCCCATCTTCTTTGTCCTTGTGGGTTTATACTTTAAAAAAAAAATCCTAGATTGCCATTTAGGGGAGGTTTGGGGAGGGAGCCTCCATACATGCTCATGCTCATTCCGCTGTGTCCAACCAGAAGTCCTAGGCTGTCAGCTTCCCTGAGGCTTTGGAGCTCAATGGGCACATCATGGACTCCTTTCACTATTCCAGGAGAAGGGGGAGAGTTGTAGAGCTGGTCTCCGGGACGTACACAGCCATAAGACCAATGGGCACTTTTCATTCCCAGTAACATGAGTCGCCTGTTCGGTGGTTTTCAAACTGGGTTCCTTGGAGCCCTAGGGTTTGTCTGGGAATGTCCCAGGGTCAGCCACAGTGAGCATGGAGAAATCAAACTGGGGGCCCCACCTCCAGTTGGACCAGAGCAGCTCTACCTTTATCTGCTTTATATATTGGAGCTGTGCTAAAGCTTTTGTTCAATACAAGGATTCTGCTACGGAAAAAAAAAGGAGGAAAAAATAGAAAAGGAGAACAGCAACAGACCTATCATTATATATATGCCATTCTGTCTCCAAAGATGTCACTGGAACTTTTTTTTTTTTTCTGAGCTATTTTCATGGTAGTGCCTGTACAATCACATTTTGAACATTAAAAGAAGGTAGTGGAAGGAGAATTGCTTTTGGGTCCATATGTGGGTTTTCAGCTTGGTTCAACTACTTAGTGAGGTGTGTGTTCTTGGGGAGCTTCCTCAACCTCTCTGGGCTTCAATTTCTTTTTTTTTCAATGGGGATAACACCTCGTTAGAAGGGTCCCTTGGGGGATTCATGGGATAGAGTGATCATGGCACCTAGTAGCTACTCATCAATATCAGTCTCTCCTTCAGCCTGGCCCCATCCATGCACAATACAGCATTTTTCTTTTTCTCTCTCTCAACAAGTGTATCAACAGATATTTATTGCCTTGGTATATGTCAGTGAGCCAGCCCGTCCAAGATCCCTGACCTCTTGGAGCATGTGTTTCAGTAGAGGAGGATGGAATACTTGAAGGTGTCACATGACATGGGATGACGGACAAGTAGAGCAGATAAGGAAGGGTGAGGAGTTGGGTGGGGGCGCAGTGTTAAGTCAGGGTAGGTGATATCTGAGCAAAGACTTGATGGAGGGGAGGCAATGAGCCGTGCAGGTCTGAGCAGGGAATTCCAGGCAGAGGGAATGGAGAATGCGGGTGCTTGAAGGTAAGTTTTCCCCGAGTGTACAGGGAGTCACAGGGAAGTCAGAGTGGCTACAGCCAAGTGAACAAGGGAACAGAGTAGGAAGGGATGAGGCTGGGGAGATTATACGCGGCAAGACATTGACCTCTGTTAGAGCATGGACTCTCAGAATCATTCCTTTGCTCAAAAATATAATGTCAGATTCATTTTCCCACAATACTAGAACTTGGAGACATCGAGGCAGAGTTTACTTGATTAAAAGTTGTATTCTACATGAGGATCAATGAAGGATATGACTTTTGAGCCTATCTATCTAGAAGGCAAGTTCATGAGAGAGCTCCCTGCACACTGATTCTGGTTCGCTCAGATGTAACCCATCCCCACCCTCGCCCCTACTTTCCCCAGCAGGGCCACTCCCGGGACTGTCTCGGGAATGCTTTCCCAGCTGCCCTCCACCCAGCTCCCTCAGGGCTCCCATGTCCTTCCATGAACACACCACCCCCTGGTCACTGAATGGTCCAGGGGTGAGCACCTGACTGGGCTGGATCAATGCATCCCTTCCCTGTTTTTTTTTTTTTTTAAATAGGAGATCAGTGAGGGACTCAGAGTGGTCTCTTGGTGATGGTAGGATGTATAAAATATAAATCTATTGGGAGCCATGTGTGAGAAGATATATGTGTGTGGGAAAAGCCTGTCTCTAGTGAGAGAGAATAAAGCAATTCAGAGACAGGAGAGGTGAGAGAAGGGGTGACAGACCCAGGAGGCAGGAGCCCTTGATTCCAGTTGTTTCTGACGCTGTACCCTTGCCTTCCCGCTGCTGGGTTGTTGAAGTTTGCCTTGGATTCCAGGGGCAATACAATTCCTTTTATGCCCAGGCTTGTTTGAACCTGGTTTTTCTCATGTGCGGCCTAGATAACCCACTGCTTATTTCTTTTATCTTTGAAGTTACTCAGAGGCATCTACACAGAGTTTCATTTTTAACAACCTCCTACCCGCCTTCCATTTAATTTCCTTTAGAAAAACGCTGTTCATGAAATCTGCACTTCTGTCGTCTAGGACAGCTTTTCTGTCCTTTTTCTATTTTGTGAGCTCCTCCATGAAAAAGAAGGTTTTCCACGGTCAAAAGCACCGGGGAAATAAATGCTGTATGTAATATTCCTATCTTGGAGATTCATGCTGTAGCGTATTAAAGATTTCCTGCCATGAATTAATGTGTTTAACTTTGCCTAACCAGAGTTCCCCAGATCCTTTCTATTCCTGCAACACGTAACTTCCGAAACTCCTGACAGTCCATAGGACAGACTTGGGGGCATACTGTCCAGGTCCTTCTGTGACTGAGCCTGCCTTCTTTAAAACGGCATATTTCCAGGGTGCCTTGCACATGGATGTTTGACCAAGGAGGCATTGTCAGCCTGGAGGAAAGGACACTTTTGATAAATTTCATAGTCATTTTCTACTTGCTAAGCATGAGTCCATAGGGCTGGGTCCACCCAAAGAGGGTGCCTTTTCCTAATTCACTCGTTGGCACCAAAGATCCTTCAGGTCCGAAATACACCTGGAGGTGTGGCTCCCTCACTGCTTCCTTAAATTTCTGAGAGATGAAGCAAGAATGTGTCAGAAGCTCCGTTTTGAGAGTGAGATGTCCATGTGACAAGGTGCCTGGGGACCCTTGTGTAGGTAGAGGATATCTGGAACCGTCTCTGCCTCTGGGATGGTTTGACCATCCTCCCATCTACTGGTCGCCATTATCAACCTTCCACTGTTTACAGTTTGCAGAGAGCTCTTATCTGATCCACTGGTAAAGGAAAGGCTGGGGCTTTGATCTTCAGTCTGCCTCTATATAAAGCCACTGCGTTGTCCTACTGCTCTGCCTCTGTTATCAAGCTCTTTGCGGTTACTCCCTCAACCGCCATCTTTCAATTCCTTTCTTCCCCTTCATCACGCAAATACATATCTCCTCTAAGGACTCGGGCTCCTTTTCCTTGGGATTGAGAGGAATTAAAAGGTCAAGGAGGCAAGATGGCGTCTGTGGGGCTACGGGGCTTGGCAGGTCAGGAAGGCTTCTCCTTCTTAAGGACTGCGTGGGGAGGGGAGGCTTGGCCATGCCCCCAGCCCTTGGGAGCACTGACCAAGCAGCACGATGTGGCTGTGCCTCCTCAGATGGCCCTGTGGACAAGCATCCCTCCCCTGCCAGAGCCCACCTCTCATCATTCAGCAGGTGTGTGGACCGCACTCCCACCCACGAGAAGCTCACCCCCCCACCAGCTCAGGAAACAAGCAGCTTTGAGAGGACCAGAGTCTCCAAGAGATGCTCATTGCACAGTGATTTTTCAGCTTGAAGAAAGGTACTATGGAGGAAGCCTGGATGTAGGGATTCAGGAGGCCTGGCTGGGTGGCCTGGGTGAGGTCACCTAACCTCAGTCCCCTTCCCTGGCAAATGGGGATAAGGAGCTCTCCCTACCAGGCAAGGCTGTGGGGAGGGGAAAGCCAGGAGTGAGGATAGTGATGGCCATGGAGACTGTTACAGTGCAAGGACATGACTAACTTCTGGCCAGGCTGCGGGTGTGGGGTCCCCAGGACTCGTTTTATTTCTTCATTTCTCTCCTTTTCCGCAAGTGGTTCAATAACCAAATATGTTCTGGTGTCTGCAAGGTAGAGTCTCTCTTTGGGGACCAAGACTCAACTTCGGGGACCCAGGGTTGTCTACGGGCCCCAGGTCACAGGATACAGGCTGGCCTGCAGGATGTTCTGGAAACCCAGCCTCTGCAGGCCAGTCTCCAGAGCTCGGCACTAACACAAACCTTCATCCGTTTGCTGGAGCGGGGCCAGGGAATACTGGATTTAGGAAAGTGGATGGGAGAAACGAAGCATCTGTCCAACAAGAGGCAGAGGGGGCTTGGGGTGCCTGGAGCCTGAGGTGAGCTGCCAGAGGCAGTTCCGGAACGCATCATGTGCGGCCTTTTTACTGTTCAGATGCTGGAGCAGAAGGAGTGACCACAGTGTGAGGTGAGTGGCCTCTGTCCTGCCGGAATCTTCTCTCCCTTCATCTGTCTTTGTGGCCCCATCCAGGCCCATCTCTAGATCCCCTCCACCTTCCGCCCGTTATGCCCTGAACCCAGTGTTAATTTCACTTTGGGTCTCCTTGGCATCCAGGGTCTCACGCTTGGGCACCTCTTTACTCTCTCCCCGTTGTGAGATTCTAGAGGCAGGCAGCCTCCCTAGGCATCCCAGCCGCAGCTCTCCAACCTCCTCGTCCGTCATCACATTGCCTTCTCTGTCTGACCTTCCTGCACCTCTCTTATGAGGACCCGCCCTTATAATCCAGGATAATCTCAAGACCCCGTGCAAGTACCCCATGCACTGCGATGCTTTCCCTGAAGCCTCCCTCCCCCATGGCAAAGGCCGCCATCCCGCCACAGCACCAGGGACCCTCATGTCCCACTGGACTCTGTGTCTCCTCCTCTAGGCTGTGATCAAGGGCGTGGTCTTTTTCAATGTAACGTCCTTACTTTGGTGCAAAGCCTGAGATAGCACACGTGGCTAATGAACAGTTTGCTGAATAAATAAATGAAAAATTGGATTCGTGAAATAAGCTTTGGGGACTGTACACACAGGCCCCCAGGGGCTCATGCAGCCATGGCGCCAGGCCCCTGTGTCTGTGCCCTTCAGTTTTCCAGCAGCCCCTCCACCTTCCCTCAGTGGGAGAAGCTTCCTTTCCCTTGGGCCTTGTAGCTGGATTGGGATACTCAAGACGGTGGAAAGGAAGGGGCTGGTTCATCCCTTCCTCCTCTCCTGAAATCAAACCACCCACCTCCCCAACCACACTTGCTAATTCAAACTTTCCTCCACACCTCCTCTCACTCTACCTGCCTTCGTTTTTCCAGTAGCCCTGACATCTGCCCCCTCCCACCTAGTGAAATCCAAGGAAACCCAGCGCATCACAGTCCACGCCAGGGACATCCTTCCCATCCACCGCATGTCACCAACTCCTTGATGGAGAGCAGTCCTTCACCAGGTGGGCCAAAACAGACCACCCGAGGCAAACATCTTTCAGAGTCCACACCCCTCCGCCGTCACCCGCTGCCCCGGTCCCTGGCCCAGCTCACCTGTCTCTCCCCAGATGGGCAGGTACTCATCCTGCTGAATGTCCAGCATGATCTCCAGCCCGTTGCCTGTCCCCCCCTTGACCGTGGTGAGCAGAGGTTTGCCATCCTCACCTGAGTTAAACATGTAACACTTCCCATATTTTGTAAACACCTGGAGGAGAGAAGAGAGAGAGAGAGAAGCACATGGGTGACTTCAGACTGGGCTCCAGAGATTGGAGAGACCCCAGAAATCCAACAGCAGGCTAGAGTCCTCACAGCCCGTCACACTCAGCCCTCTTGGGGACAATGATTCCTCACCCCTGGCTAATGGCCTGACTTTTGCCAAGTGGGATTCTGGCATCAAAGAACACACCGGGACACCCTTTTGGGTTTGTTGCAATGGGATCTGGTCTTGTCTCCCACTGTACACCGACCCCACCCTGGGTGGTCATGTCTGCTTTCAAGGGTCAAGCATTGTCTGCATGCTCTTGACCCTCTAATTTGCGCCTCCAGCCCTGAGCTCTCTCTTGGGCTCCAGACACCCTGATCCCACTGCCTGCTAAGCATGACCTCAGGGGGACCCACAGACCCCCGATACCCAGCATGTTCCAATGGGATCAAATCTTCCTCCACCTCTGTGCCCCCTGGATGGTTCTCCTGTACAATGTGTCCCGGGGAATAGCATTGCAACCCACCCAGGGGCTCAAGTCAGACACAGGGCTCGTCAACACTGTTCCTGCATCCGACTTGAATTTCGCCTTTTCCCTTCTGCACTGCTTTAACGTAGGGTCCCCATCATTCCTTGCCCAGGTTGCTGCTGCAGTTTCCTAGCTAGGTTCCCAGATTCCATCCAACTTTCTCCAGCCCATCCTCTGAGTTAACTGTGGTTCACTCATTCAGAAATGCAAACCTGGTTATATTAACCCTGTGCTTAAAATCCACCAGGGCTGCCTATCCCCCTTAGAGTAAGATCCAGGCCCTCCGTCCACACCCAGCCTTCTGTGATGCTCTCTGCCTGCTCCATCTCCTCTTCCCATCTGAGTCCACACGAATGCACCAGACGATAAGCTCCATGGGTTCAGGGACGACCTCTGCATGTTCACTGAGGAATCTATCCCTAGTGGCTAGCACAGGGCCTGGCACCTGGGGGTGCTCCAGACATATAGGTCAAGTGGGTGAATGAATGAATAAATGAATGGGTGAGTGGGTGGGTGGAGCCAAGTCAAAGAACTTGCAGCACCTCTGCATGTGCCCTGCTACCTGTGGCTTTCTAGTTGCCGCTTCTGCCACCTGTAACCCCTCTCATTCCTCTTTCTGTCTGGACAACCTCTAGCTCTCTGCCTGGGCAACCTCTGCCCATTCTCCAAGACTGGAGTGATGCACCTCGTCCTCCAGGAAGCCTTCCCAAGCTCCTAGACCAAGTGATATGACATCCCTTCTCACTGTTTCCCTTTCTCCTTCACCACCACCTCAGCTATCACATGCAACAGTAACCATGGGTGAGTATTGTTGCTCCCATTGTGCAGAGGAGGAAACCAACAGCTCAGAGAAGTTAAGTGACTTACCTAAGATCACACAGCTATTAAGCAGAGAAGGAATCAAAGCCACAAGTGTCTGATTCTAACACACGCGATCTTTCTGGGCGTGTTTTCATTGTCACTGGGATGTTTCTGAGACACATACTGTTCCTTTCTGCCTTGCTTTTTCCATCAGCCAATCAGCATTCACATGCATGAGTTCGTACCAGGCGCAAGGATTATGGGGACCATAAAGAAGTACAAGCCCTGCTACCGCTTCTTGTTTTACAACCTCACACTCCCAGTATTTTCCTTTTTAGTGTATGTCAAAGCATGTAACTACATGGTTATTCATGCGATTGTTTGCTGGAGAGGGTGGGGCCTGTGTCTGTCTTGTTGAATGAATGAATGAATGGGCTCCAAGGTGTTGCTACTCCCATCTTCTTGCCCACCTCTGGGAGGCACCCTTCTGTGCTGGCCAGCCTTGCTGGTTCTGGCGGGAGCTCGTGTCAACATCGTGTTCCCCCACCCCTTTCTCTGCTCTGGCCTTCTCAGCTTCCCACTTAATTGTTTCTAAGCATTTTTGCTTACTTCTTCATGAAGGTATTAGAGGAAAGACAGTTTACCTTCACGGGGGCAGGAGAAGAGGCTCAGAGATAGGCAAGTGCATGCTGGCTACACTTCTCTGCCAGCCTCCCTGCTTGCCACTCCTGCCTGGGCTTTTTGGAGAGGATAATTTTCCTCTCTGCTCAACATCAAAAGCCCGAGAGTTATTTACACACAGTGCAGTTTTGCTAGAAACTTGGGAGAAGATGCCGCTCTCCTTTCCCATTTTGCTGCATAATGACGTGTAAGTGTAACACGCACTTCAAATTTACTCCTTATCGCCCCCAGTCAGAAAATACAATTTATTTAAGTCTAGACTGTCAGGCCAGAGCTCGCTGCTTCTCCAGACCTGCCATTCTCCCAGGCGCTTCTCTGCTCTCCTGGTAAGTGCTGACAGCCTCGTCGTGGGTGGCAGGGCTGGATTTGCAGGGCTGCTGAGTCTAGAATTGCCTTTAGTTGGATTGCTTCGTAAGAATTAATAGTGCACATTTCGAACCTGGATCTCCATGAGTGGCAGGGGCAAGGGTGGTAATGGGGGAGCCTGAGATAAAGAAGGGCCCCGTGACCATCATTTTCATTGTTCACACTGGTGCTGTGCGTTACACTTCACAGACGGCACGTGTAGCAGCTTCAATTTCTCAGTGGCCCCATGAAATTGGAGGGAAGGAAACTAACAGTTCCTGAGCCTCTACTCTGTGCTGGCCCCTTCTTGGCATTTTCATAGGAGTTAATCTCATTCCTAATTATGGTCCCAACTACCCTGATGGGGAGGCATCTTATTACCACATGCCCATTTTACAGTTGGGAAGACTGAGACTTAGCAAAGAGGTAGGTAGTAGAGCTGGAACTCATGGGTGTGACTTTATCACCAAGGAAGGAACACTGGGATTCTGAGCCAGACAGTAAGGCACTGAAGCAGCTTGCTCATTATTTGTCAAGTCGCTGGCCTTGAACGCAGCATTTGCTTTTCCAAGTTCCAGTTTCCTCATCTGCAAATTGAGCAAGGTAATCTTGCCGTGTGATTGTAATGCCTATATGAGAGAATGCGAGTGGGTTTGTTTGGAAAATTACATAATAGACATCTGTACGAGTTATGAATCCATACGAGGTCCTTCTCAGCAGAAAAGAGACAAGTTATTTGGGTTATGGGGGGAGGTCACTCATAAACTGAAGAATGTGGGTGGGGTTGAGGGGTCCTGTCCTCTCTGCTTGTGTCCCGATAATACCAAACCTGTCTTGAAGTAGTTACAGGGGATGGAAACCACCATGTGCCGCTGACTGCTTATGCCTTGAGAATGTTAAGCCTGTTGCTGAAAGCCCAGGGCAACCAATGAGATTACTGGGGCCATGGAGTTCTGTAGGACAGGGAGATGCTTTGCTGCCTACAAGCCACTTTGAAATCTACACTTGGACTCCAACAACTGAATTGTAACCAGTTAACGGTAGAGAGGACAGCCACCGCCAGTCTGAAGTGGGCACATTCTAGCCTGTTATTTTCCTTTTTGGTAGTGTCTTTGTCTGGTTTTGGTATCAAGGTGATGATGGCTTCACAGAATGACTTTGGGAGTGTTCCCTCCTCTTCAATTTTTTGGAAGAGTTTGAGAAGAATCGGCATAAGTTCTTTGTAGAATTCCCCAGTGAAGCTGTCTGGTCCTGGACTTTTGTTTGCAGGGATTATTTTATTTTATTTTATTTTTTATTTTTAATTTTATTACAGATTCTATTTCACGTCTAGTGATTGGTCTGTTCAAATTATCTATTTCTTCTTGATTCAGTTTTGGTGGGCTGTATATTTCTAGAAACTCGTCCATTTCTTCCAGGTTATCCAATTTGTTGGCATATAATTGTTCATAGTTGGCACGTTCTAAATTAAAGAATCCCGGATGTGGGGATGGGGAGAGGGTCTCACTGCCTTCCAGTAACTCTTAGAGTAGCTCTGATGTCACAGACTGGCTTCACTGTCCTCTCTGGAGCACCATTCAACATTTTATCTGTTGTCACTAAATTCTGTAGCAGCCCTATGAGTTTGGTATTATCACCCCCATCTTACAGATTAGGAAGCTGAGGCCCAGAGAGGCTGAACCAGGTCACAGAGCTGGTAAATAGAGATTCAAGGGTAGAAGTCATCTTTGCCTAACTGCATCGTCTGTGCTCTTTACCCCCTGTTCCTCGTAGCTACAGCTCACACCCATACCCCCTCCCAACCTGCTCGGTTCCTGATGGATGAAGCTGGTGCCTGGCTAACATTAGGGCTCCTGCACTTGGTAGTGGGGCAGGTGTATCTCAGAGTCAGGGGAATCTTGGGAAAATCCAGGTGCCAAAAATCTTCTCGCCCAAATGTCTCATTTTGCTCAGAGAGGTGAAGTGTCCTGCCCCAGGTCACACTACTAGTTTGGGGATGGAGCTGAGATCCGACCTGGGCTTGGGGCTGTGCTCTTCCTCTGACGTCTTCTGTTTGCACATGCCAGGGGTTGGAGGTCATGGTTAAGACCCTCTTCCCCGGGCACTGCATCCGGGAATAAGAAAGACTGTCAATTTATGCTGGCCTGGGTGCCAGCCTCCAGGCTCAGTGTGATCTGCTGGGGCATCCTGCCTTAAGGAGTCTGGGAAATGCAAAGTGCAGGCCTTGCTGGCAAAGGTTAGGAACGGCAGATACCCATGAAGACACAGTTTTCTGGTCCAATTAGTAGTGCAAACAACATTTCTACACCATGTACCTACTTAAGAAAATAAATGAGGTATAAGCTCCTTTAAGGACAGTTGAAATATCCACCTACCAGCACACAACTGGGCCTGCAAGCTTCAAACCTTCCAATCCTTCATTAATGCTGACCTTTAGGACTTCTCCTAGGCAGTGGGTTCCTTGTCTCTTCTTGCTTATTACACTTGAAGAAAGTGAAATTGTATTGCTCCAAAAAGCCTCTGAAACTCGGCTTTTTCTCCCCCTGAGCGGAATGAACCTTCCTCCCAATGAATTGCTGAAATTTCTCATTAGGATATTTTCAAAATAACGGACATACTAAAGCTAACGGTTTAGTTTCGTTTGCTCTGTTTTTCTCTAGCAAACTCCTCCAACACGTTTCACACACTGGGAAGTGAGACAGTCTGTCAAATGGGTTACCAGGCTTCCAAGAAGCAAAATGAAGCTGCCTTCTGCTTTCTGAAGTTACAACGAACCCTGTTTGAAAATTAAATGTGGCAGAGGGATGTGCGTGTGAGGAGGCTGCCGTAGGTGGTCAGCTCTTTGAAGGCAAGAGTTGCATCTCATTAAGAAATCTGCTTGCTTATATATCTCTTCTTACAAAAGGAATTTCTGACCACCTATCACGTTCCAAGGACTGTTGCATGACTGTGCTTTTCCCCATAATGAGATTGAGAAAGCGATTTCAACAAATAGCCATGAAAGCACCCCAGTGTGTCTGTCACGGTCCTTGGGAATGAAGGAGATGAGGGGAAAGTGGCTCCTTGACAACCACTTGTCCCCACTTCCCAATCAAGAGGCCACACACAGTCTCTTTTAGGACATCATAAATATCATTCTTCTTCAGGCTCCTTTTCAGAAGGGAAAGAAGAATGTACAGTCACTGGGCATTTACCAAGAGGCACGTACTATGCTGATTGCTTTATATACATTCTATCTTTTAAGGCTCACAAAGCCCTCTGACGTAGGTGTTATCCTCCCCAATTTGCAGATGAGAAAATTGAGGCTCTACGAGGCTAAATACCTTATCCAAGGTCCTACAGCTAGAGAGCAGTTCGCCTGACTTTTCCTTTATATGTATGGGTCGCTCAAAGAACCCTTCACATTATTTGAGCATTTGTTATGGTAACTGTGAACCCCTCCTTTGGGCTCCTGCATCCATCTGCCAGGATGTGAGATTTGTTGTGCCAGTTTCACTAAGAAGACTTCCTGCCTCCTCCCTCCAAGCCTGAAGCACAGCCTGGGCCTTTTCTGCTGGGCAACTGTCCAGAGAGCTTTAGACCGCAAGGGAAGAGATGTGTGGGCCCCACGTGAAAGAAAAGAGCATCAGGTGATTGCAAATCTGTCTGTCAGCTGGGGAAACAGCACGGAGGGGAGCAACGGGTGACTCTGAGTGCTCTCCTTCAAGTCACACATCTTGTGAGCAAATGTTCTCTTGGAGGATGGCTCACAGAGGCCGAGGGGCAACTTGAAGGCACCTGGAGGGTCGTTTGAAATAGCAGACCCCCCACCGATGAATCCCTCCTGACACCTCATGTGGGCATCCCCAGTTGGGCCCAACTTGGGGTTATGGAGTGGGATGTGGGGAGCTAGAAGCCTTTCAAGTTGGACCACAGCTTGGCAGGTGGGGGGAGGGGAGTGTGGGAGTGATGGAAGTTTCCAAGGGTACTCAAGGATGGGTTGGTTGCTCTTTCTGCTGGGGTCCTCCACTGTCTGTCTCCTGTGGGCAGTAGGGGCTGTGTCATTTTCATCTCTGGATTCCCAGTGCCTGGCCCTGTAGCTGGCACACAGTAGGCACTTCATGGGCAGGTGTCTGGGTGCAAGAAAAAAGTCAAGCATAGACTTGGAAACCAGGCAGCCCCAGCTTCCAATGCTGGTTCTGCCCTGATTTGGGGAAGGTATTTCATCTTTTTGAATCTTGACCCTTCATCCTGGAAATGCCAGTAAGAGTAGCTTCCAATAGAATTGTTGTAAAGATCAAAAAGTCATCTGTGGATCTGGAAGTGCTTCGTAGAAAAACAACTTTCAGCCAAGGCAGAGAATATTTCTGTTTGTGGTCTGTATCATGCCTAAGCCCTGAAGGAGCAGAGGAAGTGAGAGCTGTTATTTGCCTGTAGAAATGGAATCTGAGATGTCGTTCCATCTGGGACCACATTCGTGGCTCATCCATTCATTTGCTTAGCGAACATCTACAGAACATCTCTGGTGTTCTATCACCGCCCCAGGCGTTGGGGATGCAGAGATGAATCAACTCTCTAGGGACCACCTAGCAGGGAGGGTGGCCCTGCAGAATGATCCTGGGAGGTGCCAAGCGCTGTGGGAGAGCACGGAAGGATGCTGCCTGGTGGGCAGGGATGGGGGGATGGTGGAGGGCTGATACAGAATTCTCTCTAGGGACAGGCTGCTGACACCAGTGGTATTCAGCAGGTTGAGACAGATCCCTTAGGCTGGCTCCTGGTCTTAGTAGGCCATGCTGATGTCAGGAAAGCCAGTGGTGCCTGCTGAGCCCTGCCTACCAGCCCATCACTCCAGCTCTCTTCTGCTTCCTCCCCCTGCCTCCCCCTGCCCCTCCCATCCCACACCCAGGCAGACAGCGATGAGCTCTACTAAGAGGCAGGCAGGATTTGTGGAAGAACACAGACTTTGGAGTCAGATTATCCTGGCTGAATACCTACTGAGTGCCAGACACTGTGAACAATGAATAGTGGAGCTTAGCTGTCAGCTAGCTGATAATCACTGAGACACACACGCAGTGACTAAGAGGAGTTGGCATCTGGTTCTCTCCAAGGAAACCAGTGTCAGTCTCAGAGGATCCACCCCCCCCCCACCCCCCCTCTACATACACAACCCTCCAAAGCCTGGCTCTCTGATCTACCCACTGCCAGCAGGTCACCAAGCCCAACCTAGGGATATAGGGCCAAGGCAAGTGAGTTAAGAAAAAGAGCATGTTTCTAGCCAGCCAAGGCTGACTGCAAAGACCATTCCCTTGGCTGTTGTCAGATGTGGGAAGCAGGACCCAGGATGGGTTCTCTGCCTTCAAGGAGGGCAGAAGCTCAGGAAAAGTGAAGGAGAAAGAGCGGACACAAACTGTCCACAGCCTGTCACTGTGTTCCTCTGCTGCCCCCATTCCCTCCTTCTAACCCTGCTGGCATGATTCTTGCTGCCCAGTCTCTGCCAGTTTCCGGGCAGAGCCCACTGGAGCTGGGGTGTGTTCAAGGCGCAGCCACCCACATGCGCTGGGATGTAGCCCCGAGTTCTGCCACATCTGGCTCTTCCGGGGTGCAGAGCCCCACAGTGGGGCACATCTTAGTCTACGTTCTGATTCCTCACGGGATAATGGACATGAAGTGCCTGGCTAATATTAGCTCAGATAATTATTACCGGTAGGGATTCTGCACCTGAGTTCTGAAATCTCAGCTCCTACACGATGTGATTTCTGGGTTCCTCGTCCTGTTACAAGTTCTTTTTACAGTTGCTTGCCTGATCCTGTGACTACAGCCCTGTGCCCACTTCTAAGTGCTGCCTGCTGGACTTACAGGAATATGTGCCCACTTGGTTTTCCTGTGACCATGCCCAGATCCCTTCTGGAACATTCCTTGGGTATTCCTCTATATGAAGTTTGTATCAGCCTGGCTGGATATTTTTGCTCAGCTGAACTTCACCTTTCCCCCAACTTCCCAGCACCTATCCCAGGGGCTTGGGCGGGCTTCCCATCCCACTGTGAGTGTTTCATACCTGCGTGATCCACCCTGAGATAAGACATGTGTCATTCCTTGCACCTGCCTCACTACGCACCTTGTAGGAATCGCCCTTATTTGAGGAGGTATGGGATGGGGGAGGGAAAAGGTGGGAATCAGAAATGTGTTCTATTGTGTTTCTGGTTAATTTCATTATTTTGCAGGGCTGCACGGAAAACAATGCGTGGCTGAAAACCAAATCATGGTTTATGATGTTTACAGAAGAAAAGCAGATGTTCCAATTAATGCCAGGGCTGAAAATAATCCCACGGCAGGCCGATTCTAAAAGCTGATCAAGAAAAGGTCAAATAGGTAACTACCCACATGGCATGAAAATCCTCATACCACTTTCTTAATGATCTCATGTTTTCTCATTAAAAACATATTTCGGCTTCTCCAGGCACTGCTCAGAGAATGTCATCGTCTTCTAGTTCTTCCCCATGGCTGGTCTTGGAGGTGGAGTAGCATGTAATTTCAGTAGCAAAGCTTGCATTATGAATGTTCAAAGGCATCGCAGATTCACAAGCTCAGAGGGCTTTTGGTTGTTTAATCAGATTGCTTTCCCGAGTGTGGAATTAAAATCCAGCTGGCAGATACACAGCATGCACAACACCACTCTCATTCCTGGGTCCATAGCAGACATAACTAATGGATCACAGCACTCTTTCGCACTGAGTCTCACAGCTTTTTTTTTCTTCAACCCAGTAAGTCTGGCTGCCACTGTTGGAGTTGGCAAGTGAGTTGAATCCTATTTGCCCTACTTGTGCTGGAAGAATATAAGTTCTGCTGATGGTGCCAGTGTTTCTGTAATTAAGAGACTGCCTGATGGCTGGGGAAGGTTTGAGCAGGGCAATTTGAGGGCCACAGTTTTGGGGATTTAGGCAGAAGGGACTCTAGTTGGTGACAGAAGCAGAGGTAGGACTTTGTATATTAAAAAAGATCGCTTAGACTTGCCCCCTGCACTCTGGTGGAGCAAGCATAAGCTTTGGAACCAAATACCAATTTTGCCATTTACGAGCTTTTAACATTAGGCTAATATTTTTTGACCATCCCTATCTTTTTCTGTCTCAGATTGGTGGACTAGACTCCCAGGTGACTGTAATTTTCATGCTACCACATTTTCTTGACGTAGGATCAAAAGATCAAAGGACTTGAGATGATTAGGGGTTTTCAGAATGAAAGACAAGGACTTTTAGTTCATTCAACATCTAATGAGCAAATACCACGTGCGGAATGCTCTATGAGGTCCTGAGGATACAAAGATAAGCAAGACATGGACACTCCCCTCGGCTGTCGGGGTAGAAATGGAGAAAAAACGACTTTAAATCATCAAGGAGACGGAGCAGCTGTAAGACCATCACTGATTCCCACACATCAGTTTACAGAATACAGCTCTTGAGGGACAACGCACATGAAGAAAGGTCCACTTGTGGAGTATTTGTTCTAACCCTTCGCTCCTGTTGAGCTTGTGTGCATTTTCAGAGGGCCGGTTTTCAGCTACTGATTTTACATCAGCATGACCCATCCCGGCCTTTCCCATCGTCTCCACACTCACCCACCAAGCCTATCTCATCTCCTCACCTCCAAATCAGAGCCTGGACTAGGATGAGGCAGGTGAGGTGCCTAGGGCACAAAATTTAAGGAGGCACTCGGAGTGAGCACTGGGGCTCACTTCCAGGGGCTGAGAGTGAGCTCCTCCTTAACTTTTGTACTCCAGGTGCCTCGCTTGCCTCACTCTTGTCTGGGGCCTGCTCCAGACAAAGTCAGATGAAGGCAGGATGAAAGACATGAATGATGACAGTGGCAGGACAACGTGTTCTCACAAGCTTGCAAAATGAATACTATCGTCCCATTTACAGATGAAGAAACTGAGGCTTAGAGAGGGTGAGTTACCTGCAGAGGCATCACAGAGAAGTGAAAGATCACAGGCTTTTTTTTTTTAACTAAGACAGATCCAAGTGGGGATCCCAGCTCTATCGGTCCTGAGCCATGTGACCTTGGGCCAGTGACTTATTTTCGCTGACCTTCTGATTCCTCCACCTGAAGAATGGGGATAATAATACCTCTCAGGGTCAGATGGGAATGAAGTTCAGGCACTTTCAGCTTCTGGTTCCATGACTCTGGTTTCCCATGTGTCAAGTGGACTGGCCACACCTGCCTCACAGAGATGCCCTGGGGACCAAATGAAATGATGTACCGACCAGAGTGAGGTCTGAAGAGCTGTTCGAAGGATCAAATGGGAGTTCCTTAATAGGCTTTTCTGTCTTTCTAGCTTTGTCAACTGTCTGTTCTTCCGGGGTGCGAGGGAGGTAACCATGTGTTGGTGAGTACCTTTAGAGGTCCCTGGTAATAGCTTCAGATCGTCTCTAGAGGGATAATTGACGCGGAATGCCTGCTACGTGTCAGATGCCACGCCAGGTGCTTAAATCCACGATCCCATTCAAACCTCCCAGCAACCCTGCTAGTATTCCCATTGTTAGAGAAGAAGAAACAGAATCCATGAGAGGCAAAACAACTCACCCAAGGTCATGCAGCAAGTCAGAGGCAGAGCCAGGAGCTCCACCCATTTGTCTGATTAAGAAACCAGGGCTTTCTTCATCCCACTATGCAACAGGGACAAAAAGAAATCCAGGCTAATTTTTCTCTGCAATGGAGCAAAACCTAGGCTCTGCACCTGAGCGTGTTGTAACAGGTTTGAATGTAAATTAGACTCCTTGCAAGTCAGGGCGTGGAACTTCGTGCATGCCCACTGTTTCCTAGGCATGGCAGAGCGATGGCTTGAGGCTCACCAGGATGGCCTGGGGGTGTCACTGATTAACAATATGAGTCTCTGCTACGTCCCCAAAATTCAACTGAAATTCTACAGCTCTGCTCCACCAAACCAGAAAATTGAGGGGGGCAGGTCAGCAGCTCTCTGTAGGTTTAAGTCCTATAGGTTCTATCTGGAAAATATCCAGTTAATTTCCTCCTCTCCACCCCTGTAAACTTCAAGGAGAGCTGTCAGCTGCCACCACTGCAAGTCTCTGCAGGGGTGAGCATCCTCTAGGCTACCATACTCCTTGCATCCGCCCTAGTTCCAGGGACTTAGCAGGAAACCGTTGAATGCCAACTAAATTAATGCTTCTATTTATTTGTCTATTTTTGCCCCATCCCCAAACTCTGAGACTATGTCTCACCTATTTATCCAAGCGTTCTATGCAGAGCCTAGCTTAGCATAGGTACTCAGTAGAAGTTTGAATGATTAACTTAAAAGAGAATGACTGAAAGAATAATGGTGCAATTCCTCTTACCAAGAAAAGAAATTTGCACACAACGTAGCTGATCAAAAACTGTATAAAGCGAGGATTCCTTGTGGCTTCCCCCATGAGCCAGTTTCCTTCAAAGCAGGAACTTCGGCAAGTGGCCAAGACCTCTGCCTGACCTCACGGCTCCAGGGTGGATGGGCTGGGGAGAGATTTGGTGAGGAGGACATCAGGCTTCCTTTTATCAATGTCAGCAGCCAGTTTCCCTGTCTTCTGACAACAAAGAAGGAATAGCTGGAGGAAGTGGGGGTATTGAAAATGGAAAAGAGCAGATTTAAGGAGTATCATGACAGCTCTCTGTAAATATTTGAGGGGATATCATTTGGAAGAGAGAGTAGACATTCTGTACTGCCATGGAGAATAGTGCCAAGATCTGGGTTGGACATAGGGAAAGAACTTAACAATTAAAACGTGACAGTAATCTTTCCGGGAAGATGGACATATTCTATATCATAAGGGTATGGGTTACACAAGTGTATCTATTTGTCAAAACGATACAGGTGGGCTTCCCTGGTAGCACAGTGGTTAAGAATCCACCTGCCAATGCAGGCAACACGAGTTCGATCTGTGGTTCGGGAAGATCCCACATGCTGTGGAGCAACGAAGCCCGTGCGTCGCAACTACTAAGTGTGCGCTCTACAGCCTGTAAGCCACAACTACTGAGCCCATGTGCTGCAACTACTGAAGCCCACATGCCTAGAGCCTGTGCTCCCCAACAAGAGAAGCCACAGCAAAGAGAAGCCCGCGCACCATAATGAAGAGTAGCCCCTGCTCACCGCAACTAGAGAAAGCCCGCGCACAGTAATGAAGACCCAACACAGCCAATAAATAAAAATAAAATAAATAAATAAATTTATTTTAAAAAAAGATACAGGTAAGATCAGTGCATTTCAACATACATAAATTTTACAACAACAAAAGGAGGTGTTAAACCATCATCATTGTCCGTAGGTGAGGATAGGGGTGAGTAGAGGTGCAGAGGAAACAAGAATGTCAAAATGTTAATATTGTTTGGTCTGGATGTAGGCACATGGGGTTCATATACTATCTTGTTTACTTTGTATGTGTTTAAAACTTTTTCATAGTTAAAAGCTGATCTATGTTAATTATTGAACGGAGATGAATCTAACGGGCTATGCTGGGAGACAGTGAGCTCCCTGTCACTAGAAGTATTTATGCATCCTCAACACCCCCACCCCCCAGGGACCTGGGCGATTGGAGGGTATCCCAGGAGCAGGAGCCTGAACCAGAGAACCGGGGTCAGGATCCTCACCCTTCCCCTCCTGAGTTGGGGGGACTGGCAAGCCTGTCCTGTACTGGCTGAGGGTCTGGAGAAGAGCTGGATCCTCCAGAGCCAGAACTGGAGCCAGAGACCCTCATTCCAGACCGTGGGAGATGCTGGGGCTGGAGGCGGGGCAGATACCCATGGTGTCTAGGACAGTCGCTAGACTTGGGGGAGGGGCATGCAGTGAGGAAAGGATCCAAGTGAAGATGAGGAACTGCAGGTTTGGAAAGCAGTCTGAGTTTTCAGGCTCTGAGCCATATGCCGCTGCTTACTGGCTGTGTGAACCTGAGCGAGGCGTGCAACCTCTATGAGCCTCAGTTTTCTCATCTGGAAAATGGGAGGTCAGGCCTACCTCATAGGATTAAAAGAGCTTGGGTGCCTGGCATCTAGACAGCCATGCTCATTAGGGTTATTACTACTTATAAGGGTGAGATGAGCCCAAGTAAAGACAGGCTCTTGTGGGGAGAAAGGGATGGGCTTGAAGGCCTGTTCCATTCACCAGCTACCACACGGGAGGCCACATTTTAGCGATGGCTAAGGGAGGGGTGTCTGAACGGGTCAGCCTGGCTTAAAAGGCAGGAAAAGAAATCTACAAGAACTCTTCCACTGATAACATTCCAGGATTCTAGATGGATCTCAAGCAATTTCCAGGAGTAACTGCTGAGGCCCTCCACACCCCAGTTCATTGCCATTGCTGTAGAGGTGCCGGGTGCTGGAGAGCTGTCTGCCCGTGTTGCCAGGACACAGTCTCCCCTTGGCAGCCCCCACAGACCCCAGACCCACTTGGCTGTAGCTATGACCCTAGCCCATCCCGATTGAGCCTGGAGTCACACACAGTGAACCCCACAGGGCAGGAAAGCACCTTCATTCCTCTACCTCCAGCTGCTGGCAACAGTGGGGGTGTAATAAATGGGTTCCAGGTAAAAACAAACAAACAGATGCTTGCGCTAAGTGCGGAGACAGGTGCCTTAGGCAGACCTGCTCACTCCGGGGCTTGTGTCCCTAGGGGAAGCTGTGAGGATGGGGGGAGAGTCTGTCCTCCCCCAGCTGGGCCCACGGACCCCCAAGGGGCCGACGGGCAGCCACTGCTGGCAGGCGGTGCTCCTGGCAGACGGCAGGAGCCTCTTCATTTCCAGGAGCGGCTTGGAGCCTCGGCGCGGTCACCCACTGAACACACCATACATCAGATGCCTAATGGTGCATTTTAGAACGTAAGTGGTAACCACCAAACGGGACCCAGGAAAGCAATTAGAGCCAGATGCACAGCAGGGAGGGAAAAAATTGAGCAGCGCCTCAGAGGAAATGGGTCCTGATGCAATCATCCCGAGACAGGAGAAACATCTCTCAAGCACCTATGGGCCAGGGGAGTCCATTTCATTTAAAATCAGCGCCCTTTACAGAGGGCTGGGCCGGATGGACTAAGCCCATCCGGCCCAGCCCTGACCACAGCATCCTGAACTGCTCTGTGAGCCCCTCCTGGCCACTTATCCGGGTTTGCATTCAACAAAACATTTTTGCACACCTACTCTCTGGCACGAGGTTAGGTACCAGGGCATTGAAACACAAGGGCTCAGACTCAAACTGTCTGGTTTCGAATGCTGGCTCTGTTCCAACCTGGGAGTTAGTTAATTTCCCTTCCTCAATTCTTCTTTGTAATACCCTCCACCTTGCAGTGCTGTCATGCAGTTAAACGAGAATATGGGGAAAGTGTTTAGAACAGCAGTGAATACATCCCCAGTGGTCTCTGCCCTCCTGGGGATGAACTATGACATTCCAGTGGAGGGAGGGGACCGTGGGCCAGATCCCCTGTGTCCAGCTTGGGGACTGCACTCAATAAGTATTCAGGGGATTTTATCTGAACTGAGCAGAGTCTATGCACACACCTGCACAGACGTGTACACACTTGTATACACACATGTGTGTGCATACACACACACACGTCACCTAGAGCCCCCAGTAGAGATCCATTGCTTGGCAGGTAGGTGGAGTTTTCCACACCCCTTTGTGGAGAGGCAGCTATTCCTGGGTTCTGACTTTATGCAGGCATCTTGGTTCCAGGGCTTTCTCGTTTCTGGACCTGGAGTTCCCCATTCTTCAGAGCTTGGCTCTGCATTAAAGATTTTTAAAAAAATTGTACGCTGTCCTGCATGTCTGTGTGCGTGGAGTGGAAGATGGGTCTGAGCTGGCTCAGTCCATTGACGATGGAACAAGAAATCATGGCTGGCATTATAATTTTATTTGCTCGTGCCCTACCTTGTTTCACAAGGTTTTTGAGGCCAATTATAATACAGAGATGAACAAGGTAAGGTTCCTAACCTCTAGACTCTCTAATCCCTTTGGGAGGGGACAGAAATGTAAACAAATAGCTATTACAAGTGATGAGTTAGAGGGCTGGGATAGGGAGGGTGGGAAGGAGTCGAGGGAGGGAGGTGATATGGGGAAATATGTTCAAATACAGCTGACTCATTTTGTTGTACAGCAGAAACTGGCACAACAGCGTAAAGCAATAATATTCCAATAGAGAGCTTAAAAAAAAAAGAAAAAATAACAACAACAAGAAATAGCTATAACAGACAATAGCAGAAGGAAGGATGCGGTACCTGGAGGAGTCAGTCAAATATACTGGGGATACTCAGAGTGGGGCCGAGTGACCGGTTATGAGCTGAGGGACTGAAAAGGCTTTGTGAGAGGGATGGATGTGCACTGGGGCTGGCTGGAGGAGGAGAATCTTAGGACACCCGATGTGGGGAAGGGCAGAGGGAACAGCATGAGCTGAGGCACAGAGGCATAGGGAGGTGTATGGGGCTCTCTGGGAGCAGGGAGCATGCTGGTGGGGCTGGAGGGAAGGCTGTGGGGGAAGGAAGTGAAGATGAGATGGGAAAGGTGGTTTGGGCCAGATGGTGAAGACCTTGATGCTGGGTTAAGGTCAAGCATTGTGTGAGAAAGTTTACACAGTTATGTATTTATGTGTTATTATACCCCTTTTAGAGATGGAAAACTTAGACTCTGGGAGGTTACAAGATATTCTACCATACACAAATTATTATCCCTAAATCAGCCCTTTAAGTCCATAAGCAGGGCCAGGATTCAAACTCAGATCCATGGTCCCTAAGTCCCCACGGTCCCAAGAATAAAACACTGTTGCCATGAGGCATTCGGAAAACAGTGAGAGACTTGGGGAAATACAAAGGCCAGGTAAGGTCTGTATTGACCTCTCAGGTTAGGCATTGGAGTGAAGATAAAGAGCCACCCTGGCCCCCATCACTACCACCAAAGGGAAAGAAAGACGAAAGGACCGAGAAGCTGAATGAAGATTAAAAGTGGAAGAGCAGGGACTTCCCTGGTGGTGCAATGGTTGAGAATCCGCCTGCCAATGCAGGGGACACAGGTTCAAACCCTGGTCTGGGAAGATCCCACATGCCTCGGAGCCACTAAGCCCGTGTGCCACAACTACTGAGCCCTTGTGCCACAACTACTGAGCCCTTGTGCCACAACTAGTGAAGCTTGCATGCCTAGGGCCCGTGCTCCACAATGAAGGGTAGCCCCTGCTCACTGCAATTAGAGAAAGCCCATGTGCGGCAACGAAGACCCAATGCAGCCAATAAATAAATAAATAAATAAATAAATAAATAAAATTAAAAAAAATGGTCCACATCAAACACACAAATAAACAAAAAAACAAACAAAAAAATGTGGAAGAGCAGAGAGAAAGCAATGCAAGGCCTGTGAGAAGGCTCTGGGATGGAGGACAGGGGAAGATGCTAGAAAAGAATCGCACCCTCCATCCACAGTAGGAGTCCCAGTTTTCAGACTGTCTCAGCTCATTTGACAGAAGAGGGAGCTGGGGTGCAGGGAGAGGAACCCCAACTTCTGCCTCTGTGCTTGATTGACTCATGGACTCATTCATTTGTACAGCCCATATCCAATCTCCTCTACACCTGGCACTAAGCAGTATAGGGTTGCCAGTGATATAGACGCCAAGGGAACATATATCACTATTAAGTGCATAATGCCTTAGGTACTTACAGGCAATGTCTCCTTTATTTCTCCAAGCAACTCATTGTGGAAGGTGTTAGATTCCCATTTTACATATAAGAAAACTGAGCTCCGAAAGGTTCAGTCAGGTGTCCAAGGTAGAGTGGGATTGACACTCAGGTCAGTGGAATACCAAAGTTCATTCCTTTCTACTGGAGCATGCTGTCCCCCTGCTATCATTTCTGCCTTCAAGGGCTTAACAACCAGGGTGGTTATAACATTTATGCCCCAAGGAGGGCACCTTTAAGAGTGAAAGGTGGGTGCACTCTTAGCAATTAATTACACCAGGACAACAGGCAGAACCTGGCATCGTCCCGGGGAAACTGGGATGTATGGTCACCCTGTACTAAAGGTGCATTAGTATTTATATTTGCACGGAGCTTTGAAGCTTTCCAACGCATTTTCCCACTTTCAGCCATGCCTTATTCATGTGGTGAAATGAGAAAAGTGTCCCAGATAACTGAAACTCATCCTTCTAAACATGACGTTTTAAGAATCTGGATGATTCTGGATGGTGAACTTTGAAATGCAGACCAGGTTTTCCTGCTTGAGGAAAGGGCGTACCACTGTGTTGTCCCCTACACTGGCCTGGCTCTCCCACTTAGCTAGGGAGAGCCCCTGTGGCCTGTGGGACTCAGGGCAGAGCTCTGAGAAGTGGGACAGCAGTGCCTTTCCTGCCCCAAGACAAGGGCAGGCACCAAAGCTTGCTTTATAAGAATGTTGGATTCTCAGACCCTAGTAGGTCTGTATTGGGCTTTCATAGAAACTCAAAACCAGCATCAACTAAATCAGAGACTTAGGAGAGCAGAGAAATGTCAATGCAAAGAAGTTGAGAAGGCCCTGGGGTTGGGGGAGAGGAGCTCTTTGAGCTCAATGAGTTCAGTCTCTTCATGTTACAGATGAAGAGAAGGAAAATGACTTGCCCAGAGTCACATTGCTAATTAGTGGCAAAAATGGGACTGGAATCCAGGTTTCCTGACTCCCAGGCTTGAGTTCATTCTGCTGAACCCTGCTGCCCTCATGAGCACCCTCTTCTTTCCTCCCCAACTCCTTTGGGAAGTGCCCCAGACATGCTCCATTCTCTCATGCCTCCATGGCTTTGCACCTGCTGTTCCACCTGCCTAGCACACCCTTCCTGGGAGTACCCTGCCTGGTAAACTCCTTCCTCTTTCAAGAGGAAGTGGAAGCATCCCATCTGGCAGTCTTACCTGAATCACTGGACCTTGTTTGTGGGTTAACTTTTGGTATCTATTATACTGTGAAATGTATGTATCTGCCTCTTTTGATTCCAGGCTCCCAGAGGGCAAAGATTCCTTCTTGTTCATTTTTGTATCCCAGCACCCCGCACAGGGCTGGGATAGAGTAAGCTTTCCATCAATGTTATTGCATTAAATTGAAATGCCCTTGGGGGGAAGGCAGTTATGACAGGAGAGACTGCCTGGCAAGGGGCAAAAGATGGAGGCCAGGGAGGAGAAGATAGGTGCCAACAGCTGATTCCTCCAATCACCACGGGGCCAAGGGTGATCCTGTGCGGAGAAGTGGTTTACAACAGGCCTGAGAGTGTGGGGAGGGGGCAACGGGGGCTGGTAGCCCCAGAGACTGCTCACCCCTGCATCTGCCTGTTGGAGTCAGTCTCTGGAAAAGTACCAGTGAATTAAAGCCCAGTAAAAAAGTCAATTAAGTCCAAACTCGTTTATGCCTTAAGCTCCCCCAGGTCAATGAGCCAGCGTGCAAGCTGGGCCGATATTTCTCCATCTCTTTCCACGTCTACATTGGTCTCCAGTGAAGCAACCGTGACACGTTTTATTTCAGCCATAAATGGGGCAGATAGACTGAAAGCAAAGTGATGGCTGCTGTGGGGCGGGGAGGCTCTTTGGATCCCACCCAAGAGACTCCTGTCAGCGGGCGTGATGTCCACGTCCCGACCTTGGGCTTGGATGGGGTACTGGCGGTCCAAGCTCTTCATGTGCATTCCCGTGTGCGTGTGTGTTTGCCTACATGTACTGGGGGTGTGTATGCCTGTAGGTGTGTGTGCCCTGTTGTTTGCTGCATAGATACGTGCAGTTTGCACATTTGTGGGTTGATTCATCCATTTATTTCATGCATATTTATTGAGCACCTACTGTGTGCCAGACACTGTACTTGCCTCTGGGGTTTTCACCGTGAAAAAGATACTCTCAGCCCCTACCGTTATGCAGTCCAGAGGTCCAGAGGGGAAGACAGACAGCAAAACAAGTAATAACAGCAAAGTGCATTGAATGTTATGTGGGTGCAGGCGTGCACACGCATGCTTGAATATCTGAGTGTGTGCAGGCCTGGGAATCAAGGTACCTGGGTGCCTCAGTGAAGTGGGGTGTGGGGGGGAAGGGAAAGACAAGAAGAGAGAATTGAAGTTGTCAGGGGCACCAGAATCAGAACAAGGGAGGTAATACCTAAAGAATGTGTACAACCCATGGCCTCCCCACTTCCTCTCATTTCCCTTTGAGCTCATCTGACCTCTACTCAATCACAGGAACCCTCAGAGGCCCAGTGGCTGACCCTCATTTCTGGGGGGATGGAGAAACCCTGGGTTAGGCTGATGGGGACGTGGATTCTATTCCCAGTCCTGCTGCTCAGTAGGAAGTCCGTTGTGAAGGGGGACTTGGAGTTAGGAGTCCTGAGCACATAGTAGCTGTATAACCTTGGGCATGTCTCTTAGTCTCTCTGAGTCTCAGATTCCTTATCTGTGGAAGTGAGAATACCGTCTCTGTTAACCATCACAAGATTGCTGTGACAGGCCACCATCCTACAGCATCCATACAAAAGTGGGATGTCGCTACCATTGATAATAGTTATGGTTCCTACCACGGCCAAGCCACCTCTCACTGGGCCTTTCTGAACCAAGACTCCAGTAGCGCCTGAAAATGTCTGCATAGCATTTTCAAAGTATTTTCCAGAAAACACTATTTCTAGGAGATGCTTAAAGGAAGAAAACAAACAAAACAAAAAAACCCTGCTGTGGTCAAATAGGTTAGAAAATGCTGGGCTAAACATAGTTAAACAAGTTTATTTCTTGGAGGCCTTCTCAGAGCCTTTAACATAGCAACCTAAATTGTGAATCTCCAAGAGCAGACATAGTAAACACCATTTCTGTGCTACATGGGATCCCTCCGGAGGCTAGGACTTAAGGGTATATTTGGGAGTGACTTCAGGAAGCCCTAGTAGGGAGCTGCGGAAGTGAGGCAGGGAAGGGCAGCCTGCCGTATATGGTAAACTTGGAGCCAGTTCCTGCTGTGCTGCCTGAGACTTAGCCCTGCAGGGGACTGCCTAGAGACTCCTAGAGTTCAAAAATACACTGCAGGGTTATGACACGGGCATGGGGAGGGAGCTGGCCATTCCTCTGTTCGCTCCTGTTTACCATTGGTTGAGAGCTGCTCCTGGTGTGTCAAAACCCCAAACTTCCCTCCTGACCCTGGCTCAGGCCTGGGATATCCCTGTGCCCAGAGACTACTCTCAGGCAGAACGTCACAGGTGTTTGCAGGAAGTGCCTGATAGCAGGACAAGAGAGTACAGAGACCATGTGGACAGAGCACTGACAGCATCTCCACAAATTCCTTACTTGGCTTGACCTCCAAGTCTATGTTTGGATCCATGCCCACCATATGGGATTCTGGTTCCATAGACCTCTCTGCAATGGACACTGGCTGACATGATAACATACAAAATCCCTCCACGGACTGGTCCTAATCTATTTTTCCAAGCTTATGCATTTCTACTCCCTTTGAGCCTAAAACATAGGCTATATGGATTTTTACTATAGCAGGAGAGGAATAGGGTGGGCTAAGTGAATACCAATATCTCTTCTAATTTGGACTTTCCTGGGACAATTTAGAACTCCTTTGCATGAATGTATGTTGGATACACCTCCTGGAATAGGGCCTGGCCTTCACGCTAGGGCAGAGGCACCAAGCAATGCAGGGGATGGAAGCTCCTGGAAGGTGGTGACCCAAGGTATCTGGCACTAAGAAAGCCAGAATTCTTATTGAGAGAAGCCAAGATTGAGGCAGAGAAGCTAAGATTGAGGCTGGTAAGCCACAGTCAAGCTTTGGGTACAAAAAGTCAGTGAGAAACAATGGCTGGGTCAAAACGGGCCAGAATATGCCAGAATGTTCCAGAATGTTCCTTATATGAGACACTAGCTCAGGGGCTGCCCTTGTGTCTTAAGGAGCCACAAACAGAATGTCAGAGCTGGAGGTACAGAGCCCTGGGGATCATCTAACCCCAAACACTTGTTTTAAAGAATAAGGAAAATTGAGGACCAGAGCGGTGAAGGGACTTCCTCAAGGTCACCCAGCAATTTAGAAGAATAGCCTGATCAGAATGCATGTTTCTTGCTCACTAGTCAGCCCTTCATTTTGGATTCCTTGACTAATAGGGGTCCTTCTTGCCAAGAATTTGACCATCGCCTCTGGGTTCTCTGACCAGAAAGAAACCCTATGCAATTTCCCTTTGCTTAAGCCCTTCCTTGCTCAGACTGGGACACCGAGGGACCCTCACTTCTCCTCCACCTTTCATCTCAGCCCGTGTATTCCCTGGAGGGTTCCCTGCCACCTCAGGTAGTAAAAGCATTTGCGGTTTTAAACATGTCAGCAAGTTTTGCCAGGCAGGGTAAGGGAGCAGGAATGCTCATGTCTCCATCTGGAGATTACGTTCATACACTACCTTGAACTGACATTTTAAAAATTGCACATTTTAATTGGCTGCTTTTCAGTCTCCAAGCCCAGGATCATATAGTATTTAGTAAGTGGGACAGTGGAGTTTGTTGGTGAGACGCCCTTGGCTGGGTTGCAAGGAGTGCTGGCTTAGGAGTCAGAAGTCCTGGGATCTTTACGGGGATATGTGTATAAAAACAGATGATTGAACTTGGTGTACCCCCCAAAAAATAATAAATAAATAACTAAAAAAAAAAAAAGAAGTCCTGGGATCTAGTTGCCAGGTATCTGACCTTGGGCAGGTTATGTCTCATGTCTGGGCCTCACTCTCCTTATATGGAAAATGAAGAGTTAGGTCTTGACAATCCCCACGGCTCCCTCCAGCTCTACCCTTCTGTGGCTTTTGGACTGCCAGAGTCCCCCAGATTTCTTGCCTTCTTCCTGTCATCCATGTCCTGAATGCCGGGGCTGCCAGCAACATCATTTCTCTTCTGACGCTGGAACTTACGTGTTTTTGCTGCCTACTTGGTAGCTACCTGGGTCTTACCTTCTAGACCTCTCAGCCCGTGTCCAACCTCTGCTCCAACTGGAGTTAAATATGATGAGAATGGAGCTGTTTCATTTCAAGTCCCTTCCCCCCAAATCCATCCTTTCTCCGATGTCCAAAATAAGCTTTCTTGGGAAAATCACTGAGTCTGTCCTATCCTTGACTCCATGAACCATAGGTTGCTAAACATCAACTTCTTTTAGCTCACCCAGTGTTTAATTGGTGACTGTAGGGGCAATACTGTTCTGGGCAGAACTCCCACATCCCTTTCCTTGATGTTGTCTCCCAGTACTTCAGTGACTGCCCTGGGCAGGTGTCCATAATCTCTCACCTGGGCTATTAGAGACCCCCTGTCCCCCAGCCCTGTTCCCTTCTGGTTTTGATGCTGCCAAAGCCCCCTTCATTCCCTGCAGCAGCCTGTCTCCACTGCAGTCCCCACAGACTGGCCCCTGGTCTCAAGGACACACATCCAGACATCCTCACAAGGGCCTGTCTTGAAGAGTGTCTGCACAGCTCCCCTCGCATCTTGGCCCAGAGTGAGAAGGCTGAATGCTTGAGTAAGCATGAAACTTGGAGGCAGGAAGACACGAGTGTTGGCCCTGGACTTACCACTATCTACTGTGTTCTTATGCTGTCCTTTTACTTTACGGAGACTCAGTTCTCCTGTGTGCAAAATGAGACAAATGAGTCCTGCTCTGCCTACGTGCCAGGGTGAAGCTTAGTGAAAGAAGTCAGACAGAGAAAGACAAATACTCTATGTTTTCACTTATATGTGGAACTCCAAAAATAAAACAAGTGACGGTATATAACAAAAAAGAAGCAGACAGAGATATGGAGAGCTATAGAGAACAAACTAGTGGCTACTAGTTGGGAGAGGGAAAGGGAGGGGCAAGACGGGGTATGAGATTAAGGGCAGAAACTACTATGCACAAAATAAATAAGCAACAAGGATATATTGTACAGCACAGGGACTATAAGTCATTATTTTGTAATAACTTTAAAAGGAATATAACTTACAAAAATACTGAGTAACTATGTTGTGTACCTGAAACTCATATCATATTGAAAATCAACTGTGGTTCATAAATAAGCAAATCAACAAATAAATAAACCTCCCAGGTGACTCCTGATGCTTAAGGATCATTGGCTGATTTTTATTATATCGGAAATCCCTTTACCTCCTTGAGCCCACTAAGCATGCTCTGAAAGTGATGCTATTTACCTCCTGGCTGATGAGTTTGCCTCCCACTTTCTAACTCCGGGATGTTTTCTGAGTTTGTCCAAGAAGCATCACAGTGTAGTGGAAAAGGCAGGGGCTTGGAATTAGACCGATATTTCAATCCCAGCTCTGCTACTGGTCATCTAAGTGACTTTAGGTGGATGCCTAGCTCCCTGTCTCTTCACTCTTCTCCTCTCTATAATGGGGTTCATAGCCATTATCTCAGGGTTATGATGAAGGTGATAGGAGATAAACTTACAGGCTCACAAAAAACTAGTTCCTCCACCCAAGGGGTACGAGACGTGCCTTGGTTTGTTTAAGGTGGATGTCACCCCACATGGCATGTTTGAACTGAGACCCACGTGGGACCTGATTCTGCGAACCTGGCAGCAGCTGAAAACTTTGGCTGAACTCCCCAAAGCCCAAGCCCTATCCTGAGTGAGACCCACTGCTCTTTGCCTGTGCAAGACTATTAAAGTTTAATTAGCAACTCTGTGTGTGATGCATTATTAAAGCCATGCTGGACTGGCTGTTAAATTCAGCCAGGCCTGCCCCCAGTGAGTGGGGCCGGCTCCCCTGGCGTGGGGGCCAGGTGGTGAGGCAGAGCCAGAAGACCCCATGACAGGGTGGGACAGCCGTCACTCTGGATGGGAGCTGCAAAGCTTAAGTGATCAGCACAGTGGCCTCGTGTGAAGCTCTGTGGTTCTAGATATCTGTGGCTGAGCTTGGCAATGGCTCTGAGTTGCAGCTTTTCATCTGCGAAGAAAGAGAGTCCGCCTGTCTCCCTCATGAGACTGGGACTCCCCTTGGACAGAGCTTTGCCTCTCTCACCTGACTGGCATTTTCTAGGGTGGGGTTGTGTCTCTTCCATCAGATTGGAACTTCCGTTAGGGCAGGACTGTTCTCTCTGCATTAGACTAGGAGGGTTCCTGGGCAGGGCTATTTCTCTGCCATCAGACTTGAGGGCCCCCTCCCCGAGGGCAAAGCCTGCTTGCTGGCCTCTGTCATAGAGGCTCTAGAACCCCCACCCCTTTCCCCAGACCTGAAGAACCTGCTGCCCTGGGGGCTCTGCCCTTTGCTTTGTAAGCACTTAAAAACAGAAGGCAAACAGCTTTCTTTTACAGGTTGTTGGCTTTTAAGTAAAGATAGTTAAAATAATTTATATCTTGCTCAAGGGGAAAACGAGAGAGAGGAAGGAGGGGTAGGTTTTCCTGGCAAGGAAAAGCAGCATAAAATGTCCTGCTAAGTGCTCACTCAGCGGCCCTACTCCTTCAAGCGCAGAGCAAACACCCGTGATTAAAGCGAAGCGCTGGGGATGGGCTAGCGCTGGAGCTGTGACTTCAGATTTGACCCTTGGGGGCTGCAGTTGGGCTTCTCAGAAGATGAGGGCCAGAGATGCAGGACTGGGTTCTCAGGCAAGGAGAAGAGGGTGCTTGCGGGGGTGGTGGTGGTACAATTCCCATTACTTGGGCTTCAACTTCTGTTCCCTGATTTATATGCTGAGCTTTAGGGCAGGAGCTGGACTAGGAGGTAAGGACCTTGGTTTCTCCCAGCTACTATCTGTGTTACCTGGATAATCCCTCACTCTCACTAAGCCTTAGCCTTCAATGACCTTGAGGTCCTTCGTAACCCTAATATTCTAGACTCCTCAAGCTAAGTATCTCTCTTAAGCATCCTCTCAGCCTCCTGAGCTTTTCTTTAACACAGTCTGTAATTACACAGGGTGTCCCTGAAACCTGGAAACATAGGTGATTATATATCACGTCAACAAGGACATCTTCAGTCTGTTAAAAAATAAAATGGTACCTATGTTTCCAGACCTTATTGGCATACATCTTTTTTGTGTAAGAGTATTTGATAAATATCTATCTCCTCCATTGGATTGTAACCCCATAAGGACAAGGACCAGGAGTTTGCTCCCTGTGGCCTGCCCTGTACTCTGAGCAGTGTTTGCCATGTACTGAGAACTCAGTAAGTATCAGTTAAATGAATTCATAAATAAGTGAATGGCAAGGCGTATCTTGGGAATGGGGAGGGCAATGGCATAAAGTGAGAACTCAAAAAGTGGGCTTGCGGAGAACATGCTAGGATGCTTGGGATGCCCGCCTGCTTCACCAGGCCCTCCATGGTGTCTAGAGGTAGAATGTCCACCCAGAGGATTGGGTTGTGATAAAAGAGACAAAGGTGGGGAGCTGAGAGCCAGCACGCGGAGATGAACCCACTCATCACTCAGCATCTTCTGAACATTTATACACCCATTGTTTGTCTTTAAAGGATAAGCCGGACTTCCCTGGTGGCGCAGTGGTTAAGAATCTGCCTGCCAATGCAGGGGACATGGGGTTCGATCCCTGATCCAGAAAGATCCCACATGCAGCAGAGCAACTAAGCCTGTGCACCACAACTACTGAGCCTGTGCTCTACAGCCCTCGAGCCACAGCTACTGAGCCCAGATCCTGCAGTTACTGAAGCCCGTGTGCCTAGAGCCCGAGCTCCGCAACAAGAGAAGCCACCGCAATGAGAAGCCCGTGCACCGCAACGAAGAGTAGCCCCTAATTGCCGCAACTAGAGAAAGCCCGTGTGTAGCAGCGAAGACCCAACACAACCAATAAATAAATAAATAAATAAATAAGAAGAAAAAGATAAAGGATAAGCCAAATCCTTTGATAAAGGATTAGACTCCTGCCCAGAGAATGTGGACTCATGACAGGTCAATCCATGTCCAGCCTGGTGTCCTCAAAGACATAGAGCAGGCTGTCTCTCTGGATAGGACAGAGGACACAAGCGAGGCTGGGACTCTCTTGGGGTCTTTGTCATGTTGCTCCTCTTGCCTGGAATGTCCAGCCCACCCCCCTTTCCTGGTCCACTTGGTTCCATCATCTCTCAAGACTCAGTTCAGTGACCACACCGTCTCTCTCTACTCAGGTAAAACTGACCATCCCTCCTTTGGGCCTTGCTGGAAAAATAGATATTATCGATATTTTATCATGCATCTGAACGCACGAGCAATAAACCATTTATTATGGATTCAGCCGTGTTTCCAGATTTGGTGCCCACCATGTATGTGCATTTGGTAGGTGGTGAGCCCCTTGAGCTGTGGGTGTGGCCAGTTTGGGGTGTCTGGCTCCCCTCACCCTGGGTGTGCAGGTCACTGTCTAGGCTCCTGAAGGTTAGGACAAGGTGTCTTTCTGAACCCTGGAATATAGGTGCCTCTCCTTCCTTTTCCACATATAAACTGGAAAGCTCAATAAGGGCTTGGTGGTGGGCTGCTTGGTAGTGGGCTGAGGGAAGAATGCATGCTGTCTAGGGGGACCCAAAGGAGGAGGAGGAAATGATATGTTCTGCGTATTCCATGTGACTCCAAGGCCTGCCAGCATACTCTCTGGTGGCAGTCAACAGCTGTGAGAGCAGTGCAGGTGGGTTGTTTAGACCTCCAAGCCTTTCCTAGTTCGTGTGTGCTCACTAGGCAGGAAAAGCTTTGCTTTGAAATATAGACACCTCAGCCAGATGACATTTAATTTTTCCATGCCATGTAGCATGAGGAATCTTAGTTCCCTGACCAGGGATTGAACCTGTGCTCTTGGCAGTGAAAGTGTGGAGTCCTAACCACTGGACCACCAGGGAGTTCCCTAGGTGACATTTAGAGACAGCTACAGGTTGGACTAAGGTCCCTTGCTTTCTATGAGGCTATCAACTGCCTATTTTGTCTGGGTATATGTCCAGTAGTGGGATTGCTGGGTCATATGGTAACTCTATTTTCAGTTTTTCAAGGAACCTCCATACTGTTCTCCACAGAGGCTGTATCAATTTACATTCCCACCAACAGTGCAAGAGAGTTCCCTTTTCTCCACACCCTCTCCAGCATTTACTGTTTGTTCAACTGCCTATTTTGAATAGTAATAATCTCATGATGAAAAGTAATTCTTATACCTTTTAAAATATTTAACATATCACTTAAAAAGTATAATTTATTGAAAACTTACTATGTGCCAGGCACTGTGATGGTTGTTTTTGCTTTTCATATATTCTCTGTATGTCTCCAAATGACCCAGTTAGGAAAACTATGTTGATCCCATTTTTGGAAGGACAGAGAATCATCACAAAAGTCCAACAACGTGCCCGAGGTCACAGAGCCAGTGAACACTTAACTCCGGACTGCTGGCTCCACAGACAGACTGTATCTTTTTCCTAGTCTATACTACCTCATCTTTTGCCATTTGCCTAGCAACAGAGAAAATAGTTTCCATAGCAACAATAGTAAAATCAGTGTTGGTATTTGGATAATCTGAGTTTTAAAAAACCCCCTTAAACTCTGTATAAGCTACATTCCACATCTGGGAAAGCATATAAAAGACACAATTCTAACTGTGGAAAAGATTTGTGCAAAAAGAAATGTCCCAATGCATTAGTTATAATGTTAAAAAAATAGCAACAAGAACTGCGCAACAGCAAGGGAACAATTAAATGCTGTGTGGTGCTGTTATTCAGTGTCGCGTACACGGTCTGGTGCAGTGTGGTCCCACTTAATGCCCATCTCTCTCTGTTTCTGCAAACTGCTCCCATTTTCTGGGAGCTGATTACTCCTGGGGAGTAATTGTCATTTTATGTGACCCTGTTCTCTTGGTTCACGTGGTTGGTCCCAGGTGGGCACCTGACTCAAGCTGGGCCAATCAGTTCCTTTCCTAGAATTTTTTAGGATGTTTGGATAGAGTTGCATTCCTCTTTGGGAATATGAAGTGAACTGTGACATCAGGCATATGGGTTGATTTCTTCCTTTGCTTTTCCCAGTCCTAGAAGGTGGTGACTGCTTCTTGCAGTTACTCATCCCTGGGTTCCCCAAGTACCCTGCATTTGCCCCTTCAGCCCTTCCAATACATGTTACTAACGTCCCAGATTAAATGCCCTCTGTTTGAAACCCCTTGCTTATTTGTGTATTCCCGACAATATAAATAAACACCTTATCTAACTTTTTGGAATCTCAATTTCTTCATCTATAAAAATGGAGTCATAATTCTTAACTCATGGAGATGTTGGGAGGATTCGACGGAATACAGGCAGTCGAGTGCCTGGCACGGAGTCAGTGCTAATCAACGCTGCGTACTCTCTTCGCCCTATGACTGAAACCGTGAACTCATGCATGCGGGAGGCTTTCTCCTCTTGGTGATTTGCTGAGAGCTTGGTCTCCAGGAACGGTGCCCTAAGTGGTTTGAAGCCATGCCCAGCAGACCCCCCACCCCCTGCCACAGTCATCCAAGGGACATGGCTCTATGGCCAGTGCAGATTCACAGGCAGGTAGACACATAAACTGTTCAGAACGGTGTGTGCAAAACCTTTCCTCCTCTTAGCACCCCCTATTTTAGTCGCTCAAGTAGGTTCTAATTTGGTCTCAAACTTCAATGGCCCCAGGCAAGTGTCGTATGTTATGCCATAGATGGGTACACGGAGCTCAACTTCCATCCTGCCTCCTCAGAGTCAATCACTACCCCCTGGAAGTCACCGAGTGAGGAAGGAGGAAACGCTCCTCTCCATTTGACAGCGGAATGGATGATTGTGTGAACACCTCTGGGCGCTGGGCTCTGTGTTTGGGACTTTGATAGCATCACCTCTCGTTCAATCCTCACACCCACTGACAAGGTGGGGGGCGGGGGTGGGTTTTGTTATATCCATTTTACAGATGAGGAACTTGAGAGGTTAAGGAGGGGACCCAATGCCCTGCAATCCAAGTGGCAGAGCTGGGGTTTGAAGCCCTACCTGGCTGGTGGCAGGGCTGCCGGATGGAGGGTGAGATCTGCCCTCTAGGTCTTCCCTGTGGACACCTGACTCAGCTGCCCACGATCAAAAATTGGGAAACAGATGGGCTCTGGAATCTGAATATGTGACATTTAGATCTCATTTTCCAGACCCTGAGCCCCTGGCTGGCTCAGAGCCAAACAGTGGGAATTGGGCTGAAATTAAGACAGTCATGCAGGTTAGGAAGACAAAGGATGCTGCATCCAGCCCAGGCCTCTGGAGCCTCCCTTTCTGTGCCAGCAGAAGAAGGCTGCATCCCACTTCTGTCCTCACCTGGTGGACCTTGGCTTCTGGCTGGCTGGATTCCCAAGAGCAGCCATGGTCTAGACTGGATGGAAGGAAGGGGGAGGAAGCATTTGGAAGGATCTAGAAGTCTACGTGGTAGGGACTTCCCTGGTGGCTCAGTGGTTAAGAATCCACCTGCCAATGCAGGGGACACGGGTACGAGCCCTGGTCCGGGAAGATCCCACATGTCGCAGAGCAACCAAGCCCATGTGCCCCAACTATTGAGTCTGTACTCTAGAGCCCGCGAGCCACAAAAACTGAAGCCCACGTGCCTAGAGCCCGTGCTCTGCAACAAGAGAAAACACTGCACTGAGAAGCCCGTGCACCGCAACAGAGTAGCCCCCCAGAAGAAGCCCTCACACAGCAACGAAGACCCAATGCAGCCAAAAAATAAATAAATAAAATAAATAAATAAATAAAAAGTCTACGTGGTAAATGCCAAGGCTATCTGGGAGGTCTTGTTACTTTGATGACTTCCAGCTGGGAAACTAGCCCATAGCAAACCAAACCAGGGAGATTCTCATGTGCTGATGTCAGCTGACAGGTTCAATCAAGTCCTTCAATTTTTCACTGCTGCTGTTTCTGTTTTGCTCCTTGAGTCTCTCCCCACTCTGAAAACGAGCTTGCTTATTTTTAAACCACATTTGAAGTAAGCATTTGATAACATCTCAAGTCTGGGTAAGGTTAGGCTAACTAAGTAACATTACAGGGATGGGGTAGGTGAGAAGAGGGCTATTATTTTCACACTGTAGAGAATTTGAGGAAATTTAAATATCTTAGAACGTATAAAGTGAACTAAAAATTACCAAAAAAAAAAAAAAAAAAAAAAGAGAAGAAAATTATAAAACAAGTGGAGAAGAGAGAGAAGCTAGTTTAAACAAACATTTGGGATGCATTAGCAACTACACGTGAACTGTGAATTCAGATCTGAATTTCCTGGTAGCTATGTCCAAAAAGAGAAATGATTTTCATTGTTTGATAAAAGATATGGTACAGATTCAGCTAGTGTTTAAATCTAGACGGACAGGTGGGCTGGTGATATCTTACTGAATAGAAGCAACTGCAACTTTGTAACACTAATACACACCTCTGCTTGAGCCAGAGGAAGTGTTGCATTCTCTAACGAATTTCAATTCACTGTCATTTTTTTTTACATTTAATGAGACACAGCAGGATTGTCCTAGAGAAATTGTGGTGTAGCAGCGCAGAGGAGGCAGAGCAATTTTTCTGTTGTTTCCACTGTAGCTTTTAATTGAGGAAGGAACTGCTAATGATTTTTCTTCTTTTTCTTTTTTCGCTAATGATTTCTCTAACGAGCCAAAATGACCCCATACAACAGTGAAATCCAGAGCCAGCGCCAACTTTGACTCAGCAGGCGTGCAGGGGAAGGGAGGACACGTATTTATTGAGCACCGTATATCCATCACCTTTCTTAAATGTTCTCAACAAGACTGTGGACCTGAACCCAGCTCTGACTCAGCGGCATCCCCCTCCTGGTTGGAGCTACCTGCCTTGGGCAGTGGTTTTCATCTTAGATTGGGGACCAGCCATGACCGGCTCTGTCTGTTCACTTGGAATCCTGCAAGGTCCAAGTTGGGGGGACTTTGGAGGTCAAGGAGTCCATTCCTCTCTACTGAACAGATGGGGAATCTGAGGCCCGAGCGGCTATGTAGAGACAGGAGGAGAGCTCAACTTTCCACTTTGGTCAACAAGAAAGCCGAGTGTAAGTGAAATGTGAAATAACAGTTTACAAGGTGCTTGCATACTTGCCCTGCCGTTTCATCTGCCCCACAGCCCCGCGATGTTGGCAGGGAGATAACTGGACCTTGAGTTTCTAGACAATGTCATACTGTGCAAAGAAACATGGACTCACGTCATGTACTTGCTATGCATGTCACCCAGGGCAGAGATCATTAAACCCATCTCACAGATAAGTAAATCAGTATTCAGAAAGGAGAAGCAAATTGCCTGAGGTCACCGGGAAGTGGCAAAGCTAGGACTTAAATCAAGGTCACCTGACTTCATAGTTAGATCTTGCTCAATCTTACCAGGCTGCCCTCCACATGCATATTGCGATGAACTAGAAGAAAAGCGCTTAAATATCAAAACACCATGTACAAAGTGTATGGAGATTAAGATCCTAGGGGCTGAGGTCAACCTGCTTGGGTTCATACTCCAGTTCTGCTGCTTCTAGGGTCATGCCACTTCACCTCATTAGAACTCAGTTTTCTCATCTGTAAAATGGAGATAATAAGAGTACCTTCCTGATTGTTTTCTTGTGGGAATTAAACAACCGAGTCAGAAAGCATTCATATCAATGTCCTGTTCAGCCCTTAATAAATATTATCTAAGTTTTTTTTTAGTATAAAGGTAATAATAAAATAGCAATAAGAAATAAAATTTAAGAGGGATAAATTAAGAGTTTGGGATTAATATATACACACAATTATATATAAAATAGCCAACATGGACCTACTGTATAGCACAGGGAATGATATTCAATATCTTGTAATAACCTATAATGGAAAAGAATCTGAAAAAGAATATATATTATATATATGTATGTTTAACTGAATCACTTTGCTGTAACACAACATTGTAAGTCAACTATACTTCAACAAAAATTTAAAAAATTAAAAGAAATAAAATTTAAAAGTTGGCACATATCTTTCCTGATATCTCAGCTTGATTGGCATTTGATTTGGTAGAAAAATGGAAAATATAGGAAAATGAAGAAAACAAAAATCACTATAATCCCAATACACATCTAACACTACAATGTTTTGACATTTTTCCAGCCACTTTTGCCTAAACACAGAACTATATACAATGTCAGTTTTTAGCCTTTTTTTTAGAAATTGACTACCCTATATAATTTATATTTATTTATTTATTATTATTATTATTTTATTTTTGGCTGCATTGGGTCTTCATTGCTGCAAGTGGGCTTTCTCTAGTTGTGGCGAGTGGGGCTACTCTTCGTTGTGATGCATGAGCTTCTCATTGTGGTGGCTTCTCTTGTTGCGGAGCACGGGCTCTAGGTGTGTGGGCTCAGTAGTTGTGGCTTGTGGGCTCTAGAGCGCAGGCTGTAGTTGTGGCTCACGGGCTTAGTTGCTCTGCAGCATGTGGGATCTTCCCAGGCCAGGGATCGAACCCATGTGCCCTGCTTTGGCAGGTGGATTCTTAGCCATTGCACCAGTGGGGAAGACCCTATCCTATCTTTTTAATGCAGCATTATAACATGGGCCTTTCCCTATGCTATTCAATAGTTTTAAAAATATCACTTTTAATCATCCCCAAATGATGCCATTCTATGGGTGAAGCATAATTTAGGTACTCATTGCATCAAGGTTCTGTGATTTGGCTACTCATTCATTCTTTGTTGGAGAGGCTATATCTGACCTACTGCTATCTCCCTGACACTAACACAGTGCTTTGCACACAGTAGGTAGTTCATTAACCTTTGGATGAATGAAAACTCATCTTTAGATAGGTACTTCCAGAGACTTCCTAACAACTTACATTCCTACATTCATTGCATGTGTCTTTCGCACCCTAGCCCCACCAGCTTTGGATTCAAAATTAAAAAAAAAAATTTACCAATTTGCTAAGTAAGATATGGGATCTCATTGTTGTCTTAATCTTTTTCTTATTTGATAGGGAGGTTGAACATTTATTTATATGTTAGCTATCTGTATTGTATTTCCCCCTCTTTTCCTTTTCTTCTTTTCTCTTTTCATCTTTCCTGCTTTCTTTTGAAAGCACTAATTTTGAAGGAACAGTCATCAGCCCAGCACTCTTGATACATTTCTCTTAGATGTCTTCACATTTCAAGATACTCAATGAAGCTCATGACAAGGGATTGGGTGCGCGCTAATTATTTTAAGTTAAGTGCATTAATAAGTTCAGGTATTTGTTAATTCCGAGGAAGCTGTGACAGGTCTCAAGGTATTCGTGAATTTCTCATTCAAATTTAGGGAGTTGGCAGTTGCCACACAGCTTTCCTGACATTTAAGCTCAGACTGCCATTTGTTTTCCTGTAATTCCATGCACACTTTATTAAAGTTCAATTATGATTTTGGAAGAAGCTTCATCTAAGGCATTAGCATCTGGCTAATTACTGAGAAGTAACAACAATTGAAGAAAAATGGATTTTATTTTCTATCATGACAACAGATTCCCTCCCACCCACCTGCCCAGTGCAGGTGCATATTTCTTTGGCACAGATGCCCCACTGGCTGCTTAGGGAATCACAGAGAGAATCACAGAACATTCCAGAAGTGGAGAGGTCATGCGATTCGATCCCTCACCTCCAGGGGAATGTCCAAACCCTCTTAGAAAAATGTTATCCATTCTCTTCTTGGAATATCTTTGGAAACCAAAGCCTCACATCTACCTATAATCCATTGTTCCACGGTCTTATCATTGATGAGCAAGAAGTTCTTTCTTTAATCAGAGTGAAGTCATTGCTGCTTTAATTTCTGCCATTTACTCATGTGTGACTTTGGAAAGCCCTCTGAGTTGTGACTTTCTCATTTCTAGAATGATGGTCCTGGAGTAATGACTGTGTCAAGGCATAATTCTAAAGTTCAAGATGTAAGTAAAGTGCTTCATGCGTGAGGGTTGTTTAATAAATGTTGTTTCCCTTTCTGCAGTGCATTTTGTTTCAATGTTGAGGGGACAAGGCAACCAGCACTGATTAAGGGTCTACCACTTAATGTCATCTCATTTGGGGACCTCCCCTATGTCATCTGCTTTTTTTTTTTTTTTTTTTTTGGCACACGGGCTTAGTTGCTCCGCGGCATGTGGGATCTTCCTGGAGCTGGGATCGAACCCGTGACCTCTGCATTGGCAGGCGGATTCTTAACCACTGTGCCACCTAGGAAGCCCCTGTCATCTGCTTTAATACAGCAATTCTGTGAAGCCGATGAGGGAGCTGATGTTCAGAGGGGTATAGTTCTCGTTCAAGGTCACACAGATGCAGTGGTACACTTTCTCTTCCAGTTGCATTGCAGGGGAGAACTCCTAGGTTGTACTAGGCATGGAGGGAGTGGCAGGAAGCTGCAGGAGCCTATACTCCTGTTGAAGAGCCAAGATACCTTCATTAGATGTCTTACACTGCAAGGTCATGAATGCTAAATGCTCTGGTGTTTCACAGATGGACAAGATCCCTACACTCGTCCATCACTGGAGAGTGTAGGCACTGGAGAAGGCTTCATGGAGGAGACAGGTCTGCGTTTGGTCCCAGAAGATGAGATCATTCAGATAAACAGCAAAGCAAAGCAAGGGGAAGGACGAGAGAACAACAAAGGCAGAGAGGTAGGAGAGGACAAGGAGGACCAAGTGAGGGGGCCATGGAACAAGAGGTTTGCAGGGGGTGGTGGGGGAGAGGCTACTGGAAATAGAGGTTAGTCAATGGATCATGAAGGGTTCCCAAGGTTAAGTTAAGGGGTCTGCATTTATGATCTAATCTTGAGACTTGGCTTCCCAAAGTGAGCCACAAAGCAGTGACCCTGGGGAGAGGCTTAGAGGAAAGAATAAACAGGAGTCCTTGCACACTACCCCTTTCTTGGTGAGTTACAAGGAAAATGAGAACAGTCAAAGGCCTGAGCAGTCCTGCAGAAAAGAAAGACTTGGGAGGTATTTATTTTAAAATTTTTCCCTGGGGAAATTTTCAATTAAGTAACATTTGGTGAAAAAATAGAACCTAGCAGCCTGGTGATGGAAAGCCTTCCTACCTGGGCCGGAAGGCAATTCTGTCACCCCTGGGGGGTGAGACCTTCAGAAGAAGGAATCATCTGCTGGAGACTAGGATGGCTGAGCTACTTTCTCCCTGCAGCCCCTCCTTGGCCTTCCTCTTCCTTCCTCATTTCCAAGGATCCGTGGCTCATAAAATCCTCTCCCATCATTAACGCACCTGGTCTTCATGGCAACCCCCATTGTAGAGATGAGAAAACAGAGTCTCAGAATCTCAGTGCCCTCCCCAGATGCTGCAGCCAGGTGGGGGCGGTCGGGAAGGATGCCTGGGCCCCCTGATAGCTGAGTTCGGGGCTTTCTCCTCCACGTCCTGCTGGCAGACTGTTCCTCTGCCCTTTCTAGGGTGCTCCTCAAAGGAGGGGTATAGATTGGCTTTACCTGCTGTAGGGGTGGGAGTACGGGTGAGGAGGGTCAGGTTAACTAATTTGGGGTGACAGTCACATGCTACATGGGGGACGTCTAGAGGATTGATCATTTTTTTTTTTTTTTTGAGTGCTTACTGCGAACTCCACACTCCTGAACACATTCCAACCTTTGGTCAAAGTGGTGAAGGGCACTGTGTGTGGGGATTGCTTGGCTGTTGTAATGGTAAGTTTCAATTTGCTATTTTGATTACAGTTTTACAGGGTGTATACTTTCACAGTCTGTGCGCTGTACGTCTCTGGGGTCATGCGGTTGGTTTCACGTCTATGGAGGATACAAATGCCCTTTCGCATCCACGTACAAGGAGAGGCTGGCGGGTTGCTTGGGCGGGCTGTCGGCAGTGACCTCTGGCGGTCAGCTCCTGCTGGGATACCCCCGCTGCGCCTAAACTCTCGCCCCGTAGGCTCGGCCAAGGCTCTTTTTGGGTCTACATCATAGTTTGACGTCTCCCCACTGCCCTGTCCTGCTTCTTTCCCCTTCAAGCCACAAATTTTGGTCCCAAGGGTGCCCCCTAACGGGCTTTCTGCACTAAACTCTACCTCAAGGTCTGCTTTTCGGGAAACTAGGATGACCGCGTATCCCAGTTTACCTCAGATGTGGGACTTACAGTGCTAAAACCAAGGCAGTACTGGGCACACCAGGACCCTACAGCAAACCCAACATCTGACAGTATGACTCTGTATACTCTTATGCTTTCAAGGTGATCAATAATTATTTTTTATGCACCCTTTTTATTCAAAAAAGGATGGAGGGGGATGTACCATTTCCCCCTTAACTCTATCCAACAATCTCATGACAGTCTTGGAGAGGCAGGGATTATTACCTCTAAGGGAAATTAGGGTTCAGAGAGGTTGGGAAATTTTCCCAAGGCTACACAGCCAGTGAGTAGCCATGTGGGATTCGAACATAGGCCTGCTTGAGCCCAATGCCTGGGCTTCCCCCCGCAGCCCTCTTTCACTTTAAAACTCATTGCACCTTTCCTGTATGTTCCAAATGCAGCCGCAGGTGACTCTGAAGGCAGAGAGGAGCACTTACAGAATCCCAAACTAGCTCAGAACTTTTTTGGAAACCAAAATCACACTCTTTTTCCAATTTCTACCTCCCCACGCGGGCCCCGTTCTGAGCATCTGAACTCTCCGCTAATTACTGTCACATTCATTAAAAAATAAATCCCCTTTAATTTCATAACAGGTGGTTTGTGAGGCTGGAAGAGAAGTTGAAACGTGTGTAATTATTGTGTGGCTTATTTGCATTTCTAACGGCTTTGGAGGACACCGAGGGCCAAGCATCCCGTCTCCCGGCTGTCTTTCACCTCTGCCGGCTGTCGGCGGCGGAGGCTGCGTCTTCTCCAAGCACCACCTGTGAGGGCAGCGGCTCCAGCTGCAGTCCTGCGACGTCCCATCAACACAGACAGCAGCAGGGCTGATGCTGCCGTGGGTTTGCCAGGAAGGATCTCCAAGTCAGCAAGGACCCCACGTGCCCAGCCTTGAGTCTGGCGTTGGTTAGGTGCTCGATGATGTTGGCTGACCACGGGCGGTTTCTAAGCTAACGCTCGGCTCCCTTATCTGACCCAAGCATCACCAGGTGGGCACACTAAGGGCGGGCGGCTCCGGCCCCCAACGCAGTGACTCTTGAATGTGTCCTGCAGGTGTGTCCCTGAGAAGTTGTCTGCAAACCGAACTTCTGTGGACTGAATGTGTTTTCCTTACCGACTCCTGAATCGCTCTGGATACCTGCTTTTATTTTTCAGGAGCGTCCTAACCCTTCAGATTTAAATTTCTTTGACCGGTTCTGCCACCCCAAGTCTTCCTATAAAGGAGCCAATGAGCCACAGAAGAATACTTACGTATATTATAAGCACTTTCCAATTAATGCCCCGATGTGGTAGAAAGACCTCCAGCTTTGGAGTCAGACCTACTGGGGTTTGAACCCTGCCTCTACCTCTCAGCAGCTGAGAGACCCTGGAGAAGTCACTTAACGTCTCTGGGCCTCAGTATTTTATCTGTAGGATGGACAGAATCATAACTTGGTTTAGCATTTCACAGCCTCTGGCTATACGTTGAAATCACCTGGGGAACTTTAAAAAAATGACCAGTCCTCGGACTGCACTTAGGGCTGATTAAATCAGACTGGGGCTTGGGGTGGGGGCTTGGGCATCATATTTTAAAAAGCTCCCTGGGTGATACTGTTGTGTGGCCCGGGCTGGGAACCACTGCCTCGGCCCTAAGGAAATGCAGGTTTCTTTATTTTAAATTTATTTTTTAAATTGGGGGATAGTGGTTTTATAATGTTGTATTAGTTTCTACTGTACAGCAAAGTGAAATAGAGGTCCCTGTGCTATACAACAGGTTCTTATTCGTTGTCTATTTTATACATATTAGTGTATATATGCTAATCCCAACCTCTCAATTCCTCTCACCTCCCCCCGTCCCTGCTTTCCTCCCTTGGTGTCCATATGTTTGCTGTCTACATCCGTGTTTCTATTTCTGCCTTGCAAACCGGTTCATCTGTACCATTTTTCTAGATTCCACATATAGGCGTTAATATACGATATTTGTTGGAAATGCAGGTTTCAACCCTCCCCTTCCTTTGCCTTGGGGAATGGTGCCTGAACATGATGGGTCTGGGAGGAGCTGGGGGTCCTGGTAAGAGCTGGGGGTCCTGGTAAGGTTATTGAGACTGAGATCCTGCCCCTAGAGGGCAGGATGGAGACCCAACTACTGTGCAAGCTCATGATGTGGGGCTTGGTCAAGGCACAGAGCCAGCAGCCCCATCCTCTCCCTGGCCAATCAAAACAAGAGGCCATGACTTCAGTGGTTCTTCCACCTCCAGGCACCCCAGGGAATCCAGCCCATCAGCAGAGTCAGGGGCTCCAACCAAAAGAAGACCAAGAATGACATCACTGAGGAAATGGCACCAAATTTTATTTCGGGCCAGCCTTACCATCCTCATCTCTTTGGATTCTCATCACATCCCTGTATGAGAGGCGCCATGATGCCTATTTTACAGATGAAAGAACTGAGGCTCTGCAGAGTTAAGTGACTGACTCTGTATCCTTTAACTAGCAGAGCCAGGAGTCAAACCCAGTCTGTCTGATTCCAAAATTCTTCATCTTTCTCCTACACTCATAGCCTTCCATTACCAGTAAACGGCTTATGATTCAATATAAACTCTATCCTTGCGGTTTCTCGGGCCAGACACCCTGGAGTCACCTTTGACTCCTGTCTTTCCCTCACTGCCCACATCTAACCCACTGGGAAATCCCACTGGATCTACCTTTGCAATCTCTCCAGAATCCAAGCATCCAGAATCCTCCCTGCCGCCACGTTGGTCCAAGTACCGCCATCTCTCACCTGGAGGATGGATGGTCCTCCTGCCTCTGCCTCTGCCCATGCTGTGTATTGTAGCACAGCGGCCAGAGTGACTGATAAAGCATTTCTCTGACATTGCCATCTGATGGCTTCCATCTCACTCTGGGTCAACACCAACGTCCTCACCGTGGCCTGTGCCGCCCCGAGTAATATATACCTCTTATCTCCTCTGTGAGTCCATCTACTGCTTCCCCCTTGCTTTTCCCCCAAACCCTCCAAGCATGCTGCTGCCTCCGGCTTCTGCACTTGCTGGTCCCTCTGCCTGGGACCTTCTTCCCCCAGGGTCCACATGGTTTGCTCCTTTCCCCTCTGCAAGGTTTTCCTCAAATCCCTCCCTGTTTAAAACTGAAATGAACGCGCTGGTACACCCCATCCTCTCTGCTTCTGTATTTTTCTCCACGGCACTCATTACCATCTGGTACACCTTCCGTATAAACTTACTGATGTTTATTGTCTGCCTTTAAAGACTAGATTTTTGTCTGTGGATCAATCACCATAAACTCCAAGGATCTGGCGGGTTCTGAACAAAGCTAATAACACAAGTCCTCTCTTGGTTCTTTCAGGTGAATGACTGGCATCACCAAAGAAGTTCACTTTTACCTGTTACTGGGCTTACTTCTCAGTGGTCTACCAGATATAGTATAGCACAGCAGACTCGGAGCCTGATGGCATGGATTCAAAACCGAGTTCCACCACTTATTAGCCACGTGTCCTCGGAGAAGTTGCTCCATCTCTCCAGACCTCATTTGTAAGACAAAAACCATCTTGCACCCTGAGATGAAGGCTGCAGAGGGCTTACTGCAAGGACAGGCACATGGTGATGAAGGGCAGCCCTTGTTATCAAGCGAGGTGTAGGGAGTAATTAAACATTAGTATTTGTAGGGGAAAATGAGTGCGTCAGTTTACTGAAGGCTCCAATGTGGTGTTCTATCCCCAAAGTCACAAGCCACATAGGCAGTACCGCCAACCTCTTATGCACCTGAGCCCAGCCCAGAGTTAGAAAGCCCTGAAGGGATCGGGGGCTGGGGGGGCATTATCCGAGAGAACCTCAGCAGTATTGAGTTGAGTGGCTACTGCTTTCTAATTGCCACCGATCTTGCTTTTTAATTATAAATTACCATTAGTTAGCTTCATCATGACCAATGTAGTTTGTTGTGGGTTGTTTGCTTAACAACAGTAACTTGGGCTTATGATTTTTCAATGGCTGGGCTTTAAGGCACGTGTATAGGGCAGTTCAATGATGAATCATCTGGCTCCCGTTCCTAAAGAAAATCCATCTCTAATGTTACCCCCAAATTGCTTGCAATGTAACACTTTGAGATGATCTCTTTCCCTTCCTGATGGAGCCGAGAGCAGATGGGGCAAGAAGCTGTGGGTCCTTTTATCCTGTCTCAGTGGGCAAGAGTCCAAAAGGACGAGAGATGCTGTTCTAGATCAATCTTCCCTCTCCCTCCTGTTTTATAGATGGGGAAATTGAGGCGCAGAGAGGTGAAGGGTCAGAGGTCATACACAGTCGCTAAAATCGAGTTCTCCTAATTACCTGTCCCAGGCTTCTTCCACTCACTAAATTACCTGCATAGGCCAGGACTGCTTCCTGCTCGGAGGATGTTGGGTCCCCACAAAGGTGGCTTGAAATTGCCCACCTTGGGTTAAAACCTCCTTAGGGGTCTTCAGGTACGATGTTGGTTTGAGTAGATGTACGCAGTGCATAAGAATTGGGACTTTGGAGGCCGACTGCTTTCTAGCTGTGTAATTTGGACAAGTTACTTAATCTCCTTGGGCCTCAGTTTCCTCAACTGTTAAATGAGACTAATGACAGCACCAGCCTCCTAGGTGTGGAAGAATTCAATTGAACAATTCATGTAGAGGGCTCAGCATGATGCCTGACACACAGAAAATGCTCGGTGGGTGATGATTATTGTTAATATTTTTGGACCTCCAGAGCTGATGTTTCACTCCACCAGGAGCCTCTTAAGAGAAAGAAAAATTGTAAAGCTTTCAAGATGATCAAGCAGTTTCATTTGTAGTATCTCATTTGATCCTCAAAATAACCCTAAGGCAAAGGTTATTATTCCCATTTTATAGATGGGAAAACTGAGCCTTGAAGATGCAATGCAAAGTCCTTACTCTGAACTCAAATCCGGTGGCTTTATGACCGGAGCCCTTCCAACCCCTGACCCTGGCTTCAGGGCTAACCTTTGCACCTCTGCATTCAGGTCCTGTTTCAACTCCCTTCTGCCTCACAGATGCTCTGCTCTGTTGTGGGACCACCCAGAGCAGCACATTTCTAGGCCACTTGGGGATCACTCTCCCCTTGTTCTCCATGGGTAGAGTCTCTCTCATCTAGATGCAAGTGACCTTAGCAGGCATGGCAGAGGCTGTCTGCTATTTCTGTAAAACACAGCCAAGAGAGGCTGGCAAAGAGCAGGAAGACTCCTGTGATAGGTCCCATCTGCCTGACTGATGGGAAGATGGCTGGGATGGGGCCTGGGTGAGGAGGGGCTGACGGGTTCCAAACAGACTGCAAGCTTCCCTATGGACCATGAGCTGTAAGCATTGCTCGTGGGTGGGGAAAGGCCCTCAGGCATCTCTGCAGCCCTGGCCCTAGCTCAGTTAATGTGCACAGAATGAGCAAATGTGGGGCAATGTCAGGAAACATTCCTCTGAAATCATAGCTGATAAAAAAGACATAAAGATGGGAGATTAAACCATCGACAGCAGAGACACAGTCTGGGGGATAGCTTGTAGCTGGGTTGCAGCAGAACTGAGGGGATTTCCCAAATGTCATCACCAGCCTGTAATGCAATTACCACCAGAGAAATAGTAACATCTACTGCTAGAGTAGAAGATGGGGAGCCAGCTGACATGAACATTCCAGCCTATAGTGCTGGAGTGGAGAGAGAGGGCTAATGTTTATAGAACACCTACTGTGTGGCAGGCACTGTGCCAGGCACCTTGTCTTCCTTTATATGCCTCAGTCACACTAACCTTCTTTTCCTCTCAAACCAAACTGTTCCTACCACAGGGCCTTTGCACATGCTATTTGTTCTTCTTATCCTTGCCTTTGTGTGGATGTCTCCTTAACACCATTTAAGTTTTAGCTTAAACTTTGTCTTCTCTGGAAAGCCTTCTCCAACCCTAGTCAAAGCCATAATTCCATCCTGCTCCCCCATCACCCTCTTCCACATCACCCTATTTTATCTTCTTTAATGTACTTCTCCATACCCCAACATTTTATTTATTTGCTTCCTCATTGCTGAAAATGTAAGCTCCTAGTGGTTAAGAATCCACCTGCCAATGCAGGAGACACAGGTTCAATCCCTGGTCTGGGAAGATCCCACATGCTGTAGAGCAGCTGAGCCCGTGCACCACAGCTACAGAGCCTGCACTCTAGAGCCTGAGTGCCACAACTACAGAGCCTGCACACCCTAGAGCCCGTGCTCCACCACAGGAGAAGCCACCACAAGGAGAAGCCTGCGCACTGCAATGAAGGGTACCCCTCACCCGCCACAACTAGAGAAAGCCGGAGCTCAACAACGAAGACCTGAGGGACTCGCCCAGCTAATAAACGACAGAGTTAGGATCTGAACTGGGTTTTTGATTTCAAAGTTACACCTTTAGATACACTGCACTGCTTCCCTAGAGGAGAGACGGGGACCTCAGATCGGCATAAGACCCTAGCATCACCAAGCACCATCACTTAGCATCACCAGGGTCCCTTCAATTCCCATCAAGCAAACTTCTGGTCCTAACCTGGCTTTCTAAGGAGATGATGCTTGGAGAAGAAGATGCGGACCACGTGACACGGATATTTTGTATTACCCTCCAGTTCTCTCTCCCGAGGAAAGTTGATCACTGGGCATTATCTATTTATCATCCAGTCTTTTATGAGAGCTTGGTTGATAGGAGCCTCCACCCTGCCCCACGGAGGCTGTACCCTCCTGGGGATATTGATGTAATCAACTTCTCATCGTGCTCAGCTGAGAAGCAAATCCATGAAGGCTGGGGTGGCTGCCATGTGAGATCCGGGGTGAATGAGGTATGGTCAGATGATGTGTTTCAATGCTTTGGGCCAAACAGCATCACAACATAAATCCCCTTGCACAGAACACCTCCCACATCCCAGGGCAGCCTATTTCTTTCAAGCGATATCAGATGGAACAAAATTCCTAGATAAGCAAAGGATACAGACGTTGTCTGGAAGCGGACTGTTGTGACTTGCTTGGCTTCATGCTCCTCACAGCCCCCTCTTGTCTATAACTGAAGCCTGTAGGCTGATCCCTGATCTGGGCTCCGGAACAAGCCCACCTTCCCCTGGGTTCAGCTCTGACTTGATGCTCCAGTTCTAGGTATTGGATAAATCGTCTTATATACGTGGACTCTGCTTCCTACTGAATCCCAGTCCTAGTGATGGGAAGTTCACTTCACACATGGCTATTTTTTGGATGTCTAAAGGCAAGTGGAATGGGGATGGGGGCAGTGGTTCCCCACCTTCCAGGTAGCATCTCCCCTGGTGGGCAACTTCTGGGTGTCACTCTGAGAGTCACGTATGCATCCAACCAAGAGTCCACATCTTCATCTTTTCCAGCAATTTTGTAAGCAGCCAATTTCCTTTTATACCTAAAATGACCATGGTTATTTCCCTTGCCTGCACGGGACCCCTTGGAGAGACTTTTGATGGAGGGAAGCCCGGAGGCTGCAGATCGTGGAGGGCACATCTGGGTGTCAGAGAAGTCTCCCCTAAACAGCCTCTAAGGACAAGGAGAAGTTTCAAGGCAGAGAAACAGAGGCATGGCCTTCTTGGTGACGAAAGACCATGTGCGATGTTCTTCCAGGAAACTGTGTCCTGCCTCTTAACTTTGCCCCAAGAGGTGGCCTCACTTCCTGCAGACCGACTTCTCAGACACACCTTTCTGTGGGCCTGGGGCTCCCCACACTGACTTGCAGGGTCTACTGCAGCCCCTCGCCCACACTCTGAGACCCTTCCATGTAAATTCTGGTGACCCCTGGCTAGATGTCATCCACACACCAGCTACCACCATGTACATAGCACCAAGTGATTTCCGTACGCCATCTCCTTCCTTCTTTCCTTCATTTCCCTTCCTCTCTCTTCCCTTCCTTTCTTCCCTCCTTCCCTCCCTCCCTCCCTCACTTGCTTATGCATTTATCCAACACATATTTATTTAACACTTATAAGATTCTGGGTACCGCTCTACGCATGGAAGATACAGTATCGCCCAAACAGATGTGAGCGCATGGGGCTCACAGCCTAGTGGGAGAGATAACAAGTAAGATATATAAACGTTGAATGATGATACATGCCATGGGGGATAAAAGGGCTATGGAAAAAAACGCTAAGGCAGGGAAGAGGAATCTGAAAATTCCAGGGCCGGTCGCAGTCTTAAATAGGTGCTCAGGACGGCCTCACTGAGAAGGTCACATTTCAGTAAAGATCCAAAGGGGGTGAAGGAACAGCCCATGCAAACGCCTCGGGGAAGAGCATCAGGCAGAGGGAACAGCCAGGCCGAAACCTCAGGTGGGAGGATCCTTGGATCTTCAATTGCAGTTGACCTCACTTCCTAGGTCAGGAAACCAGGGCTCTGAGAGGCAGAGCACCTCACCCAGGGTCACATAAGCAGAATCTGTGCGCACGTGCGTCCTGCCACTAAGCCCACGCCGCGCACCTTGCGGCCTCTCCCCTTCTCCTGCTGCTGGCTTCCAAATTCCTGGTAGGCTTTTTTTTTTTCCCACCTATGGCCTGGCTCAGGGCCCGTCTGAGCCCCATAGGTGTGTCTGGTCACCAGTCCTGTCCTTCCTCCTCCTGGCCCGCCCCGGGCTCTGTGCTGACAGCTGATGCCAAGCTCACCTCACTTTTGGCAGGGTGGCAGTTTCTACATTTAGGTGACTCAGGAATCTTCCTGGGATTCTGAGGAGCTGCTGTCTTCCTGGCTCTCCCCTGTGATTCAGACGTTAATGCCTGTTGAGGTCTTTCCAGGGGAACTTACTGTGGGAGTTGGGGGCGGGTGGTAATTGGAAGGTAATCTGCAGAACTTCCTCCAGCCACTGACCCAATTCCTTGTGGCCCAAAGCTTGGCAAGGGTGGCGGTGACATTGGAGGGAGGGGTAGAGCGCTCACCAGCTTCACTGAGAAAAGCTGTCCCAAGCCATCAACACACATACACACGCACACAACTCCACACCTAACTCCACACACACACACAGTGACACACCTAACTACATGCACTACCTAACTACACACACATACACACATTCACATATTCATTCAGTCAGTGAATCATTTGCTCAATAATGATTTATCGGAGACCCACTGAGATATTCCAAGCCTTGTGTGGGATGTGGATGTGTCAAGAATATAAATGAAAGAATAAGGAACTCACTGGTGAGCACTTCTTAAATTCCTACAGTGGACACTGTGGTACCTGAGGGATGAGGCGTGCAGGGGCTCTGGACACAGTCCAAACAGGACTGAATTCCAGCCTCTGAGCCCTTGGACAGGCTATTCAATAATAACTGCTATAATTTATAGGGTACGTGTGCCAGGCACTTGCCAACCACTTTTCCTGAATTTACTCAATTGCTTTAATCTTTAAATTTTTCATCTGGAAAATGGGGATGAGAATCCCTTCCTCACCAGGTTGTTGTGAGGATTAGAGAAACTAATGGTTGTAAAGTTACTAGCATTTTGCTTGACCCATAATAGGTGTTGATGAAACATCACTTCCTTTCCTTTCTTCTCTGCTCTCAAGTAGCTCATAGTCTAGAGGGAGAAATGATCTAAGAATGTAGCTAATGAACACGAAGTTGAAGGTCAAGTTTCAAAGGATAGTTGTGACCAAGTGCTGTGGGGGTTCCGAAGAGCGAGGAGGTCCCTTCAGCTGGAAGAATGAAGAAATGAAGACCCCACCTTCTTTCTGGGGTCTTAGAAGCCTATCTCCTCTC